>NC_053153.1:75198963-75502720 GCF_016808335.1 Panicum virgatum
GAAATTTTTTTGAAAAATGGTGGCGATGCTTTGGGGACGTTCGGGGGTTCCCCCCTAGTAGTCCCCGAGGGAGGATTGGCTTTGCCGAGGGTAAAGCCGAGCATACCTCAGTGTTCGTGCGCATCCGAGCCCCCGAGGGTTCGGAAGGTTCCCAGAAAATAAATAAGTAAATTGTACTCCTTTATTATTCCGGGAAATATGGGTATAAACGGTGTACAAAAGGGTTTGGAATTTCAAGGATAGAAGTGACGTAGCTTAGCCTGAATGTTCCAAACGCTAGTTTTGGCCTTTTGGGCATGGTTCGTCGGAGTAGCTGCTCTGGGTGCAGCGGAGTTCGTCGGTGGCTCAACTGGTCGGTTCGTCGGTGAGTCCGTCGTGTCGTTTGCCGCGTCATTGCCCCGCTCCGCCAGCTCGACCATGGAGAACTTCCGGGCGAGATCGTAGTCCTCGCTGGAGTCGTCGGAGCAGGCGAAGCAGTAGTCTGCCGCAGCCTGGAACGCCAGGAGTGCTTCGCGATCGCGAACTCCGGAGAAGTCCGGGGCGACGCGTTCGCGCACGAAGACGTACCCCTCATCCGAGGAGTCGGGGTACGAGCTGTCAAGTGGTGGTGCCGCGAGGTCGTGGATCGAGATGAGGCGATAACCCGGTAGATCCTCGTGCTTACTCACGTTGGTGCTGACGGATGAAGTGTGGGTCGCAACGGGGGTGTGCGTCCCGGAGGGAAGGGGCGATGTCATGGTCGCGCCCTCCTCGGAAGGCACCGTCGCTGCAGTCGGTGGCGTTGAAGTGGTGACGTGCTCCGCCACGGCGCCGGGCTGCGACCCGCCAGCCTCGACCCATGTGGGGGAGGCAGGGCGAGCCGTTCCCGCAGTCGGTGATGGTGAGGTGACGACGTCCTCCGTCGCGGCGCCGGACTGCGACCCGCTTGACTCGACCCATGTGGGGGTGGCAAGGCGAGCCGCTCCGCGCCGCGCCATGCGCACTCGCCGCGCATGTTGGCGCGGGCGCCTCCCGCACCGGGACGCTGGTGTCGGCATGTCGGGGTTGGCTCCGGACGGGAGGATGTCCGTGTCGTGGCCGTCGCCGGTCGCGACGAAGTCGAGACTCCCGAACCAAATCACGTATCCCGCTGGAAGCGGATCCGAGGTGCCCATGGGGAATGGGTTGGATCTACTCACCATCCCTGGAGATCAAATGGGAACAAAAAGAGAAAATGTCACGCAGCGCGTCCCCTACCTGGCGCGCCAACTGTCGGTGCCCTGACCCGGCGGTCCGGACCCAACCAGTGATGATGCTGCGTGTTCCTCGTCTCAGATGTTGATGCAAGAGGCAATACAGTAACGCACAGTTTTATCCTGGTTCCGGTCATGGGGCCGTACGCCCAGCAAAGGGGTGTGCGAGAACACTGTACTATCTTGCACCGGGGGTGCTTGTAGTACGGGTTACAAGCGAGGCAAGAGATGGAGGGAAGCTCCCAAGTCTCCGCTAGAGGAGGAGTTGATCGAGGCGAGTGCCAATATCGGGGTTCAGAGGAGCGTATGTGCTCTGCTAGTAGTGCGAAGCATTGTGTTCTACTGAATGGGCCAACCCCCTTAAGGGAAAGCCCGCCTCCTCCTTTTATAGACACAAGGAGGGATGGTGTACATGCACAGGGGATCGTGGAAGTCGTCGTCTTCTCCCCGAATCGCGGGGGTGCAGTGGTCGAGCACTGTGGGAAGTACACTGTGGGGCATGGCGCCGGGCGTGGCAGTCATCCTTGGTCTTGCAGGGATCGCGCCGGCGTCCTGGCGGCTCCAGCGGGCGGCGTGGTCGTTGCTGTGGGTGGTACCGTCCTCCAGGCGTGGCGTGGCGGTGTTCCGAAGGCCCTGCAGGCTAGGGTGTTGTCCTGGTCAAGGCCGGAGCCGCTTCCTAGGGTCGTGCCCATGTCGTTCGAGGGCTCCGCGGAAGGAAAAGTACGAAGGAGGTATGGGGAGTTGGCAGTATAGTGGCTGGAGCAGTGCCGAGCACGTCTTGCACTGCGTCGCAGGTTCCCACAGCGTCGCCGCAGCGTCCGGAATGGCGGAGCAGTGACCGGAGTTGGCGGACAAGACTCTGGTCACCGCCACTGTGGGGAATGGCGGCCTGACGCCGTCTGACCCGGGCGCTGTGGAGGAGTGGTTGGCATTAATGCTTCTGTACGGCGGGTGGGTGAGTGGAAGGACTGTCTGTCGATGGGTGGCTTTGCCCAGCGGTAGAAGAGCATGCCCCAACAACTCGCACTTAATACGGGTGGGTGAGGGAGCTTTCAGCGGAAGGCTTGTGCCCGCGTCCGCGTGACACGTGGCGGTTCCGGACCCCTCCCGAGCAGCTAGCTGAGCCGAGAGCTCACGGGGGTCCGGATAGGCATGTGGAGGTCCCGGACCCATCTGCGGGGGTCCGGGTCCGTGGCCATAGGTGCTGAGCATTTCCACCTCTGGGACTCGTGGTGACACCGGACCCGTCCCCGAGCGGGAAGCGGGTCCGGGACCGTTGGTCCGGTGAGATGGAGTCAGACCCCAGGGGTCCGGCTGCTCAACTCCTTAGGGCGTAGACGATCCGCTTTCTTCGAGGGCAGGCTCACTTCCCTCGAGCGAGGTGGAAACGATCCGCCTTCTCAAGGGCAGGCTCGCTACCCTCGAGCGAGGCGGAAGCGCAGGGCGCGGTCGAGGGCTTCGGCGGGGATCCCTCGAGCGAGGCGGAGATCACCCCGCAGGTTCGAGGGGTGCGGACGGGCCGCATTGAGTACGTGGGCCGTGTGCTGGGCTTCTTTGAGTCCTTTCCTTTCTTCCAGCTTGGAAGGAGGCTGTAGGGCTTCGTGGGCCCGGTTGCCCAGCATGTGTTTGCACTACACCAAACTGGAATTACCTTGGCGGCCAAAAACCGCCAAGGAATATACCAAAACCGCCAAGGAAATCATCCTTGGCGGCTAGCCGCCAAGCAAAATGCGCCACGAATAGAGGGCCAAGGAAACATGATTTACTTGGCGGCTAGCCGCCAAGGTTATTTTTCTTGGCGGTTTGGCCGCCAGGCTAGAAGGACTAACGGCAAAATCTTCGCTGCACCAAGGAAATATTGCAACCGCCAAGGATATAATTTCCATGGCGGTTGCCGACCGCCAAATAAATTACATTCCTTGGCGGGCTAAAGCCGCTAAGTAAATCAGTTTTCTTGGCTGCCAAGCACCGCCAAGTAAATTTATTTCCTTGACTGTCGGTAACCGCAAGGTAATTTCTTTTCCTTGGCGACCAGCAGCAGCCAAGGATTAAGGATTACTTGGCGTTCCAGCCGCCATGTTAAGTCTATTTGCTTGGCTGCTTTCCACCACCATGGTAATTCTATTTGCTTGGCCGCTTTTTATGGCTAAGTTAATTCAGTTATATTGGCCAAGTAAATGTTTGAAAGAACCAGAAAAATAAAAATAATGGACTGGCAGGCAGAATTCAATATAGATCCGAATTGGATTATATGATCGTTGAAGCAATATATAAATCATACATCCATTTGTTCATCACAAGTCCATATGCATAGCTAAAGGCAAACATGTCTGCCATATGCATGCATCATGCCTACATATAATCTGTGGCAAATATTGTATCATGCCTACATGTCACATCACATGCACAAAATACATTAGCAAAAGATCTGGCTAGCATATGCAGTATCTACCAAAATAAGCCAACAGTCAACACCACATCCTCCAGTCAGTAGGGGTTGCTTGCTTTAGTTGAGGTCACAGTCATGGTCACTGATCATGAATAGCCTTCGACAGCTCTCTCATCATCAGCATCTCCTTCGATGGGTCGCTCGCCATCAACGTCATCTTCTAGGTAAGGATTGGCTTCATCATTTCCTTCAAAGGAGGCATCATCATCGACGTCGTCGTCGTCGTCATCGTCGGCATCGCTTTCATTGTAAGTGTCATCATCGTCGCTTTCATCGCGCCTATCAACTGAGTGAGAGCCTCCATGTGATGAGCCAACAGCCTGTAAATCAGTAAATTTTCAGTTGTATGATAATGTAGGAACTGAGAACCAACATATAATCTGAGTAAATAAACAGTTTCAAGTTGTTGTATGATCATGTAAGAACTAAGAACCAACATATAATCTGAGTAAAAAACAAAATTTGATGCCATCTGCAGCTACATGCTTAATTCCCAGCCAAACAAGAGGCTGCAACTAAATTATACAGCAACTGAGAGGAATTAACCATGTCAAACTGATGGTGGCTACCTTACCATGGAATTAAATCTAAGACTGCCATTTCTAATCAACAGGAAGCCACCTGTTCACTGCTGCAACTCATATTGGCATTCTGCCACCAAACAGTATTAATTTTCTAGATGAGATGTTCTCCATATGCAAAACATGAATGGTACAGATAATCATTCAGTTCAATTTGTAACCTGTTGACGACGTGCATCAATATTTTCTAGATGGGACAGCAGCTCTGCAGGCGGTTCTTTTCCAAAATCAGCATACATTGCCTGCAATTGAAAAGTATATAAATAAAAATGCATGTATAGGACACATTATTTGCTACAAGCAGTTGCAGAATTAGTACCATGATCAGTGCACGATTAACACCATTTTCATCATGGAGTATCTGATTAGTCTGTTTCAGCTGCTCATTTTCTTTGATCACCCTTTCATAATCATCAGAATTGACTGGCTTAAAAGGAACAGACAATCGATGAACTAGAATAGTTTCCTTGTCCACAGCACCATCGCCAATTGGAACACGCCCATGCTTCATACCACGTCCCATGGTGTACAGTGCCTTTCCATCCAGTTCATGTGAGTTCTCATCTGAAGCTAGTTCTTTGTAGTCATCCTATGCGAAACACAATCAAACAAGCATCGTATGATCGAACTACAATATTTGTATGCAAATCTTGAAGTACCAGAATGCAAGATAATTTTCTAAGAAACGTACTGATCATGAAATGATGGTCTATACATTGGAGATAAACTAATATTCGAATTTGCAATCAAGCTAATCTCAACTGTGAATAAAACTAGTTCTAGGATATCATAACTGATTCATCATATAGAAGGCAAAGAGCAAATCTCAAAACCTGACTACTACACCTCCAAGGTTTCAGTTATGGGTTAAAAAGATTGTAAAGATGAGAAAATCATAGGGATATGGATTAATCTAAACATTCTGATACAGGTTCAGTGCAACTGAGCAAATGACATTATGTAATTTTCTAATTGAAATTTTTTTGCCCTGAACTTCAATCACAACTGACAAGGATCATGAACCCCTAAACCATTTGTAGTTAGACCTCAAAGTAACTAGGTGCTGATACATGATTGTTGGGATCTTACCAGCCACATAGTAGTAGATGAATAATCTTGCAATCTGTCACTTGGGCAAAGCTTGGTTGAACTGCAAAGGAAAGGAATGAAAAGGGGAAATGTTACTTTGAGATCTCGGATACAGTACAGACCTCATGGATCAAAGAAACAACTCGATTAAAGAGGGGAAAGGATGGGATTTCAGTCAAGGCCGAAAATAGAACACATGAATCAAAGAAACAACTCGATTAAAGAGGGGAAAGGACGGAATTTCAGTCAAGGTCGAAAATAGAACACATCTTACTTGCAGGAAATCCTACTCGTTCCTAGATTGGATTGCAGCAAAGGGATGGACGGGAATTGGATGGATGGACAGGAACTGGTGGAGGCGGCATGGACAGTGGGGTGCGGTGCAGATTCCCCTCACCACGACGCTGGAGGTCCCACCTTCCTGCGCCTCCTCACCATTGGAGTTGAAGTCCAGATGCGGTGGCTGTGAGTTTGCGGGCTAGGGTGGACGACCTGAGGAGGAGATGCCGTGGCTGTGGTCTGTGGATTTGGGGCCTAGGGTTAATGACCTGAGGAGGAGATGGAGGTGGATTTGGGATCGACGAGCAAGACAGCAAGGAGGAGTGCGGGTCTGGCAGCGCAACGAAAGAAGGGGTGGGGCGTGTGAAAGGGGGGGCAGCGGCGGTGGGGGTTCTGACTTAGGGTTTCGTCGCGCGCACGCTGAGTAGAGGGGCGCGGGAACGGCCAATTTGGGATTACGCTCCGCGCGCGTTGCCCAAAATAGTGTGTGTCACTTATTTTTTTAATAAAAATTATCACATTTAATTTATAATTAGTATTGTTGCTCAAAAAAATAATGTGGAGAGATATTAGCATAGTTGGTTTATTTAATTTAATAGTTCTAGTCCAAAACATTATATACACCTCATATATATATAACAACCTTAGATATGATCGCTAAACATCATCAAATTCTTATTTGTGAAAATTGCATTAGTCATGTATGGTTTTATAAAAAAAACATGTGCCTGCTTGATGTGGGTATGGTGATGATTTCAATAAAACTTTGCGAGTATACCTCATTGGCGCTTTTGTATTGCAATGGTGGCCATGCATGACCTTCCATTGATCCAATGCTCTTATTCCCATCAATTACATATATGGATGTGTTATGGCATAAATATCTAATGTGTTATTGCATAAATATCAAATGTGTTATGGCATATTAAGTGAGGCGCTCCCTTCCACATCTTCTATTATTTGGAGTTGATCGTCCGATATTGCAAGCATTTGCTGATTAGTGCTAGGTAGTATATGCCGCTTGGTCGGCAAATTAAATACCAGCCAACATTATATTTCCATGATTGCATATATATATATATATATATATATATATATATATATATATATTAATATGAGGACTAAAACAACTCTTATTTGTATTTCTTTCATGGTTACAAGACATGTGTACTCATTTAGGATGAGATGTGCGAAATCAACATGTACACGCCATCAAGAATTTTATCCATCTCATGTCAATTTAAAAAATAATTGCAGAACTAGGTGTGTTTTGTTTTGACAACACTAAATATGATCTTAATTATTGCAATATAATGTGCCACAATCAAAGGATATATGTGTTACAATGGGCACTTTCCTTAGCGGTTTGATCAAACAGCCAAGGAAAAGCACAATTTCCATGGCGGTTTGAACGAAAAGGCCAAGGAAATGAGAACTTTTCTTGGCATTTCGATGAAACAGCCAAGGAAAAGCACAATTTCCTTGGCGGTTTGACGTAAAGGCCAAGGAAATGAGAACTTTCCTTGGCGTAATTTGTAAACCACCAAGGCAATTACAAATTTTCTTGTCTGCCTACAAAATCCGTCATGAAATTATATTTTCTTGGCTGTTAACAAGCACCGCCAAGGTAACACTATATTCCTTGGCGGTTCAATCTTGGCCGCCAAGAAAATCTCTGGCTGCCAAGGTAATTCGATTTTGATGTAGTGTTGTGTTTTTAGGGTGATTTTAGTTCCCTGATTAGGGTACCCTTAATCATGGTATCCGACACAATTATTATCCTTTCAAAAGAAAAAATGACATGAATTATGGGTCAATGAATATGCAAATGAAAGTATGTGTGTGCTAAAGGAAAGTAATATGTGGGTATAGGAAATTGCTGGTGTAAAAAGTAATAGGATTTTGGTGGAAAATATTGACGAAATCAATATCCCCCTCCCTTTCATCAAATCTTTTGGCCTGACAAGTGGGACATCCGTGAGGGGTACGGTGGGCCTAACTTTGGTGAGAAAAGGTTTCAAAGATGGGAGAGTAGAGAACATGATGAAAAAACCATGATGTCACAAATATAGAGGATATTCATGAGCCTATCATGCCGCTTTTATTTTTATTTTTATTTTTCTAAACATGAACCTAACTAATCTAGAAATTCTGTCATCATTTTTACTAGTTTGTTATATAGTAGATAAGTTGATATTGGATTTATAAACAGCTAAAGAACATCTGCCATCTTTTAAGTACAACATAATAGACATATTAGTATTGGCAGATTTAATTACGATTTTAATTACTATTAATTTGTTGTCTTATTTCAAGAAGAGGGTGTCGAAGATTCTACCCACTCTATAAATATCAAGGGGCGATTGGAACACCAGTCTTGGTGGCCACATCCTGAAAAAATTTTGTAAGAGAAATTTTGGAGAGAGAAATTTTTTTAACAAAAAATTTTGGAGACCAAAAAAAATTTCAAGCAAAAAAAAGAGAGTAGAAAAAATTCAAGAATTTTTTTGTATCATTAAAAAATATTCATCCGAAAAAATCAAAGGAATTCAAAAAAAAATGTTGAAAAATTTTTGCAAAAAAAAACTGGAACTGCGCCTCCCGCCGACCCACCGCCGGCGCCGGGGGCGCTCCGCCGGCCCTGCCGCGCCTCCGGCCGCCGGACCCGCCGCGCCTCCCGCTTTCGGCCGCCGGCCCCGCCGCGCCTCCGGCTGCCAGCCCCGCCGCGCCTCCAGCCTCCCGCCGCCCCGCCCGGGGGGCGCCGCCCGAGCGCCGCCGAGCGCGCCCCCCACGGGAGGAGGAGTGGCCGAGATCGACCGAAGGAGGGCCGAGATCTGCCGGAGGAGGGGGGGCGAAATCTGCTCGGTTCGCCGGAGGAGGGCAGTGGCGGCGGGGGCTCGAGATTTGCTCGGAGGAGAGGGGGTCGAGCGAGATCTGCTCGGAAGGGGGAGAGGGAAATGGAAAGTGAAGGAAGAAGGGAGATCTGGACTCTCTGTGACCCGGGGGAGGAAGACGGACGGGTCGACCGTGAGTTGTGAAACTCACGGTCAACCGCATATTCAGCATTGCGGCACCATCCGGTACTAAGAGGACATTTTTTTCCGGGTGTTTCTACCCGGTATTAAATTTTTTGGGTGTTATTTAGTATCGGGCGAAGCTACCGGTTCTAAATGATTATCTCTCGACGTCAGTGATTTCTTTTAGTGCCGGCTGGTGATTTCAGTCGGTACTATTTAGCTCTCAGAGCACTATGCATACCGCCCGGTACAAAATAAGCGCTTTTAGTACCGGACAAAAGTACACACAGTACTAACATGTAGGGATGAATGTGCTGTACAAGACCAATCGGCAATCGGCGCATGCATCAACAAACATTACCTTGTACAAAAACTACTTCTCTTGATGTCACTGTGGTAACAAATGTGGGTGCCACTGTCGTGCGTCGGCCGTTCGATGCTCTTGCCGCGGCAGCACACGTGCAGAGTTCAGACAGGGAGCTCCTTCCCGGCCGCCTGCCGTACGTAGCGTGCCCTCAGGCCGAGCTAACCTCCGTAGAAACGTCCAAGGTGCGAAAGCCGCTGCTGTTTATATGTGGCGACCCGACGTCTCGGCCTGTCTGTCACAAGTGACAACAGGGCCCAGGCCGGCGCGCAGCCTTTCCTACCTGCCGCTGGTAGCTCACCGTCCGTGTCCGTCCCCGTCGTGCCCTGGAGCGCAGGGGCCCCGTCTACCCTAGCTCAGCTCCCCGTCGCGCCACCAGTGCACCACCGTCTTTTCGCCGAGCGCCAGCAGCCGCCGCTGTAGCGCGACGGCGACAGGCGGCAGGGGACACCGGACACGTCGTCGGCCGGGCCGGGTACCTCGCTCTCCCCCTCCCCGGGCCCGGGGCAGGGGCACCAGCAGCAGCACCAGCAGGGGTCAGTGGATAAGGCCGGGCCCCATCTTATCGCGCCGCGGATTCCTTCAATCCCCGAGCCGGGGCCCCGCGCGGCCGGCCCGGCGATCGGGAACCTGATCGCTCGGTGATCGCCCGTCTCCCTCCGCAGCAAATCGCCAAATCCCTCGCGCCTCCAATCCAACGCACGGGAACGGAATCCTCCCCGCCAGCCTCCTCCTTTCCCCGCGCTCTGTCCCGTTGCGTCGCGCCGGCTCCGGCGGCGGACGACGACGGCGCCGTCCGCAGCGTCCAACCGTCCAAGGGCCTCGTTTTCGCGGTCACGTGGGCGCGGCGCCGGCCGGACAAGAGTCTCGAGCTGGTCTCGGCGTCTCCGTCGCCGCGCCGACGATTCTCCCATCTCCGCTGCAGTGGAGGTGGGACAAGATGGCGTCGCTCGTCTCGTTCGCAACCGAAGTTTAGACAAGCCGAACTGAGGAGTTTGGTGGTGATGGCGGCTTCACCGAGGGAGACCGAGATTAGACAAGCCTGAGTGCCTAACTGGCCCTTAGTTACAAAGTTCAAAATTTCAAAAAAAAATTCCGACACCTACATGGAGACTTAAATCTAGACGAAATAAAAAATACATTGCACAGTTTACCTCTAAATCGCGAGACGAATCTAATGAACATAATTATGCCGTAATTAGATGCTAAATTGCTACAGCAGCAGCCTCTAATGATGAATTAATTAGTCTCATTAGATTCGTCTCGCGATTTACAGACGAGTTCTGTAATTTATTTTATGATTAGTCTATATTTAATACTTTAAATATAAAAAAAATATCATTTCAAAAACTTTACCACCTGCAACTTAACAAGACCTGAATAATATGCATGTTGATCGCCGCAAGAGCTAAGATTATTATTCTTTTTTTCCCCATGGATGGATGGATGGTTAGTAGTGGGACATGGTCGGCCTAGCTAAGCTAACAACGCCACCCCAACCTACCGTATCTAAAGCTAAGCATCACGGAGATCAGCACGTTAGCTCAGGTGAGGCCCACACACCCACTGTGACACGCACTGACGCACATATGTCCAGACGCAAAACATCATGCATGCATGAACCTAAGACAGCAGTAGGCAGCAGCACAACTTGGTGTACATTGTACAGTTAGGTATTTAACTTTATAAAAAAGATAAAGAAATGCATATAGTTGGGAAAAAAATAAAGGCATGTAAATCAGCTACAGTTCTTATGTTCTAGTAAAAGCCATTTTCGATTTATTTAAGTATATTAGGATACGGTTATGGTCAGCTTCATTACCAGCGATGAACATGAATGCGTGACGATAAGATGGGCCATGCATGCCGTGGGCAGACATCCGCCACACCTTTCCTTTTATATATATAAAAAAAATCTCGCCACTTTCATCTTCAGGACTTATCCACAACCCAGTTATTATGCAAGTGACATGATGATTCCAACCAATCGATACCATTATCCGCTTAATCAGGTCAGTAGATCCCAATCTCATAGCAGTAAACTAGCAGCAGTAATAAAAAGGTAAAGGAAATTACAGCCTACGCATTGCCGATGGGACAAGGCTTAAAAAGCTGGAAGGAACTCGTGCACCGTCTCGAGTACCCGCCACGTGGCGCCAGAAGGCCCGCTTATCTGTCCCTCGGTACAGGTGCAGTGGCGGTGCAGGAGAAGAAGGCAAGATGCGGAGTACCAGTACGACTGCTCCAGTAAAAAGTTAAAAAAAAATTCGGGCACCAGAACAAGTTCTACTACAGACTACAGTCATGGCACACACACAGCAGCAGCGGCGCGGGTCGCGCCATTTTTGATTCTTGGCAAAGGGTAAAAATCGAGGCGGTAAAAATACCGATCGCCGCGTCGCTAGAACCGGGCGAGCGCGCGGCGGAGCACCTGGGCGAGGAGGCCGGGGGCGCTGAGGTGCGGGAGGTGGCCCTCGGTCTGGAGGAACTCGACGGTGGTGCGGCCGCCGAGGTGGGCCTTGAGGTAGGCGGCGACGGAGGCCGGGACGGAGACGTCGCGGGTGGTCTGCACCACCACGCAGGGGGCGCGCACCATGCCCAGCACGCCGCGGAGGTCCGTGTTGAACACCGTGCGGCAGACGTGGAGGGAGATGTCCGGGCGCATGTTGAAGAGGGTGCGGCTGAACTCCTGCACCGCCGCCGGCACGTCCGCGCCCACCGCCAGCGGCGCGTACCCCGTCGCCCACGCCGAGTAGTTGGCCGCCATGGCGTCGAACACCTGCTGGATCTCCGGCAGCTCGAACCCGCCGTGGTAGTCGTTGTCGTTCAGGAACCTGCCCCCCGGATCAGACAAGGATCGCCTCGAAACTCCAAAGGCTGATTGAAATCGAATTCGATCGAGTGGGGGCTGATTCCGATCGGTGTATATATGTACCTGGGCGAGGCGCCGATGAGGATGAGCTTGGCGAAGAGCTCGGGGCGGCGGATGGAGGCGAGGATGCCGATCATGGCGGAGACGGAGTGGCCGACGAAGGCGCAGGGCGGGATGCGGAGCGCGTCGAGGATGGCGAGCAGGTCGTCGACGTACGAGTCGAGCGTGTCGTAGCGGCGGAAGTCGAAGTGCTCCGGGTTCACGCTGCCGGCGCAGACGAGGTCGTAGAGCACCACGCGGTGGTCGCGGGTGAGGTAGGGGAGCACGCGGCTCCACGCCGACTGGTCCGTCCCGAAGCCGTGGGACAGCACCACCACGCGCTCGCCGCTGCCCACCAACCGCACGTTGAGGATCTGCAGCAGCTTGGCCCCGCTCGGCGCGCCGCCGCCGACCATCTTGGCGTCGGAGCCGGACGCCGGCGCCGCCGAGGTGCCGCTGCCGCTGGAGGGGCTGGGCGGTTGCGTGGACCGAAGCATGAGACCAGGATGGGTGGATTGGGAAGCAGAGGAGCCCCCGGGTCTTATATAGCAGCAGGAGCAGAGGCCATGGGGATTGGGGGCGCACACCTCTCTTGCTCTCTCTCTCTCTCTCTACACACACACAAGCTATCGGCTTTCCTTGCTCCTTTTGATCTCCGGCTCGGCTCTCCCTCTCCGCTTTATTCCTCCATCTCTCTCTTTCCTCTCCTCTGCTCGGTTTTGTGCGGGAAGGGAGTTTGCGGATGTGGATGACGAGACAAGTTTTGGTTTGTGCCAGGGAGGAGGAGAGGAGCTTTCTTTTGTTTGTCTGGATGCCCAATTATCCAGGCCACAGCAGCAGGCACTGTAGTGCAAACACCGAACGCTAGAAAGGAGAGGGACCAATAATTTCTGTGATTTTCCCTTCACACAACCTGGCTTCGGGTGTGTTTAGTTCACTTTACATTTTATGTTTTTGCATTTTTATAAAGGAATTTTTAATATTTGAAATATTAAATATAGACTAATTACAAAACTAATTACAGATCTCGTCTGTAAACTACGAGACGAATCTAATGAGCCTAACGAGAGGAGAGACGAATCTAATGAGCCTAACGAGAGGATCATTAGAGCATGTTTATTGTAGCAATTACTGTAGTAATTTAGTGTCTAATCACGTCTTAATTAGGGTCATTAGATTCGTCTCGCGATTTACAGTCCATTTTTGTAATGCGATTTATTTTTCGACTATATTTAGTACACCATACAAGTGATTTATAAAAATTTTGTGTTTTAGGTGTAAAGATCTAAACACGGCCTTCGTGCAGTGAGCGAGCAAACCCTGTACCTGACAAATACCAACTCACTCTTCTACCCAAGTGTCTCCAAAGCTCCTGTGCAGATCGGGCCGGAATCGGGCAGCAGGGTATGGTGTGAACTGTCTGAATAGGGGCTCCGGCACTCCGGCCATGGGAAGGTCGGAAGGCATCTCCGGCCGGCGACGGGCGCCCTCCGACGAGTTGTTTACCGGCAAGTTGCTCCGGTGGAGTGGAGTCGAGCCACGCACGAAATGGAAAGTGCACGATTTACCTAATCAAACCGGGGCTGTGGTGTGCTGCCTTTGACCCACGCGGCGAGAGGATGCGTGACTCCCATGGCGACGGCGCCCATTGGACGAGAGCTCCTCGGCCAATTGGACGATCCATCCCTAATCCCTTGCAGCGAGAAAGGTCGCCAACGACGAGGTGAAGAGCCACCGCCCCACCGCTCCAGCCGGTGCTCACTATTCTCCGCAGGTGTGGGTAACACTGCGCCACGATTTGCACGGTGTACGCGCCCTTTCGTGCCGCATGGTCCTATGTTCCGCGCCGAGAGGCCAGAGGGTGAGAAATTTCATTTCACCAAACATTCATTGGCTACATGGTCCTATGTTCCCATGAGACTTTTTCCGTTTTCTGAAGCTGCGCCATGGCATCCCTTTAGCCTGCACATTATGTTCTAGACGATGCGATCGCATCCTGCTATGCTGCAGATGCGTTAGCTCGACACGAGATGCATGCCCGCACATGCGCGATCGACCGCTGGGAAATGCCCTGACGCTACGGGATAAGAAGTCCAACAAGCCCTGGCGCCGCCGCCGCGAGAGGACGTCGCCGTCGCGAGCCACGTGAAGCGCAGCCCAGGTCGCCGTTGTCGATCGACCTGGGCTTCATTAGCTAACCGGCCGGCAACAGCCGGCGATCGCGCGGCTCCACCACCCAGCGATCCGTCCACCGATCCACAAGAACATCTCAGGTCAGGTTTCCTTCCGCGAGCCGCGCCACCCTCCCGATCGCAGGTTCCGGCATGGCGTGTAGCTCCGGCCTCCGGCCTCGCTAGCGACAAATGCTGCTGACGGCTGACGCTCTTCGGCAAAATTTGGCATGTGAAGGAAGAGTGTTGCAAAGGAGAAAAAAAGTTCTGCGTTGTAAAGTCGATGGAATTGAAGAGGTGGTCGCGTGCCACAGTTGAAGATCTTGTTGACCAAAGAAGAGGAGATTGACAAGATATTTTGACTTCGATTTGGCAAGAGTTATCTTATTTTTAAAATAGTTTTTCATTTTTTTAAGATAGAATCGTGCTTTGGCGTGATCGGCTAGCATTGTGTTAGCGTGGGTATAAATATGAACCCCTGGCTATTGTAAAGATTGATACACATCCAAACAAACAAACTTTACTACTTGCAATTTACTTTCTCGTCGGCGACTTCGCCATTTTTTTTTCTTTTCCGCGAGTTCTTTCAAGCTGATCAAGGACTCCTAACATTCGAGCGATTTGGTTTGCTGGTAAGTGTTTGTTTTACCGAGTAAATCTGAGATTTAGCTTCCGGGCGCATCATTGTGGCTTCGTTCAGATCTATTTAAAATTTACCGAATTTATCAAAACTTTGATCTCGGACGTATCGTTGTTTTCTCATTTAGATCTATTCACAACTTACGCAGCTTAGCGATCTGTTTAATCGGCTGTAAGCTCCTTGTTTATCACGATAAACCTTGTAAAGCTGATTAGATTGGTTGCAAGCTTAGTTTTGTCCAGATCCATACATTCGTGGGTTTGTACATTGTTACTTGGCACGTGTCGGCTCTAGATCTAACCGTCTAGTTGCATATCGGTATCGGCAGCTCATTGTCGATTCCTTGTAGATCGCTTTTATTATACATTTTTTTTATACCCGATCTGCTGTCGTTTTCTGTATCGGCAGAGCCTTTGCCAATACGCTGCGTAAGAGTGATTCGGAAATTCAGCTGATACACTCTTGAATTTGACGGTTTGCTATTTTTTTGTCAATTTACAGGTCAAATTGACTGGCACACCTTAGTTTGAATCCAGTGCAGTCCGAGCTTGGCATACGGGGCTCTCGGGCTTGATGTGTGATCGTTTCGCATCAACACATCTTTTGGCACGCCCGGTGGGACAAGAAATATCAAGATGTCAACTGAAGAAAAGGTAAAAGTTTGTCCGTAGAATCAGATCTCGATCGACAAGCATAACCTGAAGGAAGAGCAAACGGCAGAACTCAAGGCGGCCACTGATGCCTACGAGCAGCGGTGCCTTTTATTCTTTAGTACCAATAGGAGTGGAGAGATAATCAAAAAGTATGATTTTCCTACTCCCCCACCCTATGATGAGTCACAGAAGGAGGATAGGGTTATACATCTGATGAATAAAGCGATCGGACAAGCTTTCGTAAATCATGCTCCGATCATGGCTAACTATGTTCACAATGCTGTGCTCAAGACGCCGCAAGACAGGGGGACGCCTGGTTTTGTAGGACCGGCCTATCAACAGGCCAGTCAGATGGTCTTTTCTCCTACTGGATCGGTTACTGGAACATCACAGATTGACCCTCAAGCTCAGACAGATGGGAATGTCATAGATGCACAGCTGATTAATACTGTAGCGTCAACTCAGTTTTCTCCTGTGTACACCAGTTCCACGCCAATGGCTACATATGCACAGGGAAGCTTCATGTCAAGATACCCAACTGGCTGGGATCTTACCACCGGATTTGGTATGCCTCCAAAATACATGATTCCATCTACAACAGAGCAGCCAAGTACATCGGCTTCTCTGCCAATGAATCAGCAAGTCAATGCGTCGGCTCCGCAGCCGACCCAGCCTCAGGATGCGGCACCGGCTTCACGGCCGTCAGTTACGCCTGCATTAGTGCCTTCGCCAGCAAGCCCAAGCAACGTGTCGGCCCCATGACCAACGCCTCAACAACAGAATCTGGCGATGATACTGCAGCCCAAGTCTCCTACGGAAGTCCTAGCAAACAGAATTCCCCGTGCCAATGGAGTCACCTGGGTGTTTCATGATCTGTCAACTGGTTTTGTGCGTCACGTGAACGTGCCCAACCTACCTCCTGTGGCACAACAACAGCCCAATCTGAGGACAGCACAGAGCAGTCATGGTAATGAGATGGTACTCTACCAATCACCGTCTAATCAATCCTCTCAGCAAGTCGCACAGTCCGCATCGGCTGCTCAGCCGATGGCCACACCGAATGTCCAGCCAGCATCGGCAGCCTCGCCGATAACTCCACCAGCGCCACAGGCAGCATCAGCTGATGGTCAGCAGATTGACTGGGCATCCAAAATTGCTGAGGTGATGAGAGATCAGTTTGGTTTGAAGCCAAAGCAGCAGAATTTGATGTCCAGGACTCCGTATCCAGCTGCTTATGATCAATTGCCGTTGCCCCACAAGTACAAGCTTCCAGATTTCACTAAGTTTTCTGGACAGGGGGGTCTCCACAGTGGAACACATCGACAGTTTCATCATGCAGTGTGGAGAAGCAGCTCAGAATGACGCATTGAAGGTGCGATTGATCTCTATGTCTGTCTTTGGATCGGCCTTTACATGGTTCACAACGTTACCTGCCAACTCTATTATATTTTGGGCAGATCTGGAGAAACAGTTCCACCAGTTCTTCTACTCTGGTATAGAAGACATGAAACTGACCGATTTGACCAGCTTGAGGCAAAGGAATGATGAATCGGTCGCTGTGTTCATTCAGAGGTTCAGAGATGTTAAGAACCGGTGCTTTAGTCTGGTTCTATCTGATCAACAGTTTGCAGAGGTTGTCTTCCAAGGATTCCTGCCACACATTAAGGAAAAATATGCTTCCCAGGAGTTCTACAACATCAGTCAGATGGCTCACAGGATGACAGGGGAGGCCAGACCATATAAGCAGAAGAGAAGCAACTTTCAGAAAAAAAGTCAATTTCATTGACTGCTCAGATAGTTCTGATTCAGACCATGTACAAAATAGCATGCTAATAGCCCGCTATAGTCCGCTATTAGCTTTTTAAGAGATTTACCGCTACGCTATACAACATTTGTCTGCTATGTCCGCTAAAGGAGTTTTTACAGGAGATTTAGTGATAATAAATGTCTGCTACTTCCGCTAAAGATGTAGCCAAAAGAAATAAAGAATCAATATAACTAGGGTGGACCATAGACAAAGCAGCATAGGCACAGTTAGGCAGTCAAGAGACGTGTTGAGTCTATTTTAGAATGTTAGACCAATGATGCTTCTAATTTTGTATGTATTATGGATGTATAGCTATGAAAAGTTTGCTGAAATTGATTGCATTACTGATATTATTGGTCACATTATATATATCTTTTTTGCAAACCGCTAAATGGATAGATCCGTTATAGCTTTCGCTATAGCTCTCTTACCTTTTTGGAAGGGCTTCCGCTAAACGTCTTAGCCCGCGATTTTAAACATGGGATTCAGATGATGACCAGATGGTGGGATCGGCTGAATGGGTCCAGAACAACAAAAAGCCGATTTCATGTCCTTTTGGTAACAAAGAACTTGAAAAGTATGGGTTTGACATCACCGAGGCTGACAAGATCTTCAACCTGTTGCTGTCAGAGGGGCAGATTAAGCTGAAGCCATATCATAAGATTCCGACAGATCAAGAGTTGAATGATATCAAGTACTGCAAGTAGCACAATGCAACATCTTATAACACAAATGAGTGCAAGGTGTTTTGTCAGCAGATACAATCGGCTATAGAACAGGGTAGGCTCAAGTTTGGGACATCCAAAAAGCCGATGAAGATTGATGGGCACCCGTTTCCAGCAAACATGGTAGATGTTAGAAAGAAAGGGAATGCACTACAAACAAATATGCTCACATCGCAATCGGCCAAGGAATCTAGGGCTGTTGATCCCAAAGTATAGATAATGGCCGATGAAGCCAAGGGTAAGGAGCCGCAACAGAAAGAGGAATCGGCGGCACCAAAGAAAAAGGCCACGTCTTAGATTTTGCTGAACAAGTTTCAACGTGATCAAGAAAGAATACAGTACATAGAAGAGTCTGCACGACGGTATGAAGGGCACTGGAGATGTCCTTTCTTTTTGTACTGTTGGGAAGAAGGCTTAACTTTGCCGATAGTAGATAACTGTTCAGAGTGCAACGGTTTTTATCGTGAAGACCGATCGCACAAGAAGCCACATTTCGACCAGAGGCCTCGAGGGCCGATCATTAGAGAAAGAGATGATAATAGATGCATCTCTGTACTTGATCGACTGGGGGATAGGGTTTCGGTGCATGATTGGCTGGGGGGCAGGACCATGCTATGTGATCCTGCAGGAGGACAGATTTTTGCTGATGAGCGGGTTGAACGGGCTGCTGCGGCACAAGTTTCAGATGAATACCCACATCGCAGGGATCCAGAAAGAGAGGATGTTCATGATAACATTGATAGGCCTCGATGGTGCCCGACAGGTTTGACCAGATTGCAGAAGAGACGAGTTCAGAGACTGCGTCAGACAGAGGCACTGGAAGAGGAAAGAAAGGAGGCTCCCAAGAGAAGGGTCAGGTCAGAAGTTTGGCGTGTCAAGCCAAAGGCTGATGATGTGCAACAATCAGGATCATCAGCTGCACCTGTTAATATAGCCAACATGCTTCTACCGATCCAATCAGTTGGTTTCCCAAACCGTTCCTAATGGATGAGTTCCTAGAAGATGAAGGAAAGTTGGGGCACAGGTTCACGTCGCCCGATGCATTGGAGGAAGTAGATATTGGAGATGGAGATAGACCAACGCTGACATTTATTAGTGCTAAGTTAGACCCAGAGTATAAACAAGAGTTAGTGAAGCTGCTAAAAGAATATAAAGATTGTTTTGCTTGGAAATATTATGAGATGCCGGGTTTGGATCGATCTATTGTCGAGCATCGGTTACCTATTAAACTTGGATATCGGCCACATCAGCAGGGTTCAAGGCGGTGCAACCCTAAGGTTTTACCAGATATAAAGGCCGAGATCACAAAGTTAATAGAAGCAAAGTTTATCAGGCAGTGCAGATATGCTGAGTGGATATCCAATGTGGTTCCTGTATATAAGAAGAACGGGATGCTACGTGTATGCATTGGCTTTAGGGATCTCAATAAGGCTACGCCGATGGATGGTTACCCAATGCCAGTTGCCGATATGTTGGTGGATGCTACTGCAGGGCATAATGTGATCAGTTTTATGGATGGAAATGCTGGATATAATCAGATATTCATGGCTGAGGAAGATGTTCATAAAACTGCATTCAGATATCCAGGGCATGTCGGTTTGTTCGAGTGGATTGTCATAAATTTTGGGTTGAAGAACACTGGAGCAACATACCAGAGAGCCATGAACTATATTTTCCATGAGATCATCGGCAAGATTGTTGAGATTTACATTGATGACGTTGTGGTGAAATCCAAGGGGTATCAAGAATATTTAGCCAACTTACGTAAAGGTTTGGAACGTACCAGAAGACATGGATTGAAGATGAATCCTAACAAGTGTGCATTTGGTGTGTCAGCTGGTCAGTTCCTAGGGTTTATAGTTCATGAAAGAGGAATCTAAATTAGTCAGAAGACTATTACAGCCATTAACAATGTAGTGGCTCCAGAAACAAAAGTTGAACTTCAATCTCTGATCGGTAAAATTAATTTTATTCGGAGATTTATTGCGAATCTATCCGGTAAAATACAGCCGTTTAGTCCTTTGTTGAAGTTGAAGGCCGGTCAGAAATTTGTGTGGGGAGAAGCACAGCAGAAGGCGTTGGATGAAATCAAGCAGTATCTAACATTGCCTCCTGTGTTGGTTCCGCCACAAAAGCACAAGCCGTCTAAATTATATTTATCGGCTGATGAGCGTGCTATCGGATCGGCCCTTATTCAAGAGTTCGAGGGAAAAGATCGTGTGATATATTTCATCAGTAGAAGACTCTTGGATGCTAAAACCAAGTATTCTCCTGTTGAAAGACTATGTCTTTGCTTATATTTTTCTTGTACCAAGCTTAGACATTATCTGTTATCGGCTGAGTGTGTTGTGGTGAGTAAAGATGATGTTATTAAATACATACTCTCGTTGCCGATTTTGAATGGGAGAATTGGAAAATGGATTCTGGCCCTGTCGGAATTTGATCCGAGGTATGAATAGGCTAAAACAGTTAAAGGGCAAGTCATGGCCGATTTTGTTGTTCAACATTGTGGGCCAAAATTGGGAGTTGTTGATCTAGTTCCATGGACCTTATTCTTTGATGGTTCATCATGTGGAGTTGGATCTGATATTGGCGTTGTTTTGGTGTCGCCTCGGGGGGCAACATTTGAGTTGTGTTTTCTAATAGAAGCTACTGCTACCAATAATCAGGTTGAGTACCAGACTTTGCTTAAAGGAATTCGGCTGTTGCAAGAGATTGGGGCCGATGCAATAGAAATATTTTGGGATTCTATGTTAGTGGTTAATCAGTTGATCGGCATATATGAATGTAAGGATGATATTCTATGAGTTTATCATGAGGAGTGTTGCCGATTGCTGAGAAAATTTAAAAAAGTAACCATAGAGCATGTACCCAAGGTTTATAATGGTGATGCTAATCGGCCGATGGAAGGTGTGATGGCATTGGAATTACCTAATCATGATTGGAGGAAAGAGATTGTTGACTATCTGGAAGATCCCTCTAAGAAAGTAAGCCGAAGAATCAGATTTCAGGCCACTAAATATGTATTGCTTGAAGGAGAGTTGTATTACCAGACGATTGATGGAGTTTTGCTCAGATGCCTTGACAAAGAGGAAGCTAAGGGCTTGATGGGAGAGATACATGAAGGTGTCTGTGGTTCACATTAATCGGCGTATAAGATGAAGTGGATGATCAGGAGAAATGGATACTTTTGGCCAACCATGTAAGAAGATTGCTTCACTTATTATAAAGGTTGTCAAGGGTATCAAAAATTTGGTAATGTGCAGAGAGCACCGGCATCGGCTATGAATCCCATTATTAAGTCGTGGCCATTCAGGGGATGGGGATTGACTTAATTGGACAGATTTATCCACCATCCAGTAAGAGTCATAAATTCATACTAGTAGCAATAGATTATTTTACCAAGTGGGTTGAAGCGATTCCTCTGAAGACTGTGACATCCAAAGAGATGATTGAGTTTGTGATGGAGCATATTGTTTATCAGTTTGGAACTCCGCAAACTATCACGACTGATCAAGGCAGCATGTTTATTTCAGAGGAGTTTGGGGAGTTTGCTGCAAGTATGGGAATTAAATTGTTGAATTCTTCTCCATATTATGTCTAAGACAATGGTCAGGCAGAAGCTTCTAACAAAGGAATCATTAAGTTGATTAAGAGGAAGATCGAAGAGCAGCCAAAAAAGTGGCATACAACTCTTAATGAAGTTTTATGGGCCTACAGGATGTCTTGCCATGGGTCTACCAAAGTGTCTCCATATCAGTTGGTTTATGGGCACGAGGCTGTACTTCCTTGGGAAACTCGACTTGGTTCCAGACGGGTTACGTCTCAGGATCAGTTGACAGCTGAGGATTATGCCACGTTGATGAAGGACGAGTTAGAGGATTTGGCTGGGCATCGGCCGAATGCTCTCATCAATATCGAGGCTAATAAATCTAGAGTGGACCGATGGTATGATAAGAAGGTCAAAGCCAAATCTTTTGACCAAGGAGACCTGGTGTGGAAACTAGTATTGCCGATGGGAACAAAAGAGCCCAGATTCAGCAAATGGTCTCCAACATGGGAAGGGCCATACGGAAAAGGTATCGCCTTTAGTGCAAAATAAGAAGAGACTTGATCGTAGTGTAATGCGTTCGAGTGTTTTCGTGGCCGGTATGACATATATCGCCCTTAGATCAAAAATACAATCCAAATGCGTGTTTCGAGTTTGGTTCGGATTTTTCTGTTCGACTTTGGATTGTGAGGTTGTGTTGGTTCATTCGGTGCGATGATCGTGGATTGCATGAAAAAAATTAAATAGAAGCAGAATGAAGGAAGGAAACGAAAGGGGAGGAGGCCCGTCCATTGATTATATTTACAAAAGAGTCAGATAGGCTGTTACATTTACAACCTAGTCTGACTCTGCTTCGAAGAGGTTGCCGACGACCCCATCCAACCTAACATCACCAACGATGGCGTCAGCAGGGTAGTAGAGATCATCGACGGGCTCCTCGAAGGCCTCTCGCCACGCGCCCCACTCGAGGAAGACCGGCTCCCACTGCCGGTAGTCCGCTCTAGACATGGTGGAGACGACGGCGATGGCTCTGGCGGCGCCCTCATGAGCTCCATAGCGAGCGACCTCCTTGACCTGGTCCGGGATGTTCCGGAGGCGAGCGGCGACGGTGCTCCCCTTCGCATTCACCGAGTCTATGGCAACTCGGGAAGCCTCCAGAAGGGTCTGGACCTACAACTCCAAGTCTGGGAGATGAAGGAATTAGAGTAGAAACTTGGAGAAGATCACCAAAGATGACATGGTCAGGAGAACTTACTTCCGACCTTGGTGTCGGCATTGCTGAGCTGGCCGCGAACGACGACCTGATCCGTCTATGCCCGGTCAAGGTCACGGCGGGCCTCGTTGCATTGGCGGAGGAGGTCACGGATGAAGCCTTGGGTGCCCTCATCCAGATCCTGGAAGTTGGCGGGGAGCTCGGCGTCGGCGTCGGCGTCTCCGCAGAGATGAGAAGGTGGTCAGATGCAGATCTCAAATGCGGCATTGGCGAGAAAGAGACGAGGACGGAGCGGCGGAGGAGTGCCGGAAGAACCTTCGCCAGCACGCTTGTTGCTGGCCATCGGCTCTGAGGGAGAGAGAAAGGCTGGGTTTTTTTGGGAGAGTCTGAGGAAGGAGAAGGCAAAGAAAGCTCTGGCCGATGGAGAAACTACAGCGCCGATGGGGTAATTTATAGCCCAGAGGGGGAAAGGTGAATCGGTTGCGTGCGCCGGTGCAGTTTTTTACCCCTGGATTTAATTTGGGGGTGTGTGGGTAAAAAGACGGAAGGTGAATCAGCAGATTCCCGTTGTGTGGACGAGAAGGTGAAAGGTTAAGGGCAAAGAGTTCGCCACCCGCACGGAAAAGACCATTCCACAGCGTAATCATGACAAAGATTAATTTCAAAGTAAAAAGGGGGTATTTTACTCCGAAATTGGGGGGCATGTGTAGACACCAGATTTTGGCACGTGTCAAGGAACAGTGTTGGAAAGGAAAAAAGGTTCTGCATCGTACGATTGGTGGATTTGGAGAGGTGGTCGCGTGCCACGGTTGAAAATATTGTTGACCAAAGAAGAGGAGATTGACCAGATATTTTGATTTCGGTTTGGCAAGAATTATCTTATTTTTAGAATATTTTTTCATTTCTTAAGATAGAATCGTTGAAATCATCTAGGCCCCTAATTCGAGTTTTGGTAATTAATGACAATGGTTTGTGGATTAACGATTTCATTTGAGATAATGAGTACAGGTTGATTCACGGATAAAAGGGTTTTGATTGTGATCGTATGACATTTTGGAGATGATGTGCAAAGCTCGGGCTCAAGATAAAGGTATCAAATAGGGCTTTTGTATTTTACCGATCACAAAGCGATTAGTGGATGAAAAGTGACCGGATTTGTTGGATAGATAGTCGTGCTATCAAGAGGGGTCGTGTACTCGTGCTTGACGGGTCTTTAGTGCCATTTTGCTCAAAATATCTAGATGCATGCATGAGGACTAACGACATTTTGAAAAAGATCAAGTTTGAGAGCTGACTGCCTAAGTGCAGACAGTCCACCCCTGGGGCGCGGACGGTCCGCCCCAGTACCAGAGAGCATGTGTGGCTCTGGTGGAAACTAATTTTGGCTGGCGGACAGTCCGGCCCTGGTGGGCGGACGGTCCGCCACTCTAATTAAACTTGTACAAGAGACTTGTGGCGTCTCTGGAGGGAAAGTGTGTTGAACAGCGGACGGTTCACCGCTCATTTCAAGTTTTGTACCAGAGAGGTTGTTTCTCTGGTTGGGCTTAATGGTTGTACTGCGGACGGTCCGCCCCTGGGCGCGGACGGTCCGCCGGCTAACTTCAATATTTGTCTCTGGTGGGTCAGATCTTTTAACCGCGGACGGTCCGCCCCTGGGGCACGGACGTTCCGCCAGGGCTCCAACGGCTAGTTCTGACACACAATGATTGCACTCTGACTCACTGGTTTATAACGGCGGACAGTCCGGTTTTGAATCGCGGATGGTCCGCGGTTTCGCAGAAAAGAGTATAACGGCTAGTTTTTGAGGGGATGGCTATATATACCCAATGCCCGACCATTCGATCTCTCTCTTGGCCATTTGGATCACTTTCTTGACACTATAGAGCCGAGCCACCCCTCTCTCACACACACTTGCTTAGAGATTGCATTCTTGAGAGTGTGAGAGCATTCTAGTGCATTGCATCAAGAGTTTGAGCTTTGTGGCACTAGGGAAACTTCAAGAAAGTGTCATCGACTTGATACTCTTGGGAGTTGCCGCTCCCTAGACGGTTTGGAGAAGAGAATTTCATGGAGCTCCTCCAAAGAGATTGTTGAGGAGCCCCGATTTCGGTTGTGAGAGGTCTTGTGCTCACCTCACCAGAGTGGTGAAGAGCAACTCTAGTGGAATCGAGGTGTGGAGCGATTCCTTGATTCAAGCCGGCTCAAGATCAAGAGGTTCTTGATAGAGGAGCGGTTGATTCTTAGAATCCACCTCAATGTGGATTAGGGGTGACCGGCAAGTCATCGACACCACGGGATAAATTCTTGTGTCAAGCTCGGTTATTCCTTTGCTCATTTCAATTCTTGTATTTACATTTGAGCAATTTAATTTACTAGAGCTTGAATTGTTTTTTGTCATCCTAGGTTGCAAATCCAAATTAGAGATAGTGTAAAATGACATAAGACTTTCCTTTGTTGCTAATTAAATTTCTCTAGTGTTTGTGGTTTTAGATTTTAAACTGCCTATTCACCCCCCTCTAGTCGGTGTTCTTGATCCTACAAGTGGTATCAGAGCTAAGTACTCCATTAATTGTGGATTTAACCATCTTGGAGGAGAACAATGACTAGTGATAATGGGATTCATGTTGGGAAGCCACCGTTATTTCATGGAAATAATTATGATTATTGGAAGACTAGAATCTCGGCTCATCTCAAGGCCATGAATAGAAAGTTATGGAGAGTCGTAAGACAAGGAACTTGACTCCCCTAGATAAAGAAAATGAGATATTAAATGATCAAGGGGTAAATGTGCTATTTAGTGCTCTTGATGTGAGTGAATTCAATAGAGTCAAGAGCCTCACAAATGCAAATGATATATGGAAGAAGCTCATAGAAATTCATGAGGGCACATCAAGTGTAAAGGAGGCAAAGCTATATGTGCTCAAGGGCAAATTTAGTGAATTTGCAATGAAGAAGGATGAGAGTGTAGCCGAGATGTTCAACCGGCTAAATGATATTGTGAATGAGCTCAAGGGACTTGGATTTGAGGTGCCGGATGCGGATTTCAATCACAATTTTTTTAGAGTTCTTCCGGAAAGATATGACACTATTGTGACCTTGCTTGTGAGGTCAATTGTGAAGACCGCTACTCCCACACAAATATTAGGAGAAGTGCTTACCCATGACATGTTAAATCTCAAGATGAAGCTCATGGGGGAGACATTGATGAGAAAAAGAAAAGTGTGGCTTTCAACGCTCAAGATAGCAAAAATGAAGAAGAAAGTGGGTGCCAAGAAGAAGAATTGGATGAGAAGATGGCTCTCTTTGTCAAAAGATTCAATAGAATGATGAGCAAGAAGAACTTTGGCAAGAGAAGGAAATCATCAAGGAATTTTTTTTTGTTGACAAGACTTGCTTCCTATGTGGTGAAGTGGGTCATATCATTCGTCAATTGCCCAAACAAGAAAAATGACAAGAACAAGAAGGACAAGAAAAATGATGAAAAGAAGAAGAAGAAATTCATCAAGAAGAAGAAGAATGGCCAAGCTTATTTTGTTGAGTGGGATTCCGATGCAAGCTCCGATGATGATGATGATGATGATGATGATGATGATGATGATGATGATGATGATGATGATGATGATGATGATGATGATGATGACGACGACAAGCCATCCAAGGGAGTTGCCGGGATTGGCATCAAGGAGGCTCCATCACTCTTCTCCACACCACATTGTCTTATGACAAAGAGTGGTGCAAAGGTATTACAAGATGATGATGAACTTGAAGAATTTTCATATGATGATCTTGTAGACATGTTCAATGATGCCGGTGAACTTGTGATCAAGGAAAAGGCAAAGTTGAAGGACTTGGAGTTGAAATATGGTTCACTCCAAACTTTCTATGAGGAGCTAAAGACCTCTCATGAGAATCTCAAAGAAACTCATGAGAAGCTTAAGGAAGCTCACAACATCCTACTTGATCACAAGGACAAGGCTAAGTTGAGCATAGGGGCTAGTAGTGAAACTTGTAAATCTTGTCATATATCTAGCTCTACTAACCCCTCATGTAGTACAAGTGAAAAATCTTCTTGTGATGAGTCGCTTGTCTTGGAGAATGAGAAATTAAAGAAGGAGGTGATTTGTTTGACCAATGATTTGAGCAAGTGCTATGATAGTAGAGCCAAATTCAACCATTGTTGGTCAAGCCAAAAGTTCACCTTGAATAGGCAAGGTCTTGGTTATATCCCAAAGAAAGGCAAGAAGGCCTTTTATGAAACCAAGACCGTGTTTGTCAAGAAAGATGGACGGCTATATTGTGAGAAGTGCAAAAACATGGGTTATAATGAGAAGAATTGCACCAACAACAAAGCCGTATCCTTTGATTCTATCTATGTTCTAATGAAAAATTTTAATGGTTGTGTTAGTGCTAAATATGTTGGGTTGCCTATATATGATGCTAAAAAAATGCCATTTGGGTGGCTAAAACCTTGGTCACTAACATCCAAGGACCCAAGAAAATTTGGGTACCTAAAAAAGTTACTTCTCTTTTGTAGGTGAATTACAAGTCCGGAGGAAGACATTGGGTGCTTGATAGTGGATGCACTCAACACATGACCAGAGATCCAATGATATTTTCCTCTTTAGATGATAATGTGGTTGGCTATAGTGAAATCATTTTTGGTGACAATAGCCGAGGCAAAGTCAAATGAGTTGGTGCAATTTCTATCTCAAGTGATCACCCTCTTTCAAAAGTATTGTTAGTTGATTCTCTCAAGTTCAATCTCTTAGCAGTCACTCAACTTTGTGGTTTTGGCTATAAATATAGTTTCACTAAAGATGATGTTGTAGTGACTAGTTTAGATAGAAAAGATCACATCTCTACGGGATTTAGACATGATGTTGTATATCTTGTGGATTTTGCTACCAAAGAGGCAAACTTGTCTACTTACTTGTTCAATCAATCATCCTTGGGTTGGTTATGGCATAGAAGACTTGGTCATGTTGGCATGAAATAACTCAACCGACTCATAAAGCATAATTTAGTAGTTGGCTTGAAGAATGTGAAGTTTGAAAAAGATAAGTTATGTAGTGCATGTCAAACCGGAAAATAAGTTGCAAATGCCCACCCCACTAAAAGTGTTATGTCAACCGAAAGACCATTAGAATTATTGCATATGGATTTATTTAGTCCTACAACATATAGAAGCATTGGTGAGAATTGCTCTGGTCTTGTGGTAGTGGATGATTATTCAAGATATACATGGGTTTTTTTCTTCAAGACAATGCCGATATATATGACATATTCAAGAAATTCATGACAAGGGCCGAGAATGAATTTGAGCTCGAGATGAAGAAAGTGAGGAGTGATAATGGAAGTGAATTTAGAAACACAAGAGTTGAGGAATGGTGTGATGAGAAGGGAATCAAGCATGAATTCTCAACCAAGTACACTCCGGAACAAAATGGTTGAGAGGAAAAATAGAACCTTGATTGATATGGCAAGATCAATGCTCTTCGAGTACAATGTTTCGGATAGCTTTTGGGCCGAAACAATTAACACGGCTTGTCATGCTTCAAATAGATTATATTGCCATAGATTTCATAACAAGACCCCGTATGAATTGCTTATTGGAAGGAAGCCAAATATCTCATATTTTAGAGTGTTTGGTTGCAAATGCTATATTCTCAAGAATGGAACTCGGTTATCAAAGTTCCAAAGTAAATGTGATGAGGGTTTTCTTCTTGGGTATTCATCTTGTAGCAAAGCTTATCGGGTCTACAACAAAACACATGGCATTGTTGAAGAAGCTTATGATGTTGAGTTTGATGAAACCAATGGGTCTCATGATGAATAAGAAAATCCTGATGATGTGAGAAATGATGGCTTGAGAAATACTATGAAAAATATGTCAATTGGTGATGTTAGACCAAGAGAAGAAGATGAGGATAAAGATAGTCCTTCTATTTCTATTAGAGTAAATCTTTCAACCTCCATCTCAAATAATGAAGCACAACCAATTATACAAGATTCAAGTAATGATGATTCTCAAGTACAAGATCAAGTGGGTTCGTCTAGTTCAGCCTCTACATGAACTCAAGAGACCATTGTTCTTACAAAGGATCACCCGGTGGATCAAATCATGGGTGATATTAGTACGGGTGTCCAAACTCGATCTCGCATTGTTTTATTTTGTGAATATTATTATTTTGTATCTTTTCTTGAACCTAACCGTGTAGATGAAGCATTGAGGGATCCGGATTGGATGAATGCTATGCATGAAGAATTGAATAATTTCACCCAGAATCAAGTTTGAGATTTAGTGGAAAGACCCAAGAATGGGTCTTTAGAAACAAGCAAAATGAAGATGGAATGGTTGTGAGAAACAAGGTAAGATTGGTAGCTCAAGGCTTCACTCAAGTCGAAGGTTTGGAATTCGGTGAAACTTTTGCTCCCGTTGCTAGATTAGAGGCTATTAGAATTTTGTTACCTTATACTTGCTCTCACAATATAAAACTTTTTCAAATGGATGCGAAAAATGCTTTCTCGAATGGCAAGATTAGTGAACTTGTTTTCGTTGAGCAACCTTCCGGTTTTGAAGATCCCAAGAAGCCAAATCATGTATACAAGCTCTTAAAGGCACTTTATGGTCTTAAGCAATTCCACGAGCTTAATATGAAAGATTGAGAGACTTTCTTATCTCTAAGGGCTTCAAAATTGATAAGGTTGACACTACTTTGTTCACTAAAGCAATTGGTAAGAATTTATTTGTTTGCCAAATTTATGTTGATGATATTATCTTCGGTTCAACTAACCCAAGTTTTTGTGAAGAATTTGGTGAAATGTTGTCTAGGGAGTCTAAGATGTCCATGATTGGTGAATTGAGTTTCTTTCTTGGACTTCAAATCAAGCAACTCAAGGAAGAGACTTTTGTGTGTCAATCAAAATCTGTGAAGGATATCTTGAAGAAATTTGGTATGGAAGATGCAAAACCAATCAAGACTCCTATGGCCACCAATGGGCATCTCGATCTAGATGAGGAAGGTAATCCGGTTGATCAAAAGTTTTACCATTCTATGATTGGTAGTTTGCTTTATTTGACCGCATCTAGGCCCGACATCATGTTTTGTGTTTGCATGTGTGCACGATTTCAAGCCGCACCTAGAGAATGTCATTTGACCGCCGTCAAAAGAATCTTGAGATATTTAAAATATACTCCTAATATTGGGTTATGGTATCCCAAGGGTGCTCATTTTGACTTGGTTGGATTCTCGGATTCGGATTGTGCGGGGTGCAAGGTTGATAGGAAGAGCACTTCCGGTGGTGGTCAATTTCTTGGAAGGTCTCTTGTTTCTTGGTCTTCAAAGAAATAAAATTACATGGCTCTTTCAACTGCCGAAGCGGAATATATTTCGGCTGGAAGTTGTTGTGCACAACTATTATGGATGAAGCAAACTCTTCTTGATTTTGGTGTGAAGTTTGATGAGATTCTATTATTGTGTGATAATGAAAGTGCCGTGAAAATTGCAACTAATCCGGTGCAACATTCAAGAACCAAGCATATTGATATCCGTCATTATTTTTTTAGAGATCATGTGAACAAAGGTGATATCAAGATTGATGGTATTGGCACGGATGATCAATTAGCCGATATATTTACCAAGTCATTGGATGAATCTCGGTTTTGCAAGTTGAGAAATGAGCTCAATATCATTGACTTCTCAAATGTGGCTTGAAAACTAGTATATATGTCATGTGGTTCTTCTATTCATATTTGGTTTTAATTTTCTGAATTTTTGAGGCATTTTTGAGCCATTTATGAGTTTTCATGATTTTACTACATTTATTTTTGATTTCTTGTTGAAACTTGCTCTTATGAGTCTTTGGAAGGTTTTCATGTAAGATTTGAGATTTTTGGATTTTTATATGAGCAATGATTCCAATTTGAAGTTGAAATGGAGAAAATTAACAAAATTCTAGACGGTCTGAACTTTGGTAGCGCGGACGGTCCGCGGGTAATTGGCGGACGGTCCGCCGTTCATGAAATATTGTCACCAGAGGCTCTGCAGAAAGGATTCAGCCGAAAAATTATAGTGGCGGACGGTCCACGGTCATTGGTGCATCCGGTTGGCTTCGGATACACCGGTGGTGTGTCCTCTGTGCAAGTCGCGGACGGTCCGCCCAAGGTCCGCGGACAGTTCGCTGGTGTTAAGAAAAGTTGTTCCAGAGGCAGTTTCAGAGAAGATTTGTGTCGCAAATTACAGAGGCGGACGGTCCGCTATGACGTCGCGGATGGTCCGCGCCTGCGCAGAACTGTGGAACCAGCCACCCGTGGACTTATATGGCCAAGTCTCTCTCTGTAGCGAAAATGGCCTCTTATGCCATATTTCAATATAATGTTTTGGCGATTGATGACACACACAACACTTGGACTAATATGATTGTTAAGATGACCATTCTCAGGCTTTTAGGTTCAAGTGATGACAAAGAGAAGATAAATGTAGCTATGCCCGAAGGGCCGCCCCTACGGTGGTTCCGCTAACTGATTAGCGGACGGGGGTCGAGGGGGAGCCACCCCTCGCGGGTCTCAGGGCAGCGCCCTGAAACCTCTTCGGTCCAACGGACAAGAATTGAAGAGACCGTGAAGAAATCCAAGTCAAAGAAATCAAGACAGAGATACTTTAGTATCACCAGTTGAACCGACGCTGAGAAAATCACATACGTCGGTGCATTGACTTGGAGCACACCAGAAATTTTAGTTTCACCGGTTGAACCGACGTTAGGGAAGTTGAATATGTCGGTGCAATGGACCCTGAAGCTGAGGCAAGGTCTATACACCGGATGAACCGACGATTGGATCTTGGTGAACGTCGGTGCAGTTGTCCAGAGAGTTGTTTTCAGAACAACTACACTCACCGGTTAAACCGACGCAGCATTGGTTGAGTGCCCGTACATGCAACGGCTAGTTTTTGAGGCGGGCAGTTTAGTATCACCGGTTGAACCGACGATGGCTATTGGAGGTGCGTCGGATTAACCGGCATTAAGTATTTTTCTGGCAGCTTTTCTCCAACGGCTATATTTGCTTGTGCTGCCTATATATACCCCCAAGGCCGGGTCATTTGTGGGTGCTGGAGACTAAGGAAGCATAAAACACTTGAAGAACACCTCCAACCACCATAAAGCTTCATTGTACATCATATAGTCTTAAGCACACTTGTGAGAGTGCTTAGTGCTTGTAATAGGGATTAGTTCTTGCGAGAGCTCTCTTGAGAGAAGTCTTGCTGCGGCAAGCATCTTGTGTACTCATCATGTGACCCTCCGACTTGGTGTGGAGAGGCAACGACACTTTGTGCGGGGAAGGAGACCCCTCTTGGTGAGAAGCTCCAATAGTGAAGACGGTGCCATTGGTGACGCTTTGAGAGAGACGGTGGTGATGGCTTTGTCTTGGTGACTTGGCGCCACTTAGCCTTTGCTTGCCGGAAGCCTTGGTGGCAAACGCAAGACGGTGATCAAGCGAAGAGACTTGACATCACACTTGTTCTTGTTGGACAAGTGGCCGTGGACGTAGGGAGGGAGTTGGTGTCCTAACCGAACCACGTTAAATCGTGTGTCTTGGTGTCTTCACGGGAGTTTGCATATTCTCTCCCTTACCTCTTTACTTACCATTTTACGTTTCCACATTTACTCTATCTTGCGTGCCTTTACTTTCCTAGTTAGTTTGATTAGGATTGGCTATAGGTTGCAATTCTTTTAGGGGTAAGTAGAGAGTAGCATAGATAAACCTTAGTCATAACTAGTATGTGTAGGACGTGTTAGGTTTATCTCATGTAAATAGATTGAGTCCTAGAATAGAAAGTGATTAGCGACCCTATTCACCCCCTCCCCCTCTAGGGTCAGACACCCCGGTGATCCTCACACTCTCTCCTCCCACCAAACCACGACCAAACCCACAGAAGCTCTCTCTTTTTCTCTCTCACGCACGTGGGGGAGACGACAAGGTCAAGGCTTTTTGGCGTGATTTCTGGACGGTCCGAGCATGTCCCCGGACTCTTCTCAAGATTAAACATCATATCCTCTCGGTATTCCATTGATTCCTCTCATTATATTTATGGATTTCATCATGAAAGAGGCTAGGGTTAGGGTGCTCTGATCTGATTTTGGACCATGGATTTGTGAAATCAATTGGGGGATCTTGTTGCTAGTGTTGAGGAGATACTTTGGTTAAAGTTTGGTTGCTTGATTTGGTCCAGAACTGAAATTATGGATGAATCAATGTTGGAGGCGATTTTTGTGTCTCTGCGCAGAACAGATGGGTCGCGGACGGTCCGCATGCTGACCGCAGACAGTCTGCCTTGGGTTCAGTGAACCGCGGACGGTCCGCGTTCAGTGGTGCGGACAGTCCGCCATTGACAGATTTTTCAGATATGGGACTTAATTGACATATATCATCATGGATTATTTCTATTGCCTTGATAATTATTCTTATGATTAATTCTTGATCTCATACCACCCTAGAAGATCCAAAAGGCCACTACATCAAAGATCAAGAAGGCTAGTGCATCAAAGAGGCACAGGGACAGTGATGACTCAGATGATGTGGACTATGATCCCAATCCCATTGAGTTGGCTGCAGCTTCTTCAGTTGGCAATGTTGGAGGTGATTCTTCAGATGAGGATATTGAGGGTAATGAGGATGACATCACTGATCTCATGGGACTAGACCTTCAGAGCAGGCAGTGGACCACTGAGTCATATGCTAATGCAAGGTCAGTTAATCAGCTAAATGAACCTAGTGACACAAATATTCTCTATTTTAGCACTATGGTTCAGCAAGATGCATATTTTGGTCACTTAGTCAAGAAAAATATCTTCAAACACCAAACCATAGACCTAGGGTACATGAGTTCATAGCCTATCAGCACTTGTGGATAGGTTTGAAAACATGTGTTTGGCTAACTTTCTACAGCATAGATGTGATTGGAATGAGACAGTCATTCACCAGTTTTATGCCACAATAGATATTAACATGGTAGAAGAAAAGTTTTGGTGAAAAACTGGAAAGAGAACATATTATGCTACTTTTGCTCAGTTTGCAGCTGCAAATGAATTGGATTATGATTCTATCACTAGTGAGCAAAGTGTGAATGTTGTATTGGAAAATCCACTTGATGAGAATGACTACCCCATGTACTATGAGCCTGCTAATGTTGGTATTCCTAGAAGTTTTGGGGAGATCCAAGGTCTTAGGCATCATCCAGCTGTGATTAATAAAATTGTCAGAGTCACTTTCATGCCTAAGAGTGGAAACAAGGATAAAATTAGAGGACATTATTGGAGTGTCATATCTCATGTGATGAACCGAAATAGCATAAATATCATTGCACTTATTATGGATCAGCTAGCAGATCTGAGGCTTAACATGGAGATGAACCTTTACTTTGCTCCATACATCATGTCAATCATCAAGGCCAAGACTAGTTTCAGAGGGATATTTGAGTGCAAGCACACTTCCTTCAGGCCGTTCAAGAATGATACTGCTTTTCTCTTGAGGCCTCTGACTCCTTTCCCAGGTGATGATATGGATGAGGAAGGTCATGAGCATGATCAGGATGATGTTGGTGATGATAGTGATGATGACGCTCACATGGGAGGACCTACAGCACAGCATGCCATGCCACCTCCATAGCCTCCAGTGCAGCAATTGTGGGCTCCTCCAGCTGCATACTTTGATCCATATTTTGCATCCATGCAGCGGAGCCTGTCTTCTCAGATTGCCGGGTTGGCTAGACAGATGCATAATTAGATGAACCTTGGCTTTCAAAAATATGCAGCAGCAGATGTTTCAGATTATGATGCCTCAGATGCAGGGGGTTCAGGAGAGTCTTCACTCTGACATTGCAGCCCTGGACTCATGCCTTGAGGATCTGCCGTCATCTGAGCAATTTGAGCTGTTTGAGCAGAAGCAGCAGCAGCTTGAGCAGAGATTTGACACATTCAACACAATTTTCACTGGATTCTCTGATCACTTCTACTCAGTGTTCCCGGCTCCCGTGCCGCCTCCGGAGTTCTACCCTCACCAGCCGTTCTACCCACCACCACCTCCTCCTCCGCCGATGGATTGACCTTCTTGGCAATTGATGCCAAAGGGGGAGATGGAGCTTTGGAGTGTTTGGATCTAGGGGGAGCTCATGGACTTCAAGAGATCATTCGCTTTTGCTTACGCTTGCTACTCTTGTACCATTTGTGTTGAACTCTATTGCATTACATGTTTATGATATATGTCTTGCATGAACTCGGTTTGTGATTTGTGGCTTGAATTTGAACTTGGCTTGTAATATGTGATGAACTACATTGGTTTGTGACACTCTTATCTGTTTATGTTCATCTTGTGGCTTTTTGAGATTGTGCTAATCTTGTAAAGTTCATATCATATATATCTTGTATATTGTATGCCTCGATTTTCACTTGTAGGGGAAATTCCGTCAAAATTTCAAAATCCATATATCTTGGTTGGGCTTAATGATTGTACTGCGGACGGTCCGCCCCTGGGGCGCGGATGATCCGCCGGCTAACTTCAATTTGTACTAGAGACAATGTTTATCTCTGGTGGGTCAGATCTTTTAACCGCGGACGGTCCGCCCCTGGGGCGTGGACGGTCCACCAGGGCTCCAACGGCTAGTTCTGACACACAATGATTGCACTCTGACTCACTGGTTTATAACGGCGGACAGTCTGGTTTTTGAATCGCGGACGGTCCGCGATTTCGCAGAAAAGAGTGTAACGGCTAGTTTTTGAGGGGATGGTTATATATACCCAATGCCCGGCCATTGGGTGTGTCTCTTGGCCATTTGAATCACTTTCTTGACACTATAGAGCTGAGCCACCCCTCTCTCACACTTACTTAGAGATTGCATTCTTGAGAGTGTGAGAGCATTCTAGTGCATTGCATCAAGAGTTTGAGCTTTGTGGCACTAGAAAAACTTCAAGCAAGCGTCATCGACTTGTTACTCTTGGGAGTTGCCGCTCCCTAGACGGCTTTGAGAAGAGGATTTCGTGGAGCTCCTCCAAGGAGATTGTTGAGGAGCCCCGATTTCGGTTGTGAGAGGTCTTGTGCTCATCTCACCGGAGTGGTGAAGAGTAACTCTAGTGGAATCGAGGTGTGGAGCGATTCCTTGATTCAAGCCGGCTCAAGATCAAGAGGTTCTTGATAGAGGAGCGGTTGATTCTTGGAATCAACTCAACGTGGATTAGGGGTGACCGGCAAGTCATCGACACCACGGGATAAATTCTTATGTCAAACTCGGTTATTCCTTTGCTCATTTCAATTCTTGTATTTATATTTGAGCAATTTATTTTACTAGAGCTTGAATTGTTTTTTGTCATCCTAGGTTGCAATCCCAAATTAGAGATAGTGTAGCATGACATAGGGCTTTCCTCTGTTGCTAATTAAATTTCTCTAGTGTTTGTGGTTTTAGATTTTAAACCGCTTATTCACCCCCTCCCCCTCTAATCGGTGTTCTTGATCCTACAATCGTGCTTCACCGTGATCGGCTAGGATTGTGTTAGCGTGGGTATAAATCCAAACAAACAAACTTTACTACTTGCAATTTACTTTCTCATCGGTGACTTTGCCATTTTTTTTCCGCGAGTTCTTTCAAGCTGATCAAGGATGCCTCACATTCGAGCGACTTAGTTTGCTGGTAGTGTTCGTTTTACCGAGTAAATCTGAGCTTTAGCTTCCGGTCGCATCGCTGTGGCTTCGTTCAGATCTATTCAAAATTTACCGAATTTATCTAAGCTTTGATCTCGGGCGTATCGTTGTTTTCTCGTTTAGATCTATTCACAACTTATCCAGCTTAACGATCTGTTTAATCGGCTGTAAGCTCCTTGTTTATCACGATAAACCTTGTAAAGCTGATTAGATTGGTTGCAAGCTTAGCTTTGTCCAGATCCATATATTCGTGGGTTTGTACATTGTTACTTGACACGTGTCGGCTCTAGATCTAGCCGTCTAGTTGTATATCGGTATCGGCAGCTCATTGCTGATTCCTTGTATATTGCTTTTATTATGCGCTTTTCATATCCGATCTACTGTCGTTTTTTGTATCGGCAGAGCCTTGCCGATATGCTGCGTAAGAGTGATTCGGAAATCCAGCCGATACACTCTTGAATTTGACGGTTTGCTGTTTCCTTGTCAATTTACAGGTCAAATTGACTGGCACGTCATGATTTGAATTAAGTGCGGTCCGAGCTTGGCGTACGGGATTCTCGAGCTTTATGTGTGATCGTTTCGCGTCAACAGACTGATCGCCGGTGAGCAATCCTCCAAGACTGCGATGGTCGAGCAGATGCTTCCTCCACGCTGCTACCGGCCAAACCCGGCTGCCGTCACCGGATCATTACATCCTCTGAATTTTAAGTTTCCTTTGGAAGTGATGCTTCTGAACTTGTCAGTATTCATCGCTATCTGATCTCTCTCTGCATGAAGGCACTGTCGAAATAATTTAGAAAAATGTTTTTTTAGTGTAGTTACCCTCTATGTTACAAGTCCTAAATAAATGCAGGCATCTCGTGTTAGTACGTACCTGTACTGTAAACGGTATGCTACTGTATTTGCAGATCTCTGCAAAAGATTGTAAGACTGTCCGCACTCGTCATACTCCAAATTCATCCTCTAAAAAGAATATTTCATCATAGTCATCGATATTCTCTCATCTGAATCCTGTTCTCCCGCACCAGTCATACTCTATTTCTTATACTCTATATCCTAGTCATCAATATTTTTTAGTCAAGTCTACCCTACCCCATACATCTACTGCAGCTGACAAGGGGGGCCCACCGGCTAAACCTTATCTTCTTCCCCACCCCACCCACACCTCTCTCTGTCGCGCATGGGCCAGCTCTCTACTTCTTCCTGGCGGCGGCCGTCCCCACGCTAGCGACCCTGACCGCGCCGGCGGGTCTCCCCGCGCCGGTCCTCGTCCTACCCGCGTCGGCCCCCGTCCTCCCTGCCGCCGGCCCTCGTCCTCGACGGGGAGCGCGACCACGGCCGTGGTGGCGCGGCCTCGACGGGGCGCGCGCGGCGGCCGCGGCGGGGCTCAGGCGGTGGCCACAATGGGGCCACGGCGAGGCGCGTGCGGCGGCGCCCTCGGGTCGGCGGTGGCGGGATGGCGTGGAGGCCCGACCGGTGCGGCGGCGCGGCCTGGCGAGCGCGACGACCGGCGAGCGCGGCGCGGCCTGCGGAGCGGCTAGGCGAGCGCGGCGCGGAGGCGAGGCGGGGCTAGTCGCGCCGGCGGAGCACGGCCTGGGCCTCGACGGCGTGGCACCTGAGCTCGAGGGCGGCCTCTAGGAAGGCGTCGTGCGCGTCGGCAAGAACGAGGAACCCGTCGAGGAGGCAGTGCGCGGTGGCGGCACCGCTTCGGAGCTCCCCTCCTCCTCCCTCGCAGCCGGCGGGGTCGGACCTCCCTAGGCCAGCAAGAGGGAGCAATGCCGGGAGGTGGAGCGGGCGGGTGAGCGCGCGGCAGGCTTCGGCGGGCGGGCGGGCGGACTAGTGACGGGCCTCGGGCAGGCCGGGCGGCGGTTGCGCGGTGGGGCCGGCCATGGCCATGGCGAGCACTGGCGGCGGCACGGCTCAAATCGGCTGCGACGCGGAGCTTCCTCGTTGCGCGTGGAGGCGGGCTAAGCAGAGGCATTTGTGGAGGCGAGTGGAGCAGAGGCGCGGGCCCCACACCACGTCGGACGGTAGCGGACTCTCGCTATCTCGCTAGATTTGGCGGAGGAGCCCCCGTCTGGGAGGTTGCAGACCGTTTACTTGTCGGTGTCCTGACCCGACGGTCCGGACCCAACTAGTGATGATGTTGCGTGTTCCTCGTCCCAGATGTTGATGCAAGAGGCAACACAGTAACGCACGGGTTTATCCTGATTTCGGCCGTGGGGGCGTACGTCTAGCAAAGGGATGTGCGAGAGCACTGTACTGTCTTGCACCGGGGATGCCTGTAGTAGGGGGTACAAGCGAGGCGAGAGAGGGAGGGAAGCTCCCAAGTCTCTGCCAGAGGGGGAGTTGATTGAGGCGAGTGCCGATATCGGGGCTCAGAAGAGCGTATGTGCTCTGCGAGTTGTGCTGAGCGTTGTGTTCTACCGAATGGGCCGACCCCCCTTAAGGGAAAGCCCGCCTCCTCCTTTTATAGACACAAGGAGGGACGGTGTACATGCACATGGGATCGTGGAAGTCGTCGTCTTCTCCCCAAATCACGGGGGTGCAGTGGTTGAGCACTGTGGGAAGTACACTGTGGGGTATGGCGTCGGGCGTGGCAGTTGTCCTGGGCATCGTCCTTGGTCTTGCGGAGATCGCGCTGACGTCCTGGCGGCTCCAGCGGGCAGCGTGGTCATTGCTGTGGGGGTACCGTCCTCCAGGCGTGGCGTGGCGGCGTTCTGAGGGTCCTACAGGCCAAGGTCTTGTCCTGGCCAAGGCTGGAGCCGCTTTCGAGGGTCGTGCCCATGCCGTTCGAGGGCTCTGCGGAAGAGAAAGTATGAAGGAGGTATGCGGAGTTGGCAGTATAGTAGCTGGAGCAGTGTCGAGCACGTCTTGTACTGCATCGCAGGTTACCACAGTATCGTCATAGCGTCCGGAATGGCGGAGCAGTGACCGGGGTTGACGGACAAGACTCCGGTCACAGCCACTGTGGGGAATGGTGGCCTGACGCCGTCTGACCCGAGCGTTATGGAGGGGCAGTTGGCATTAATGCCTCCGTACGGCGGACGTGTGAGCGGAAAGGCCGTTTGTCTTTTCCGTCGAGGGGTGGCCTCTAGCGAGGCGGAGATGATCCGCTCCCCCGAGGGTAGGCTCGCTACCCTCAAGCAAGGCGGAGGCGCGGGGCGCGGTCGAGGGCTTCGGCGGGGAGCCCTCGAACGAGGCGGAGATCACCCTGCGGGGCCGAGGGGGTGCGGATGGGCTGCACTGCGTACGTGGGCCGCGTGTTGGGCTTCTTTGAGTCCTTTCCTTTCTTTCAGAATGGAAGGAGGCTGTAGGCCTTCGTGGGCCCGGTTGCCCAGCATGTGTTTGCATTTTTTAGGGTGGCTTTAGTCCCATGATTAGGGTGCCCCTAATCATGGTACCCGACAGTAGCCCCCGAGCCTTTGGTCAAGTCAGGGGATTCGACCAAAGGGTATTTCGGCAATTTTACCCCTTGATGTGACCGATCGGCGCTGCGCTCCCGCCAGGCGCATCCGGGTGCTGGCCTGGCGGACGCGACAACTCGTCGGTCGGGGCAGTGCGCTTGCGGAAAATGTACTCCGAGGCGCGCGCCCCTTCTTGTTTTGTTCCGGGGATGAGACGCGTCAGCGTGCTGAGCAGACCAGGGCCATGATGGCGCCCGCTGCTCTGCAGTTGGTGCTATTGCCGAGCTGTCCCGCGCTCAGGGTCTCAGCCCTGCTTCCCCTGATCGCCTTGCGACGCGCCATTCGAGGGCAGTCAGCCAGCGCTGATGTTGCGCTGCTCAGCGTCCAGGGGCTCGGCTTTGCGTTGTTTGGTCACGTCTCGGCACGGTAATCGAGGGCATCTTTCTCTCTTGGGGTGCCACGCCGTCACGGGCGGTCCAAACCTTTCCCCTGCAACAGGCTTAAGGCTTGGCGTCCGACGCGGCTATAAATAGGGCTCGTAGGACTTCCTTTCCTTTCCAACTTCCCCGCTCTTACTTCTAACTTCGCCTAAGTCTAGTAATGTTTTTCTTTGCCTTTCATGGCCGTCCCCCGGACGGGGTGGCCTGGCTTCTTTAGGCTTTGATGCTAAAAGAATGCTTGCGAGCGGTGGGGGAAAGCTGGAGAGGGCGTGCTCACCATCCCTCAGCTTCAGTGGGATTAGCAGAAGAGCATTGGGCCCGTGGGGTCCTGCTTCTGCGATATCCCTCAGCCTGATGGGGCATTGAGACGCCTGACCATGGCGTCGGCGCCAGGTTTGGTGGCCGTTCTTCGCATCGTCCCTCTTGGCGACAATGTCGCTCTCGGGGAGATGGTGCAGAGGGTGTTGTCCGCCAGCTTGCCCCCCCCCCCCCCGCAAGGTCTTCGGTGGAGGAGATGCTAGAAGAAAGCTTGCGAGGAGGGCATCCCGCTGGGCCCGTGCGGTCTGGAGGCTGCTCCTCGCAGTCCCGAGCAGTCTAGTCATGATGTCGGCCAAGGACTTGGTGCTCTTCACTGGCGTTCGCTCCTCCCCAAGACATTGAAAATTGCCACGCAGGTGTCAGTACGTTTGTACTTTTCGACGGCTTCAAGCCGGTAACCCTTTGTAATCTTTGTTCGTAAAGAGCAATGAAGTCTCCTTCTCCTTCGCGGAGAGGATGACCGAGGGTGTACAGGTGTGTATCAGCCCCGTAGAGACTTAACCCTTCGAGGGTATCGCTCGAGTACTGACTGCGGCGGCCTTAGTCTGCCCGGCGAGGGCACAACGGTGCTCCGGGAAGCAGTGAGGTGGCCACTTCGAGTTGCCTATGCAGATCATGGTCGCCTCGAGTTCCATGGTGCCGCCGCTGGGCATGTCGACGTCGTGCGGCCGAGGGCATTCGAGCAAGCCTGCAGAGGATTTGGTCCTCGAGTGTGTGAAGTTTCCTCCGTGGGGCGCGCCAGCGCACCCACGGGTGTAGCCCCCAAGGCCTTGGAGGAGTGTTTGCACTCGTCCAAGGGCTATATACGTCGCCCTACCTGGTTGCTTTACTGGGGTGGCCATCCAGCGTCCTTTTCAGCCAGCATCGGCATTCCTTTCAGCCGGCCTTGGCATTTTTCATGCTGGCGCAGTGACTCAGAGTCCTGCTGAACCATCTGGCAGGTGCGCGTTAAGAGTGGGGGTTTTAGGTTAAACACGTGGAACTTCACAATCGACGGTTGTCGATCCATTCGAGGGTGCGGCCCGAGCCGCGGTGTGCGAGGAGACCCCGAGCCCCGGCCTACGTGAAGGCGTTCAGGGGACCCTCGACTTGTATTACGACCCTCGTCGCCCTTCCGCAGGGAGGAGGGGTGAAGTGCACCATGCTACCCATGCCCGGGCCGCGAGCTATGGCTGCTTCAGTGAGCTGTTATCGGGTGGTTCAAGTGGACGTCCGTGCCCCATTCGATAAGGGTCGGCTCGTGGTCCGTGGACATGTCACATGAAGCGCTCGCAAAGATTCGCTAGGCGGGGCTCAGACCCGTTCGGTAGGGTCCGAGGGCTCGATGCTCTCCCTTGATGGGATCCCCTGCTAGGCACCCTCGACTAGCCTTGAACACAGCGTAGGATGTCTCGAACTCTGCGTTCGAGGGTAGCTTGTATGGCACACCCATGCAGTCCCTGACTCTGGCGATCTGGGGCGCCTATCAAACCCTCGACGGGCCAGGCTTCGAACCCTTGATCAGTAAGGCCTCGGGATTGATTTCCTTCGTCGGTAAGGAATCCCCGGAGGAAATATTCCGTAACGGTTCGCTTAGACAGCGCGAAGTCGTAGGTCGTGCGCACGGGTCTTCCGCTGGTCGTGGGCGACGTGGCCTGGTACGTGCGGTGCAGTGCGGGCGCGCCTTTTCAGGCGGCTGTCTCGGGTAGACGAAGCGGCGTGGGCGGCGGCTGACGAATGGAACAGTGCTACAGTTGCGCCGTGACCGTCGGTTACCGTGCCGTAATTATTGCCAAGTGCGCGCGTGGGGGACTCCGCAATCATGGGGCCCAGCCGTCAGTGATAGTGAAATCTACCGCATTCAATGCGATGGTTTCGGGCCACGGCGGCGAATCCGCCCGTCTTGATGGATAAAAGCAGGGAAAGGGGGGTCGTTTGGGCTCACCTGGCCACTTTGCCTTCGTCTCCCCTACCTTCTCCGCCTCCCCTGCATCCTGAGCCCATAGCCGAGAGCGAGAGGAGGAAGAAGGAGAGAGCGAGAGCGCACCTTAGCCACCGTAGAGCTTGCCTTCCCGCATCCCTCAGCGGTTCGGAGCGATGTCAGATGTCCAGGAGCCGTTGTCGTGGGGGAAGTCCACCGCCACCGAGGCAGTTTTGGAGCAGCTGGTCGCCGACAGGCTGCTGCCGATGAACATCAACTCGGAGCGGCCGGCGTGGATTCCCCCGCGGCCGAAGGAGACCGAACCGAATCCCCCCGAGGGCTACGTCGTGAGCCTCGTGTGACTCCACGAACGGGGATTCGGCATCCCCGTTGGCAGATTAATGCGGGCGCTATGTAAGTACTACGGGGTGGAGCTGCACATCTCCGGCCCCAACTCCATCTCGCAGGCGGCGGTCTTCGTCGCTGTCTGCGAGGGGTATCTAGGGATCGAGGCGCACTGGATCTGTGGATCCATTTGTTCCGCGGTGAGCTCTTCATCGAGAACGTGCCGGGCCAGCCGAAGAGGTTCGCCCGCGCGGCGGTCTGATGCTTCACCTGCGCCCATCCCGGAGGAGTTTGTACATCCCCAATAGGATGACGACGAACAACGCCGGGTGGACCCGAGGGTGGTTTTATCTGCGCAACTTCGGCAACTGGCTCCCGGCGTTCACCAACAAAGTGCTCCGGGAGAGGCCGGAGAAGTGGGACTGGGGGAGTATCGCCCCCACCGCATCAGACCAGGCTCGAGGTGCTCACTGACACGTTACGGCATCTGGCAAGGAGGGGGTTGACGGCGGCGGCGGTCATCGCGAACTTTCACCGGCAGAGGGTAATTCCTCTCACGGAGAGGAGCCTGCCGATTTTCGACGTCACCCCCGAGGACTCGAGCGCAGGCTCGAGGACGTCGTACGTACTGCTCCCCCACGACGTCGCTGCCCGGAGGGCGAGGAATGCAATGGTGGAGTTCCCCGACAACCCGAACGATCTCTGGGAGATCAAGATGCACCCCGAGACGGGGTACCTTTCTGTGGTAAGTTCCAGTTTCAATTCGTTGCCGATTTGTGCTTCTCCTCTACCCACTCCTTGATTCTGACTGGGTTGCATTTCGCAGAGGTTGAGCCGCAGGGGCTACACCTCGAGGCCTCCGGTCCCGGAGGAACGCGAAGTCAACCGCCTGCACGCAGAGGTGGTGAAGAAGCAGAAGGATGCGGCGGAGGCGGCCGCCGCCAGTAAGAGGAATAGGAAGGAAAAGCACGACAAGGCTTGAAAAATTGCACACGCGGAGGGGAAGCCGCGGCCCACCACGCCCGAGTCCACCGAGGAGGAGGAGGGCTCCTCGGATGCCGAGATCAACTTCTCGGACGACGACGAGGCGGCGACAGGCACGGGTTCCCCGCCGGTCTATCGAGGGGCTGGCAACGAGGATGTGCCCGTGACGCTGGGTGAGGCGAGGCTCACGCCTGGGTCGTTGGTGGATCCGCCCCTCGTAGGGGCGGGGTGGAGAACGCCCACGCCATCGGCGGGACAAAGTTTGCCCACGCCAGCAGCGGGCGGGAGGTCGTCTACGCCCGCGACAGGGCATAGGTCGTCTCCACCGGCGACGGACAGGAGGACACCCGCGCCGCGGTGTCGATGGGTCCGCGGCGAGCGTGGAGACGTCCGTGCAGACGGCCTCGAGGCTCCAGGCTGATCCAAGGAGGACGCCCTCGGGTCAGTCGTCGAGAGGTGTCAGTGTGCCGCGGGCCCGAAGGAGCGGCTCGGGGAAACGCAGCATGAGCGCCCGCTCAGGGTAAGTGATTTTGATTTTATTCTTTGTGTTCGTTTAATTGACCCCCCCAATCCTGCTCACTTCAGTGCTTCTACCCCGATTACCAGCTCCGGGGGCATCGCCAGAGATGCAGCCCCGCTTGCGCTGACTAAGGCCCTCAAGACCGGAGCGCGCGCCACACCGCACACGGCACCGCAGCCCCTACCCATTGTGGATATCGTGGCGGAGGCCACGAAGCTCTAGGAGGCAATGGCTCGAGAGGCCCAGAAGGCCCAACATGCTCGAGCGCCAGAGAGCAGGGGTGACGCTGGCCAGGGCAGCGCTGTAACGGCCGCTCAGGCTGACGCCGAGGGGGAGGTCGATCGGGGCGGCGCAAATGACGCCACCCAGCCGGACGCCGAAGTCGAGGCCGGTCGGAGCGACGCGGATAGCACCGCCCGGCCGGTCGCAGGAGAAGGAGAAACTAGTGGGGGTGCACAGGAACACCCCGCTAGCCAAATAGGGATGGAGACCCTTGTCCTCGAGCCCCCGAGGGCTGGGGTCGAGGGTGTCACGGAGGAGGAGTCGACGCTAAGGGCGCCGACAGCGGAGGAAACCAGCGTCCCGGAGCTTACGGGGGCCCGGGACGACGGTGCTGTTGCAGTGGTGACGGCGCAAACGGCGCCGGAGAACGTGGTGCCGGTGGTGAAGCTGCCGGAGAGCAGCGAGGAGTACGGGGACTCGAGGGACATCGACCCTGCTGCTGCGGCCAGCGCCGCCGACCGGATTGCCGAGTTCACGTCGGCCACCGAGAAGGTACTCAACGTGGGGATGTCCCAGGGGCCCCGTCACGGGGTGATCATCCAGTCCGAGGTCCCCTTGGAGTTTCTCCGCAACGAGCAGGAGGAGGAAGCCGTCTGGAAGGCGCAGTTCGAGGCCGGTCTCAGATTCTGAGCCACCTCGACAGCGCCTTGGAGCTCCATAGAACGACGGATTTCTAGATCAGCCAGGTGGGTGGCTCCCTCCCCGGAATTGTTTGTATTTGGCCTTGATTTTATGCATTTTATTCACACTCTCCCACTTGCAGTGGCTGAGGGACATCTCGCGCAAAAAGAGCGACGAGCTGACCTAGCTGTACTCTCAAATGCACTGGCTTGGGTAGCACAATGCCGACTTGGTGCTCAAGAACATCGATGCCAACACCAAGATGACAGATCTGGGGGCGCATCAGCGGGCGCTAGAGGAAGAGCTGGCGCAGACCACCGGAGAGCGCGACGTCCAGAGGGCCGCGGCGGAGCAGAAGGGTCAGGAGGCCAAGGAGCAGACTGCCAAGCTGCAGCGTGTTAGGACGGCGCTTGAGCAGAAGGAGGCCGAGCTCCAACACAAGGAGGCCGAGCTCCAAGGCAAGGAGGCCGAGCTCCAGCGCGAGAAGGCGACCGTCGCCACGCTCTCCGGGACCCTCGAGGAAAAGGGCAAAGCCCTCAAGGGAAAGTAGGTGGCCATCCGGAACGCGGAGGCCGCCCTCAAGGAGAAGGAGGACTCCTTGTCCTCTCTCGAGGAGGCCGTCCGAGTCCAGCAGGAGGAAGCACAGAAGAATATCACGGGTGAGAGCTCGAGATTTCGCTGTTATTGGATTCTGGTTCATCGCAGCTTATCTTGGTTCCTTTGACCAGAGCTGAGGCAGAGAGTGGCGGACGAGACTGCGGCGAAGGAGGCGGTCAACACTGCGCTCATGGCGGCGCAGGCTGAATACACTGACCTGGAGCGGACCACTGTGAGCGTGTGCCAGGAGCTCGAGGGGGAGGGCGTCGTGTCTAGTAGCTCGGTGATCAGCCGCTTGCGAGCGCTAGGTGGCCGGATCGCCGAGCACGCCAAGAGCACCTTAAGCCTTGGTGTCCTGCGAGCCCTCGCCGTGGCCTCGACGCACTACATCATGGACCTCCAGAGAATGTCGTCGGGGTACGTGGTCCCCAACGACGCCAGCCCGAATACTGCGTCAGCCATCATGGACGATGCCGACACCACCGTCGAGGGGTTCGCCACCGTCCTGGCCGTGAAACTAGAAGCCGACATCCCCCCCCATAGCCGAATTCGATGCTGTAGAAGACCCGCAAGGGGGGGATGATAACCTGTAGGTAGTCTGGGCCTCGGAACCCGTGTAATAGGTTAGTACTTTGTCGAAATAGTACTTGTGGATGTAAGAAATTGGTAATTGTAAATCGACAGTGTGGCCCATCGAGGCCTTACGCGTTCGATCCCTCGTTTTCTTTACTCTATTTCCGTGTTCTCGTATGCGACTTTGGTAAACTTCTGTGAGGAATTTCGCATTCATAAGCGACTTAGGCATAAGGTGGTGAGGGGGGTGCCGTATCCCGGAGGCGTAGGCGGCCCCACGGCTCGGCCGGCCCCATACCGTAGTTGCTCATGACTTGCGTCCGTTTTTTCCAAGTATACGAGAAACTTAGATACGGAAATTTTTCGAAAAAATGTTAGCGTTTTTTTGGGGACGTTCGGGGGTTCCCCTCTGTAGTAGCCCCCGAGGGAGGCTTGGCTTTGCTGAGGGTAAAGCCAGGCGTTCCTCAGTGTTCGTGCGCCTCCGAGCCCCCGAGGGTCCGAAAAGTTCTCAAAAAATAAACAAGTAGAGCATACTCCTTTATTGTTTCGGGAAATCGTAAATGCGAGTACAAACGATGTATAAATAGCTTGGAACTCTAAGGATAGAAGCGACGTAGCTGATGTATGTTCCAAGCATTGGTGAGGACTTCGCCGTTTTTGTTTGCCAGCTTGTACGTGCCGGGCTTGAGCACATCGGCGATGATGTATGGGCCTTCCCATGGTGGTGAGAGTTTGTGGCGACCCCTGTTATCCTATTGTGGCGACCCCTACCTGGCGCGCCAACTGTCGGTGTCTTGATCCGGCGGTCCGGACCCAACTAGTGATGATGCTGTGTATTCCTCGTCCCATATGTTGATGCAAGAGGCAACACAGTAACGCACGGGTTTATCCTGGTTCCGGCCGTGGGGCCGTACGTCCAGCAAAGGGATGTGCGAGAGCAATGTACTGTCTTGCACCAGGGGTGCCTGTAGTAGGGGTACAAGCGAGGCGAGAGAGGGAGGGAAGCTCCCAAGTCTCTGCTAGAGGGGGAGTTGATTGAGGCGAGTGCCGATATTGTGGCTCAGAAGAGCGTATGTGCTCTGCGAGTTGTGCTGAGCGTTGTGTTCTACCGAATGGGCCGACCCCCCCTTAAGGGAAAGCCCGCCTCCTCCTTTTATAGACACAAGGAGGGGCGGTGTACATGCACAGGGGATCGTGGAAGTCGTCGTCTTCTCCCCGAATCGCGGGGGTGCAGTGGTCGAGCACTGTGGGAAGTACAATGTGGGGTATGGCGCCGGGCGTGGCAGTCGTCCTGGGCATCGTCCTTGGTCTTGCGAAGATCGCGCCGACGTCCTGGCGGCTCCAGCGGGCGGCGTGGTCGTTGCTGTGGGGGGTACCGTCCTCCAGGCGTGGCGTGGCGGCGTTCCGAGGGTCCTACAGGCCAAGGTCTTGTCCTGGCCAAGGCCGGAGCTGCTTCCGAGGGTCGTGCCCATGCCGTTCGAGGGCTCCGCGGAAGAGAAAGTACGAAGGAGGTATGGAGAGTTGGCAGTATAGTAGCTGGAGCAGTGCCGAGCACGTCTTGTACTGCGTCGCAGGTTCCCACAGTGTCGTCACAGCGTCCGGAATGGCGGAGCAGTGACCGAGGTTGGCGGACAAGACTCCGGTCACAACCACTGTGGGGAATGGCGGCCTGACGCCGTCTGACCCAAGCGCTATGGAGGGGTAGTTGGCATTAATGCCTTCGTACGGCAGACGGGTGAGCGGAAAGGCCGTTTGTCTTTTCCGTCGAGGGGTGGCCTCGAGCGAGGCGGAGGCGCGGGGCGCGGTCGAGGACTTCGGCGGGGAGCCCTCGAGCGAGGCGGAGATCACCCTACGGGTCCGAGGGGGTGTGGATGGGCCGCACTGCGTACGTGGGCCGCATGTTAGGCTTCTTTGAGTCCTTTCCTTTCTTCCATATTGGAAAGAGGCTGTAGACCTTCGTGGGCCCGGTTGACCAGCATGTGTTTGCGTTTTTTAGGGTGGTTTTAATCCCCGTAATCATAGTACCCGACATTACAGGACCCGTTGCAGCAGTTCTTTCCTCTATCCAATCCTTCAGAATCGTTTAAAGTAGCCCAGTGCGGGCAGTCTAATGTCGCCACCGGAATTTTTCAGTCCTTACACGGACAGGACATGCCGCGGAGATATATGCCGTTTCACTAGTGCGAGCTTTTGGCGGATTTACACGTCTAGCCACACCCCGTGCCGACCGAATCGGAAGAAAAAAGGAAGAAGATACTGCAAGAAGCAGGCCCCTGTATACGATCAGTGTCCATGCACCACACACATGGTATACTCCTGGCCTACAGGCATTTTATCTCTATACCTGCTGAAAGCTATCCGGGGGTATATTTTTGTTTAATTTTTATGAAAAAAGGCTTGCAAGAATGGATTACTGTGGATGGCTACAAACAGTATTCACTGAATAGAGATATGGTTTTGCCTAGTCGTTCTTTTTTTAAAAAAATATTTTTTGTCTATCTGTAGTAAACGGTGCATCACCAAGGAATGATGTGACCACCATTTACAGGAAGAGGGTACACAGTAAAACCTTTGCTTCCCAAGGTGCAGTGCATCCATTGTTTGGGCAAACAGGGCAGAGCATATTTGTGGGCCTCTCTGGATATTGAGTGATTGGGTGTCCTGCCATGGCCTCGTACAGCCTTCTTATTAGCTGCATCGCATCACTAATTGACGTCAGGATGCTTATGTCAAGATCGAGAAGCCTGTGTAACCCCCAAATAAAAAAATCTGAAATTAGTTAGCATGTGATATCTATTTGCTAGCATTTAGACAGTGAAATTGTGCTGTGTTTTACTATGCCGTTTCTGAGTATAATCCCTTGCGGAAGTGCGGTGGCAGTGGCCGGGGATAGGAGTGGCAACATCACGGATCAACCAGCTGGTTCTCCGACTAAAGAATTTTTAGGTGAGATATGAAGTTGGCCTGAACTGCAAGAAACTAGGCGAAATTGAGTAAATGTAAACAATTCTTTAAAAACAGTTAAACTAGGCAAAATCATGTTATGTTAACTTACCCAGAGAAAAGGAAAAAGTCCAATTTTCACCCTCAAACTATTGCAAAAGTCTGATTTTCAACCTTCAACTATAAATCGGACAACATAGGCCATCCAACTGTCAAAACCGGAAAAATTTGGCCCTTAGGGTAGTTTTGAAGGTGGTTTTATATTTTCTAAAAAAAATAAATAAATCTAATTAGATTTAAAAAATCAAAACTAATTTACTTTAAATCAGAAAAATATAAAACTAGTACCAAAATTTTTCTAAGAAAAAAGTCTATTTTTGACCCCTCAACTCTTGGGTTTGTCCAACTTTAACCCCCAACTACAAAATCGGGCACAATGGATACCCAACAATTAATACCATGCAACTTTGGCCTCCCGACCCCTTCTGGGTGGTATTGTGATGACATGGCAGTGGTTTTGCTCTTTTTTTGCCAACTAAGCCATCACGTGGCTGGGCCCACATGTCATACCCATTCTCTCTCCCTTCTTCACTGCCGACGCCACCAACGCCTGCTCGCCGCTGCACTGCCCGCGCCGCCACCGCGCCCGCGACTCCCATCCGCACTCGCTGCCCCATGGCCCCGAAGCGCCCGATCGTTGCCGCCGCCGCCGCGTCGAGGTCGGCCTCCGGCGCATCTGCTCTGCCTCGCTTCTTCGTCGCACGCAGCCACTGTGCCCCCAAATCCACCGCCGTCTCCGCGCTTCAGGCCGGTTCCTCTCGGCCTTAGCACCTCTACCACCCAGTGCACCTCCCCGTCGCTTCACTCCAGCTCGTCGTGTCTCGAAATCGCTTGCCGACGATGAGCCCCGAGTTGCCAACGCTGCCGTGAGCTACTCCCACGGTGAGACCTCACCTCCGGGCTCGTTCTTCTTCAATTGATGGCACAGATAGCATCGTTTGTCTCTCGTGTAGCTCGTACTCGCACTAGATGGACGTGTTCACTACTGCCGTGACCGGAACGCGGCCGCGCCGCCGCCGGCCAGCCTGCCGTCGTCACGCGCACGCTGCGGGCCACCTTGGCGCCCCCCTGCGTTGCGCCACGGAGCGCCGCGGCAACGCCCGGCCGCGCTCACCGCCACCCTGCCCGCCCCGCTGTCGGTCCCCCACCTAGCTACACGAAAGCAGAGCAGAGCGAGAGATTCCGGCGACGGTGGCGGCTGTGGTTGCCCAGCTCCTCGCCTCCCACTCGCCGTGGAGCTCCTCCTGCCGCGGGCCGCTGCTTGTCGCGCCGCGCAGCCTCTGCTTGCCACTGGCCCTGCCTCGCCGCCACAGCCTCTGCTTGCCGCATGCCCAACGCCTTCAAATCCATGCCACCACAGCACGCCGGCGCCACGCGTTGCCCGGCCTTTGCTGCACACGCATAGACAGGGGCGGCGGCCATGGGAGCTAGTGGGGAGCTCTGCTCGGGCAAAGAGAAGAAGAGTAAAGGGGCTGGGAAGGTTTGGTGGAGGTAGGTGGAGCTCGTGATGGCCTCAACTCGGTTGATTGCAGTGCAGGGGTGGCTAATCGATGGTGGTGGTCTCGGCTCGGGGAAGAACAGAGGAGCGGCCATGACTGGTGATGGCGGTGCGGTCGATTGCGGAGGCGGCCCGAAGCATCGAACCACAGAGTGCTGCGGCAATGCCCGGCCGCGCTTACCGCCGCCCCGCCCGCCCCGCTGCCGGTCCGCCCCCTGCTTGCGCCGAGCTTGCCTTTGCCGCCGTACCCTCGCGCCACCCCTGCACAGTGCCGCCGAGCTGCCTGCTCCGCGCCGCCGCCCCATGCCGCCTCGCCGTCGAGCAGGCCACGGCACGCCACCACGGCTTGCGTCCCCGGCCGTCGTCCGTCCTCCCCACGAGCGCCCGAACCCATGCACGGGTCCGCAGGAGGAGGAGCTCCCTCGCCGCCGCAGCAGCTCGGCAACGCCCGGCCTTGACGGCGGTGGCGCGAGCGTGCGGGCGTCAGACGTGGCTGCGGCATCAACGGCTCTACTCCCTCTCTCTCTCTAAGTCTCTCCCTCTCTCTCTCCTCAGCAATGAACCAAGTCCGCCACGTTAGCGCCACGTGTCCAAAATCACCGCCACATCAGCACAAAACCATTGAAAACGAGCACAGGGGCCAAAGTTGCACGGTATTACAACTTAGGGTGTCTATTGTGTCCGGTTTTGTAGTTGGGGATTAAAGTTGGACAAATCCAAGAGTTGAGGGGTCAAAATGGATTTTTTTTTTCTTTTTCTAAAAATGTAACCTATCTATTATTGTTCCATTTGAATCTTAGTTATTAAAAATAATAGGCATAACTGCAAGTAGCCAAATATTATGAACATAAAAAAATTATATCTGAATAGCTCACAAATCATGTGATAATAGATAGGTTACGTTTTTAGAAAAAAATTTATATCCATTTTATAATTTTTTGACTTAAAAAGAATTACTTATAAATTTGTTAGTATAAAATTGAATATTTTTAATTCTCACAAAATGGAAAACCACCCCAGGGGCCAAATTTGCCCGATTTTGACAGTTGGATGACCTATGTTGTCCAATTTCGTAGTTGAAGGTTGAAAATCAGACTTTTGCAATCGTTGGAGAGTGAAAATTGGACTTTTCCCTCAGAAAAAGATCATTCATGTATGTACAACAAAAACAGGGCTTCTGCTCAAAAAAAATCAGGGGCCGGGAGAGTTAAATACATGAGGTTGTTGCAACAGTACCAACTATGAGTTATCTTATCTGAAAGAAAAATTCTGACGAAAGCAACTGGACATCACTGAATGGTCAGTAAACTATTTGGTTACGTTCCTGCACACCTGAAAACAACTTTCCAACCATGATCTTATGAGCTGCGTACATAAGTATTTGCCAGGGTGTCTACAAGTTGAGAAAAGAATCGAGAATCGGCAATTTCTTATTTTACTTTATAGAATAACAAGCCATTGGCGCGCGCATGTAAATCCAAGCTAGAGAATAATTTGAAAAAAATGGTGCATCCACAAAAAATGCTTCCATCCCATCTCTCTCATTGAAGACAACAGGTACCGGAAGGTACGCCAACAAGGAAGAAAAAAACAAAGGAGGATGTGCCAAGGATAAGATAGTTATTTTCGTCCAAGACACCTATGATTTGATTCTTTCTTAGCTGATGTAGTGATGTTACCAGCTACTGCTTCAAAGGGCCCAATTTCCTCCGGTCCTTCTAAAGTCTGTAGAGCACTACAGCACACTACTCCAACTTTACATATCTTATTACTAAAAGAATTTTTTTTAAAAAAAGTTCTATGTCCTGCTGATACCTTTTGTTAAGAACCAATTTTATTAATCGTAAGGCCATCTTATAAAAATAATATCACAAGCAGTACATGTTTAACAAATACTCTTATTAGAAGTTTATAACCTTGGCAAAAAGCTAAAGGATCTGAGAAGTTGTATCTTGTAACCTTCTCCTATGAAAACCAAAAGAAGGTTTATAACTCCGCTCTTTTTCGTCCCACATGCTTATGTATGTTCAGATAAGGTCCGCTCTCAAAAAGGAATTTTATTCAAGCACACCAAAGACGACCCAAAATGGAGCAACAGGCTACACTGGTTGGCTGTTGATTGGAGAGCCAGATTAAGAATGCTAACCCTGCTTTGTTGCTGTGGTTGGTGAGGTGTCATCATTAAGGACATCCTTATCACGAAACCATCATAAGAAATTAACCCCCCCCCCTCCTCCTCCCCTCTCCTTTACGCTGTTCCAATGAATTTTCTACGTTCACGCTAGGAGATTTAAGAGGGCCCCTCTCAGCACGGCCTCTGGCCGTGGTGCCAATGAGTTTGGTCCCAGCTTTATAGCTGTTTACAAGAACAGCTGACTCAGACTGTGATCCAGATGTAATGCAGTCCACAAGTGATGGATAGTATCACCATTAAGTGGTAGGTACTGATTGTTTGAATTTTCACCTCTTTTTTTCTTAATTTCCAAATCTTTATCATACAATTTCATGCTAATGTTCAACCAGAGAGGTCACACATACCATCTCATACTGTCATACATGTTTCAGACTACTACTGAATTCCATATTGAACTTGGTGTGGCACTGGGATGTTTCAGGGCCGTGTGGTTAAGTTTGTTTCTTTGCATCCTCCAAGCTGGAGTCATTAAAGCCGTTTCGCCACCGTCACCGTCACCAAATCGTTGGAAAATACGGGGGGCTCCCTCCCCGCCGTACCCCGTGCCCTCGTCCTCCACCCAGCAAAGCGACGAAGCCTACCTCGGCGTAGGGAGAGGGGACCTCTGCACCGAGCCCCAATCGCGGCATCTCTTGGAGCCTTGCGATCAGGTCGTTTGATTGGAACTTGCTCGTGCAAGGACAGGAAGAAATTGATGGGATGTGGATGGGGGGCGGCGGCGATACCCTCGCACCGGAAGAGACGGTTGGCGGGTGGCGGTCGGCTCAATGGCGCGACGCCATCTATGCGACTGATGCCTCGCCACGCCGCCCTCTCCTCGCGTCTGTGGCTAACTGGAACTCCTGTCCAAGGGACGGCATTTTCTCAGCACATGTGTTCACTTTTCTCAATCTTTTTCATGTGGAAAATGGTCGTTAAATACTTCATATTTGTATCTACCCCAAAAAAAATGCTTCGAATTTGTATAAGAGAATGAAAATGACAGTTCAGTGATGACATACTGGATAGCTTGGATCAAGGGCAATCCAAGACAAATCGGTCACGTCGGATCCCAATCTTCTTCCTCTGAACAAATGATCTAGAGCATTGCAGGGGGGAGATCGCATGGTGCGCGGAGCACGGGATACGGTCAGCTTTACCTTTCGTGCTGGAGCTCTCCGGTTAGTGCGAGAAGGGTGCTGACTAGGAGTGACAGTGCGTCGGCACACGTGGCCCAATGCTAACTGGAGGAGGAGCTTGCACGCCCTAGTGCCGGTTGGAGGAGCACAAAGTCAGCAGCCCAGGCATGGAAAAGGAGATGGAGCCTCCAGCAAGCCCCGAGCCTTTTTCTCTGCATCCTATGCGAGGGGATGGTGATTGGAGCTGAGCCTCATGATGGCCGCAAGACAAAGCCTGGAACTAACAAATCACGCACCAGATCTTGATAGCGGAAAGGAACCAGGAGGAGAAAAAAAAATTGAGCTGTGCTCACGATGGGATGGAAAAATCCTGAAAGATTGGATTGGGCTGAGCGGAGAAATGTTTTGGGTCAGCTTGTTTGTTAGTGTTGACCTACAAATCTCATCCTTTTTTTAGTGGGAAATCATACACTTGCACCAGGGTTGACGCAACTTGCCGGCGACCATTGTTCAGAAAACGAGAAACTTGAGCCACGCTTCTTCGACTGTGAAGATCTGTTTTGTTTTAGGAATTCAACTGTAAGATTGTTTTCACCCACCGTGCAAACAGGGAATTGATATCACAGCACGCTTTCAGACTTCAAGTACGCACACAAGGATAGTGTGAAATGCAACCACTAACCAAAAAAGCAATCGGAACCTTTGAAATGGAACCAAATTACATGCACGTTTCTTGCATGGGCACACACATCAAAAGTTCAAAACAAGAACAATCAGCATCAAGGTGATCAAGAGATTATCCGAAGTTCCATTCCAAGGCAGACTATAAGACTTCATAACGCAACGATACGGATGATAAAATTGCGAAGCTTCTGTTGTATGCAAGCAAATAAACATTGGAAAAATTAACATAACCAGATGCAGAGCACAGTGGGGGCGCATACTAAACACATGTGGATCAGGTTGAAGTGTCCAGTCATGGACAGAGCCTGAACATAGTTGGATAACATATCGTGGGAATCTGATTCATCCCGGTGGCCTAGCAACGCTTTTTATCCAATGATAGTGGCTACGGCGTACGTGTGTGCGCCAGCTTTTGGTCCCTCTCTCGGCTATCTTGTTGCCGCATCCACCTAATTCCTCCGCACGCCCCCACCATGTGTAGTACATCACACCTTCCATGGTTCCCTTATCCCCTCTTCCTATCACTTCAGATATTCTCTCATGGCCGTGAATTGACACCGACCACGACTCCTCTAGGAGCATCGATTATCCGCGACTCACAAGTTGACCTAGTCGGCAGCTTCAGATGGAACTGTGGTGTCAAGAGCTAAGTGCACATCACCAAACATGCGCACAAGAGTGATCTGGATGCTCGGTAACTGTGTGTGTGTCAAAGAAAAACAACAAAAACAAAAGTGCAAAACAGAATAAGGGGACCTTGTTTATGAATGCTAAATATAATGCTGGATTGCACCAGAAGCATTTGTATATTTGGTTGATCAAGACAAAAACCAGAACTTCAGCAGGACACAAGATTACTCTTTCTTAATATATTACCAGGTCAATTTCTGGAACAGCACTGGGCAGCTATAGATCTTATGGATGATCTGCTTCTTATATGTTACGGTTGATTTGACAAGCCTTAAATCTGTGAAACAAGAACAGTGAAATCAGAAACCAATCTTCTATTTGTATGGCTTGAATTCGAAATTTAATCTATACGGTATATATTGATCTGAAACCTTTCGTCGCCACCATGTATCCTTGATCAGAAGTCAGTGCACAGCAAATAAGCCAAATTAGTCCACCCAAAAGTCCAAAACTCAAGATCCTTCAGAAGCTGGGGCTCAAGGTTTTTCTATGCAGCCGTAGTAACCATCAATCATTTCAAAAATAAATGACAGGCTGTCTTAGATCTTGCCCTGATACTGGAAGTGTAATTTATAGTCATGCACCAGATCAGCTAGTGTGGTTCGGCATGGGCCCTCTGGAAATAAAAAAACAAATAAACGGAATGAGTTATCTCAGAGATTATATTTGTATGTTCAGAAGAAAAACAATTCAAGCAGAATGAGCTGGAGTTACATACCACCCAGGTATGTGTGGAGCTGTTGAAAATCACTTTCCTCGCATATATCAATCAGGGAATACACACCAGGTCTCAAGGCCTCGTCAATTTCGCTGCCATACAAGAAGGGCAAGTCTGATGAGACAAGCATATAATGGAATAGCTCAACTTCTCAGTCTAGAGCACAACATACCGTGTTATCCCTGTCTGAAAAGGACCCTGCCCAGAAAACATGGAAATATAACCAGCAAGGAAATGCATGGCGTGCTTTCCTATAATTTCCCTTTGCTGACGCATCTGCATTGTGCACACAACAGGAGAAAAGTAACTTTTGTGTTTTTTGGCACACGAAACATAAATATGTATGCCTCAGTGGTATGGGCATCTCTTTGTTGTGTCACTAAAGTTTTAAAATTCTGATTTCTAAAGCCAAACTGCAATCATTTGTTGCAACAAATGTTCAGTACAAAACCTAGCATAATGATGCCAAAAACCTTCGGCAGTTTGTTAACCATAATGCAACAGAGAACAGGATCCACCAGACCACAAAGCTCAGAAATAAGGCTAGACATGGCACACTATCAAAGTGAGATTTGTATTATTTCAAATAATAAAACATAACCATCAGTCACCTCTTCATAGATCCTTCTAAAAAATGAAGCACATTTTAGTGCCTCCTCCATGTTCCAAGCAAAACACCCAGCCATGTTAACCATCTTAGAATCTGTAGACTCCAAACAACTGAGCAGTATGCTTGCTGAATCCTGCAGGAGTGGCACACACCGGCCAATCTCACTAGAAAATAGGTAACAAACTAACAGCATCAAGACCAAGCGAAGATAAAAATAAAATAACAGAAAAACAAAAGGTGAGTCAAAATCTCTACCGTTGTTGGTGCCGAAGAGTAGTGCACAATAACTTGCAGCATGCAGCATAGATATCTACTGAAAATTGTCTATCGAGTATATATTCATCATGATCTGCATGTTGCTCTACACTTTCGGTGCAATACTTTGCTGAAGATCGTGATATACTACGACAAGCAAGAAGTCCTTTGAACCCTTTGAAAAGTGTCATAGGAACATGCAGGCATTGGGAAACATGAGATGCATCAATTTGAAAAGAATGCCTTCCAACAAATGACGTGATAACCTCCACACACATTAGAACAACGGCTCCAGCATCTGGATGGAACTCACTACAATGAGGTGGCATCTTTTGAATGTAGAAAATAAGTGGACTCTGAAGGTGTAGTACAATGTTGAATAAAGCACCAACTAGGCCTGGGACAGTTCTCTTAAAAACACGCTTATTTCCTGCAACATAGATCGGGAAATAGTTAAAATTAAAATTAACCTTTTCAAACCAGGCTTTTCATATCGATACTCTTCATGACACAAGATGTAAACCCCATAGCGCTAGTGCCAAGATTTTGCTTGATATAAAAAGTGGCAGGCAGTCCTTCACACACAACTCATTGCAACTTGCAAGAACTACCAGTTTAAATCAAGGTTCCAAAACGACATTAATTAGTCAATGTAATGATGTGCTAAAATACATTGCATGGGTCAGTTAGAAAAGCTGTGAATCCTAACCATGTGTGGTACTGATTATTGATAAGCACCAGCACTAAGCCACTAAAATACAATTAAGCATCTCCCCAAAGTACCTATTGCATATTAATGTATATGAATAACTTGATGTCAAGTGGACATATATAGTACTAACTCGACCTGCGGATGTAAATGTTTTGGATATTGATATGGTCTCCAATGTACCACTTTGTATGATAATTTATTGTCACTAGGACTGGTCAGAAATAACAAAAATTATGTATTATGAAAGCCAATCTCAAAATGAATCAATACCAATTCCATCCATACAATATAAATTCCTTTTTATATAATATTTCTCAAACCTGACGTGTGATTGGCAAAAATTCTAGGTTACCTTATATTTGCAATGGAGCATTTGACAACTTGGCATAGGGATATTTAGTGGTGAAGTAAGAACCATTTCCTAAGAATTACTGTCTTGTCAGGAACTTAATATTATTGGACAGCTAATCTAGTTTTCACACATGATAGCTTATAAAAGACTTGGTATGTTACTGAATGCTCTTAGGAAGATGACTTAACGTCAACATCTATCTCAGAAGCAATGGATTGAGACCACCTTTAATAACATAAAAAATTTAAAATCACGTCGAAACATATTCAACAAAAATTTTGGCTGCTAACCTGGCACAAAATCAAGAACCAGATATAGACAGTCGATCCCAGCGGCAACATCAGAAGAAACTGTCCCACCATCAGGATTTCCAGTACAAACTTCATATATTGAATGACTATACAGATTCACTCCAACCAATGCCCTTTCAATTACTTGTAGAGTTGCATTTAGATGTGTGTTTGATGCAATATTGACAAATTTTCCAAGTAACATCCGAAGCCTTGATTTCAATGAATTTAACCTATTCTGCCTATAAATGAGATCCCTAGGAAAGGCATAACCAGATGCATTCTGTAATTGAAGTGTTTTTGTGCTTGAGCCAACCTCATGAGTAGGCAGAGTTGCACTCTTCCCTTGAAGTAAGATGCATTTTCCAATAGCCCTCAATAGGGCATTTACTATCTGAGTATACAATTCTATTGAGATGTTGAGCTCAGGCAATGTACAGGCACTCCCTAAAACTTCAAGATATCTTAATACCCCATCAATCCATACAAGACAGAACTTATGAGGCCAGCTAGACATGTCTGCAACTTTCTGTAGAGTGAAGAAAGCTGTCCCAAGCATGGTACCCAGTGAAAGCTGTTGGACAGGGCTGCATGTCTGCCTAGAAACATCGCTTGGAAAGGATAGGTTGCCGTGCAGCTTAACAATAGCAGCAGATACATTGTAGACCTCCCTCAAAGTGAATGCTGTGAGTGGATATTCACCTTTCAATAGGTTTTCCAAAAGAATATTTTCCATGTATTGTAGCTTAGATATGTCAAGACCACGACTTCCACACTTTGTCCTGCCATCCATGACTGCATCAATATTCAGAAAACCGTTCTCACAATCCAGCTCTTGAGGAAGACGAACAGAGATCAAATCAATAGAGCCAGAACCCTTGTTATCCATAAACAACACATGAAGGCAAATATCTACAAAGGTCTCAAGCTTAGCAATATGATGGCTAAATCTTGAACAATACTGAAGCAACATTTTCTTTTCCTCTGAGGTTGCTACTGGGTGATTTTTGAATGCACCCTCTAATGCCGAATTGATCCCCGACAAGAATCCACAAATGCAAGACATGATGCAAGACAATCTTTTCCAGCATACAGCAGTACGGCAGTTTTCTAGTTTGATAACACACTTGCTGTCCTTTACTGTAATAACAGGTATTCCGGTTGTACTCTTCTGTAACAGTTCAGCCATGCTTTTGACACACTCCAAGGCGGAATTTTCTTGTATATCAAATGTCTGGCCATCATGTTCTGAAGCCTCGATTTCAATAGGGCTACCAATCAGGGACAATTTAATTTGTTTCTTGTAATACAACAAGCAAAATGATAAATTCACACTAGCTAGTGTAGAAAATAATTCTGATGTCTTGTCTAACAAGGAGAACATCATACTATGCACCTCATCATTACACTCATCAAATATTCTATCTGACGAACCAACAATTTTCTCAGCAGATCGCAAAAACCAAACAAGAGAATACGAGTTACCAAAAATTTCTGAAAAGGCCAAGTATTGCTTTGACTCCAGGTGCTCTTTCCCGATTTTCAATATGAGATTTATCATAACCCTACGACAACATATAAACAAATGCAGTAACTTCATGGGATTGCAGGATTCACAACGAAGACCTAGCAATTTCAGTAGCAGCATTCTGCATGCAAAAAGTTAACCAAATGTCAACATTGCAGATAATAAATGCATACAATGACTCCTATTTTCCCTGAATTATCTGGCAAACAAAATTTATCACCATGAAAACCAGAAGCTGAAAACGTTCCTAAATATTTGTGACAAAAACTTTCAGTTGAAAGAGCCTTGTATTTGAGAATGGATCAGCATATATTTTTGTTGCTCCTACATTTGTATAAGATTGTACAAAGCATAGGAATCCCAAATAGCACAGAAGAACAAAGCTGTGAACTTTAAACTTGCCTTTCAAGATGGAGAATGTAGTTTATAAGCCGTGCGGTTGACTTGGAGTTTGCATGAAATCCAGGTACAGCACTAAAAAATTCAAGTAAATCCTCGCATATCCACTGTTTGTTTTTGCAGTGGACATGCATAGCACCAGAATCTGTACCAATCAACTTCCCATTTTCCAGGTTACTCATTGTCTCCATTAAATTAGGGGAAGAGTCCAAAAGGACATTATCTTCATCAGGGTAGTTGAAAAAAGATAACGATTTCTTCAAAGCATGGCAAAAACTTGATGCCAAATTCTTCAAAAGCACCTAGGATAAACATTCATTTCAAATTTGAAGTCATTAGGAAAAGCATGTGAAGAAAGCACCCCAGCTATCAAAAAAAAAGTTTCAAACATCACATTCAATATTATCGACATTTTTGGTTGGTTATTTAATAGCAGTCTTTTCTTGGAATGGAAGGATTGCAATGATATATACCTTTTGATCATAAATAATTGTATCACAAAGGACCCCCACAGAAATACTATGCAAAGTCATTTCTCTGAATGAAGATTGAGTATCATTGTTCTCCTTATCTCTGGTGGATCCCTTTTGAACAAAAGAAAACCTTATCAGATTAGAGAAGAAGTTCTTTAAATCCTTCTTAGAAGCATGAGAGCTCCAAATATCAATGTTTTCACACAGAAGCCGCCAAGTTGCTATAGGAAAAGAACCTTCATCTAAGGAACATAGACTCAAATCCCAGGAACCACTAACTTTATAACACCCAAGAGGACCATATTCTCCTGAACATAACAGCTTCACATAACTCATCATAAAACTCGCCAATTTAGCAGCCTCGAGGCTGCAAGATTCCTCTAATAGTTGAGTGTTCCTAATATCCTCCTTATCTAGTTGCCAAGCATCATTTTCAAGCAAAAACTGAAAAGCCTTAGTCTGCTTGTTAAGGTCATTGAGCCTCTGCAGAGCCATCACATGAAAGGTGTAAGCAAGTGGAGCAAAAGAAGCACAATTTCTTGAAAGAGACTGTGATAAACTCTCAATAACATCCAAAAGGGAGTTTGAATTTTCGACAATCAACGCAAAATAACCCTTCCCGAGAATATTGGCTGGATTGGTCCATTCCTTTCCTGAGCACACAATGAACGGATTCCCCACTAATTTTGTTGCTTCTGTGGCTACATCTGGAGGCATGAGGCAAATACATTGCTGATACAAACCTCTACACGATATATATAGGCGAAAGAAAAAAGCACAGATCCAGGAAAAACTTGGGATCTTCTGCAAGCTGGCATGTTGTTTTTTAGATATACATTTTTCCATGATTGAGGAAATGAATCCACTTGAATTTTTTGATTCATTTCTGACCAAATGACTGAAGTTCGGTTGGACTGCATTGACTAACCTTTCAATAGATTTTCCTACCAGTGTACTATTTGAAGCTGTGACAGTTATTGAGTCAAGAACAGTAGTGTATACTTCAGATAAGTGCCTGCCAAGAAGTTCAGCTTTCTGGCAAAAAACAGACTTCCTGGCAATGGAGGGTTCTCCCAGTTTTCTTAAATCATCTTCAAAACTGCAACCTGTCATCCAGTTCAGTGTTTCTGTGAGATCTGATGTAAGGTCCTCTATGCATCGACTAGACTGCCCTTGCGGCATCGACTTTATTGAAGTACGAATAGCACCCATCAATGGTTCAGAACTCAACAATGTTGTCAATGATTCCAAACATTCCTGGGACGATAAAGAAGCCACTGAAAATGAGCCCCGTAGTGCATCAGGGCCACCAGCTCTGAATGCTCTCACAGCATCGCACAGCTTGAAAATCGATCGGGAAACCTACATTATGAACCAAATAGAGAAAACATGAGACCAAGGTGGAGGGAAAGAAGAGCATTCAATCACAATGTAAAAGGCACACAAAAAAAGGCACATCAAAGAATGGAGTAAAAAGTTACTGAAACTAACAGCTGAAAAGTACAAACCATTAACCAACCTGGCGAAGCTCACTGAACGTGCAAATCACTTGGGCTGAAATGCTTGAAATCTTTGAAGCTAGCAGGAAACAGGGTTTGATGTCCTTAGAAGATGCATTAATAGCAGATAAAGCAAAAATCATTAACCACAACTTCGTAAGGTCATCCCCAAGTACTTTGTACTCAATTTCTAGAAAATTACCAACTGCAGCAATAATCTCCGAAAACATTAAAGGTACTATCTTCTTAATGCCTACATCTTCTAGATGCAGAGCTGACACCCAGAATTCGTAAATCTTTTCAGATATTGAGATCAAGACAGTGTAAATATCTTGCAAGAAGTTGAAGTAAGATCCTTCCGATGTGTCCTCTGTAGGAACATATATCTTCTCTTCAGTAAGTGTTGTCAACATCACATTAATGGACTTCAGCATGCAGTGAACTTCTACTAGCCTTGTCACCCCTAACTTAGAAAATTCTTTTTGGGAATACAATTTACACTCTAACACCATGGGTTCCATAAACTGAATAAACACTTCAAAAAGTGATTCTCTATGTTGTTGTGGTTCTTCAGAACCCTCACTGCCTTTTTGCAGCCTACTCAAAGTTGTCCCACTCGATACCAGAGTTGTTCTTTGATTTCTAGCTCTGCTAACAAACAATTGAAGCAAGTAACCAAACCCAGCCAGCAATACAGCCTTGTTTTCTGTTTTTATTCCTTTGAATCGCTGAAATAAATGTCTATGATAGCTTCCTTTAATATCCTTGGCTGCAGAAGATTTGTTCAAACTCCTGAGACCAAAATACCCACTAAGATGTTGGGGATGAAACAGTCCATTTGACAAAACATCTTCAACAATTTTCAACATGGTTCTTGCGTGCTTGTGCTTGTTGGAATTTGCTCGTGAATTAAGTAAAACTAACAGCTCCAACAATGGTTCAAGAATCTTATCAACAAAGGCATGGAAAATATTCTTCGGATTTGCATAAAATCTCAGGAAGCTTGAGAATTGCCCAAGGAGGCAATTTACAAGCTTCTGAAGAACAGGGCAGAAATTCTCTTCATTAGCTGAAACCTTTTGGGCAAGATTGATAACCTCGATGACACAGGATGCCCATAAATCCACACCTGCATTGAAAAAGGCTCTTGTATTGGAGGAGAAAAGCAATGACATACAGTCAAAAACTCGTTTGAAGAGCTCAATAGATTCATTGTCAGCAGACGTGTTGCTATCAACTCTGCCAGAACCATGCCTTGCAACACGACTAAGTGATTTAAGTAGGTTCAGAGATATTGAAATGGATGGCTTCTTTTCAATACAAACTCTCAAAATTACCCAGCATCTACTATCCAATGCCAGATCAAAAGGCTGTAACATCCTTTTACTATTCTCAGAGAAATTTAAGATAGACTGCACCCAGTTTCCAATAAATGACACCAGACGTGATAGCTGAATGTTGTGGACATTATGGCCATGGCTTGAATTATTTGGCAGTGTGGTTAAAAATTCAACCACTAGCTCAATCTTTCTGCACAAATGAACATGTTGTTACGAGGATTACAAGCAATAAGTTTAAATTAAGGTAAATGTAAAGAGGATTCAAACAACTTATTCCATCATCAGTAAAAAATATCACCAAAATGTTCACTTCCGTATGAATCAAAGAGAGCCCCTTGGGTATTCGTGTACATAACATGGGCGAATTTACCCATCATACTGCTTTCAGAAGCCCAAAAGGTAACAAGGGAAAGTACTAATTGACATAAATCAATGTGATTTAGTGTAAACTGTAAAGTCGACAATTATGAAGCCAAGCTTAAGCTACCTACAACAAAACAGTATCTCTATTCTCTAAGTCAACAATTCTGCACTAAGTTAAGCAATGCACCTCGTGCATTTAGTTACCGGCTACGGTAGTACACAAGCAATCGGCAATCCTCCATGACTGAGCCAACTAAACCAGCAGACCAGGAAGCATAATCACTGGATGATTGAAATTCCTAGTCACAGGATTACACGAGCTAAAGTTCACTGAAACGGAAGCAGAAGTGGTAAGCGGGTGACCTTTCGAGCGAGAGCTCCTTGCCCTGGAGGGAGAGGACGAGGTCGAGGTGTTCCCACGCGCCCTTGGCGCCGTCGTCGCCTTCTAAGCGAAGCCTGGGACACTTGAGCCCGCTCGGCCCCTCTCCGTCGCGAGGCGGCGATCGGCTCCGCCGCCGCTTCCTCCCGGCGCCGGGCCTCGCGGTCGCGGCAGCCGTCTCCATGGCGTTGGCCGTGCGCGACAGCGGAAGCTAGGGTTCTGGGTTTTTTTTTTTTTTTGAAGCAAGGGTTCTGGGTTTTGGTACACGATGCGGTTATGCCTCGTGCCGTTTGATTTCTCCGCGCTCGAACACACGCGCCGTGAGGTGGTGGTCGTCCCCTGCCGCGTCCGGCCAGTCTACAGCACGAATCTTAAAGCTGTCTCCAACCAGACCGGCTCACGGCGTCGAGTGAGATAGTCCTCGGGCCCAACCCAACCCACACCATTCTCTGGGTCCGGATTCCAGGTGCAAGCTACAAACCCTAACCCATTTCCGAGCAAAGGCTGGCTGGTAGCGGATGGGGGAGAAGACGATGACGACGAGGGAGCCGCGCGAGTCGTCTCGGCGCGAGGGGCGCGAGCGCGACTCGCACGGGAGGCGCCCGCACTCCTCGTCCAGGTCGCGACGGGACGATCCAAGGTACCAATCCGCTGCACCTCCGTCGGATTCTCGATCCAATTACGATTTGGTTTGGATTAGAATGCTGACTTGGCGGCATCGGGGACCGTTTCTGAGACTTGCAATTTCTTACAAGATAACGCAATTTGTGCCCTTATCAATCATTTTTTTGGAATCGCTTTGGTAGCCCAAGGAGAAGAAGAGATGACAAGAGGCATGAATCAGATAGGGCGCACTACAGAAGTCGAGATGAAGAATCTGCGAAGGTGTCAGATCGTGATCAGAAGCGGAACAGAGATGCTGAGCAGCGCGATGATCCTCCGAATGCTGAGTCGAAATCAGTGAGTGATGCCAAGAATGACCCGTCCACCAGGCATGAGAGATCTCCTAGGGGAACCAAACGGTTTTCTGAGGCGAGGGAGACTTTGCGGCATCGATCTTTCTTTCAGGTTCTTTTCTTTTCTCCCTTTACATAAAGGACTGCCGCCAACTGCTTGTGCTCTCTGTTTCAAATGGTTTGATAGCTATATCGCGCTTAATGGCTACTTAGACTATCTTTGATAACCTTTTGCATTCGCGTTATTGGGGAGCTGTCACTAAATTGCTGAAACAGCAAGCATTCCACATTCTGTAACCTGATCGGTGCTGGAAAATGTACCTAGCAGATGAGTGCATCCTATTATGACAGTTCAGGTCAATTATAAGTGGCTTTGATGTACCTAGCCCTGTCTTGAAAAGAACCATACCACATTATTACTATTACAGAGAGTACCATCATATTGACAAATAGTGCTTTGATGTTGGTACGGCATTTAGTCTACAAAACATTTGCCAGTATTCCCTGTTGGTGTTACTCTGAATAACTGCCATGCATTTATGTTCTGTTGATTTCTAGGGCTAGGGAGTAGAGATGATTCTAAATTAAACTTTACCTGTTAAGATAAGATTGAGACATGCTTTCTTGTTTTATAGATGTGCACTATTATTATAATCAACCTTAGATAAATTTGATTCGAGGATGTGATAGTGTTATTTCTTTCTGGTTTGAATGAGAAGCACATCAGATACTCATGTTATTTCTTGCTGGTTTGAGTGAGAAGTACATCGGATACTCTTTTTTACTTTCTCATGAGTAGATTGTTCAGTTGCAACTTATTTATTTTAGTTTATAGTTGAAGTTAAACTGTTTAAACAGGCTAAGCCTTTTCTTTTCTACACATATTAGTCTCTTTGTGACTCTTGTTGGGTTTCATCTCTAGCCTAATCCAACTTGACTGGGACTAAAAGGCTTTATTGTTGTGTATATTCTCATAATAAAATGGATTTGTGTTATCCTATCTATCTAGAAAGTAGAATTGACATGTGAGCTAATCAGGTCAAATTACTGCCTTTTTCCATATTTGGATTAGATATACATAAGCTATGCTCTATTTGTCATTATGCAGGAATCTATCGCTGTCCTATTTCAGTGATATAGTTTCATCTAATGCAGTTGAAGGGTACAGACTATTTAGATTCATGATTTGCAAACTATATGAGTTGTTGTAAAACTGCTACTGAATATGCTTATATGCATATTTTTAGATTGGTCTGATGTGTGGAAAGAATAATAAGTTGTCCTGAAATAATACATTTTTCCATCAACTTGTCATACATAAATAACATATTCCTCCTGATGTAGTGGGAGTACTTTTATGACACATGCATTCAAATGCCAACTGTTTGTAACAATGTTGGACTACCTGTGCTTGTATGTACAGCACACTGATCGTGGAAGTGCTGGGCAAGGTGGTCGGCGCTTTGACCGTCAGGCTAGTGGTGAGCTGCTTTCTTAGTTTGTACTTTGGGCACTTAATTTTCCATCTGTTATGCATGCTAATTTGTTATTGTTGTTTTTAAGGCTACGGAAGACAAAGGGATCAAAGGGAACATTTTGCTGATAGAGATAAACAGAAGGATGTGGGACACAGTTTGCAGGGAAAGGTTGACAAGGATGGGGGTGATTCTACTTGGAGGCATGATGGGTTTTTCCAGTTGGAGGAAGAAGCACCCCTTGCCAAGAAGAGGCCACCATTTCAGGAAATGAAGGTGCAAGACTCTGCTGCCACTGTTACAGATCTGGACTCTGGCTCAAGGAAACCTGAACAGCCTGGGCCTACTTCTGCAATGAGAGAAGAAAGGAGAAACTATCACCCACGGGGATTCGGAAATCATAGGTCATTCGTTAGGCCAGATGATCTAGGTTTCAGACGTGGATTTCCTGACCACAGGGGTGAAGGCCAGAGAAATGGGTATGATTCAAGGGGAAGGTTACCTGGTAGGGGAGGAATTGACAGAGACAGATTTAGCAACCCATATGGTGGGAGAGGCAACGTATATCATCAGACTTCTGGTGATCAAGAAGAAAAATGGAAGCATGACCTCTATGATCAGTCAAACAGGAGCCCACCTCCAAAGACCGAGGAAGAGCAGATTGCTAAAGTTGAAGCATTGTTGGCTCTGTAGCTATCTTCTCTATCTGTCTAGAGTTACCTTTGATGTTAGATTATCATGTACTCGGTTTCATGTCCATTGAAAATGCTGTGCTTTTATTCTATATATTTTGCTTATCTATTGGGATTAGGACATCTTAGAGCTATTCCATTTGGAGTGAAGATATTGTATTATACAATCATGAGTTTCGTAATGTACGAACCATGGAAGGATGAGAGTAAACAATTTGCTTCTCGAATGCTTTTTATAGCTGGAATGCTTCTTTAGCTTGTTAACCTCGTGTTGAAATTCCGGATGTCTGGCAATTTGCACACAAGCACTGTCAGCAGGCAATTCTTATGTAGCACCAATTCTCGAGTAATTTTTTTCCCCAAAATCCAAAAGGGATTAAGTTTTAGAAAGTAAACTAAAAGTCAGCAAAGGCATATGAAATTCGATGTTCCTTGTGGATGAAAGAAGAAAATATATTAGCTCAAAAAAAAGAAGAAGATATATAGTTAGTACTAAGTAATTGTATATTCATTGCTTGATTTGTGGTGTTAATAATGTCGCCAAAGGAATTCATATTTGAATTGCAAGCTTGGTTAGGATCCTTGCGAACCCTCCCTGTGTTAGATTCGGTGATCATATATAGCCAAAATTCGAATAACCCCATCAACTATAGTCGAAGTCCGAATAACCTCCTAAACCATCTTTTGGTTCATTTTACCCCCCCCCCCCCCCCCAAACTATGCCCTTTGGTTCAAATTACCCCCTAATACAATTGATATTTTTTATTTCTCCATGCATAGGTAGAGTTTTAAGTTGAAATTTTACAAGATGACAGTACACATCATAACGCATGTTCGAAAAAATACATCATTATTCTTTATCATTATTTTAATACTAATCATTTGAGTTTATAATTATATGAAAACTAATGACGAAACAATGTAATAATTTGTTTAACTTGCATTGTGATATCCACTACTACACTGCAAAATTTGAAATTAAAATTCAACTTTTGTATGAGAGAAATAAGGACAAATTATATTATGGGGGTAAAATGAATAAATGGTATAATTTAGGGGTAAATTGAACTACTCTCTCCTTCCACGTTTATAAGGCATACTAGAACATGGCACGATCTTCCAAAAAACACTTTGATCATTCATTTCTCATATGTTATATCACTTATAAACTTATAATCATGGTAGAGCATATTTGATTACGAACCCAACCATATAAAATTTATATTATAAAAATAAAAAATTAATAGTCAAATTATTGGTCAAAGATAGAAAATTTTGAATCTTGGTATGCATGTACACCTTACAAATTGTGGAAGGAGGGAGTAAGTTATAGTTTAGGGGGTTATTTAGACTTTGACTATACTTAAAGGGAGTAAATTGAACTTTTTCCCACAATTAGTAATAATATTTGGAACATGGACGTGTTCATTCGTAAAAACACATGTCCACGCTATGCGAGATTATATAGGTCTCTAAATATTCAAAGACATAGCATTCATCATGCTTAAAAGGGTGTTCTGGGACAAATATCCAAGCATATGATTTTGTGGTTGTCAATGGTTCGAGTTCTCATATCCCTTCTCCATATCATCTGATATTATACCGCAACACACGACATGATTGATAAAAGATATTCCAGTGTATTGTATCATGATGCTATATCCAAAACTGTCGTTCCACTAGAGGGTATTAAATAGGCATGAAAAAACACTTTTAAAATATGCCATATTTAATTATTGTTTTCATATTCCTTGCAGAAAAATAATTAGTTTCATATGCAGCTCAATCCAATTAGTTGTATGCATTGTGTGAATCCAAAATATGAGGATATTTTTTCTATTTTTAGATATTGAACAAAAACTATATCTATGTGATTTTCTCTTTTCTTAACTCCGTGCCACGTTAAAAATATCATACAATGGATAGTCGATGGCTTGACGACTTGACGTACTAGGCGTTCGCAATTGTTCAAATAAAAGGAGGAGAAGAAACACTAATCACGCTCCAGCATATTACTCATTTTTTAATCATATAAGAAGGAGAAGAATGCAGGTTCTTATAATAGTTGTGATTACATAAATAAACAACAAACTCGAACTCTTAACTAAAAATAACATAAGGGAAATTAGGTGACTCCGCCATCGCATGCTTGCTTACTCGTCTTTTATATTCTATATTTTCTATCTCCATTGCTAATAATATATTTTATGTTTTTGGTAGCCAATGTTTTTTAGTAAGAGGAAGGTATGTTTTTGATAATCATAACTAAATTTTTAGTATTGCCGATAAAATTGGTTATCTGCTGACTGCTGGAGCTGCTATTACTGGGCACCAGCTCACTACGAATCAGTCTCACACTTGCACTCAAAGCCCCTTCCGAAACCCCCCCACCCCCGGAGCCCCCACTCTGCTTTGCCAACGCAATTTCGCTCCCAACCCCCGGCGGCCGCCGCGTCCCTTCCCCTTCCTCCCCACGGAGCACGGACCCCCCGATGGCGTCGTCATCAGCGGCGCCGCCGTCACGCCGCTCCGTCTTCGACGCCGCCTACATCCGCTCTGAGTTCTCCGCGGCCGGCATCTCCGCCCACTTCATCCCTCTCATCTGGAAGTACGCCTCTCTACGCCACAATCCTGCCCGTCTCGTTCCCTTTCTCTCCATGTCGCCGTGTTTTTTTTTTGGTTTAACCTAAGGGGCGATTCTCTTTGCGTGCGCAGATACGTGCTTCAGAACCCTAGGTGTGGCGACCTGGACGGCATCCCGTCGCTGCCGGCGAACGCGTACGCGCTCCTCCGGCAGAAGTTCCGCCCGACCACGTCGACGCTAACCGCTGCTGCGGACTCCAAGGACCGCACCACCACTAAACTCCTCATCCGCCTACAGGTGATTTGGTTCGAGTGCGCTACTGGCACAGGGACAAATTGGGGGGAATTAGGGGTGCGGCATGCGAACTTATGCGATCCACTGACATTTCGGGGATTATGCGGAATTGGGGATATTAGTCTCCCTGATTATTTCTCTAGTCATTTTTACATTTGGTCGCAGAGTTAATGTACACCAGCAACTTGTCCTTGGTGATTTTGAGCTTATGGAACTTGTGCTTGTTTCCTTACTCCGTTGCATCCAGATAGGAATGGAATGTCGCACATGCACAATTGATTTTTCCTATGTTTCTGGAAAAATAAACTCTAGTTGTGTTTTATATTGTTCTGCTATGTTTCAGGAAGGCATAATAATATACCTGGAAATACTCCATCCATATAGTTTATGTTTCTCATTGAGAAAATAACCATTATTGTTGTCTTAGATGCAATAGAGCTGATATATGAACAGGGAGCACCAAGATGCAGATATACCCTAGGTACCCTTTTTATCTTGAACTCTGAGCTGGAATGGATCCAACCTGCAGCACCTGAACCATCCAGTTATTTTTTATTTCTAGAGAAGACAAGTATAACTTGCATAGCTTGATCCACTTGTTGAACTGTTGGTTGTGTCACCTATGCCGAATGTTGTGCAGGAACATTTCTTTGCTGTTGCTATCCTCTTTGCACTTTTTGGCTAGATAGTAGGAGGTTCAGGTCATATTCAAAATGAACAATGAGCCGTTGCTATTTCATTCTCTCTGTTCTGAATTTGTGATTTCTACTTTAGTTCCCTTAATAAATCCTGCTGTATCCTTTGTGTTTTCTTTTCCCTTGGAGGCTTTGACTGTGTATTTTTTGTTTTCAGTGATCTTCAAAATAAACTGCTTAAGATATAATGGTTTCATTCTCCCTATAAATACGTGCTACGGCATATATGGTAATTGGTAGCGTCTCCATTATTAGTTAGTCTGTAACTCTATGAGTTCAGCTCCAGCCCATCTTGTTTGGCTATTTTACTCCTTACAGTTGGTAATGTTGCTTGCATTGCATGCTATATATTTTTTTGTTTAACAGTGAAATTATTTTGATGCCTGTGAATTACCTATTTGTCCTTTTCTGTCAGGTTTTGTAATTTCTAACATTGAAGAACACCAGCTTATTGGACTTAAAATTTTGTGGTGTAGAATGGGGAGTCTGTAGAAGCAGTGGTCATGCGATATGACACACGACTGGGGAAGTATGATGGAAAGCCTCGCCCTGGAGGAGTGCGGGCAACTCTTTGTGTGTCCTCACAGGTAAATATGTTTGTTTTTCTGTTAGATGCCAGACACTCTTAAGTCTGGAAAAACATGTTTCCAATGGCTCAAAACCTTTTGCCAGAAGATCTGTTCAGAATTTTATTCTCAAAAGTAATATATTTCTTGGTAAGCTGGCGACTTTCTTGTTAATCGTGTTGATTTTGCTTCCACGTTTCTAAATAGGTTGGGTGCAAGATGGGCTGCAGATTCTGTGCTACTGGAACAATGGGCTTCAAAAGCAATCTGTCTTCTGGAGAAATTGTAGAGCAGTTGGTCCACGCATCCCGCTACTCTCAGATTCGAAATGTTGTTTTCATGGTAATTTTAATTCATGTAGTTTTAAGTTACTTGAAATTTCTATGCAAAAGAAAGAAAATTAATGCCAATTGAATGCAGTGATTATGCATCATTTATCCCTTGGAGCGATATTTCAACTTGATCGTGCTGACCAGATTTAACTGTGTTACTTGGTTTTGTTGTTGATTTTGTGAATAAATAAGCTCACTAAGATTCATGTGCTTTGCTACGGTACACCGAAGTGACTGTGGACCGTTGATCTAATGCAATATTACCTCTTAGGTGGTAATAGTTTTAATATTTATTTTATATATTTTAAGTCAGAAAATGTAGAATTAGAACTACCTTGCATGCAGATTAGTTAAGATCTTAGATTTCTGTTTTTTTCCCACATGAGGTGCCAGCCATAGGAATTAGTTGATGAGATCTCATATTTGTTTCATACCGTGAACAAAAGCAAACGTGAGGTGTGTGGTTGCTTCGAAAAAACATGTTCGTGACAATAACATGTATAAGTGAAAAAATTGACAGAATAAAATATTTTTAGAACCATATTATGTCAGGTGACTATAACTTTTGTAGCATGACAGGTGAACATATGTATCATGACACAATCTAGTGTTACGTTAGGACTTGGTCTAACGTGACTTGCCTGTAACGAATGACTTGAAGAGAGAGATGTATATATGTAGCGTTAGATCCAAGTGTTTATTTTCTATTGTGTGACAAGTGACATAAAGACCGTGCACATGTTATTGCTATTTTTGTGTGAGAGGCGTGCTACATTTTTTCCATGCAGGTACATGCATGATTTAGGTAAACCGCCTGCATGCATGATTAGAAAATGAGATTTAGCCCATTTCCATTATTTTCGGATCTGCATGCATGCATGCAAGATAATTAAGCACATATATTTTTTATGTTTAAGATGGATTTAATCCTTGAAAATTCAATGGCTCAGATTCATTTGAACTCTTACCTCTTAAGAGGTAACTGGAGTACCGTAGCAGTGCCCAAGATTCATAGATTGAAAAACATCTCTTCTTTTCCTAACATGGGTCACATGTCAACCTCACATTAAATGGTATTCCTAATACTGAGCAATATTACCCTGATTTTCTATGTACGTTATGTAGGGGGTGTTTACTTACATAATGCTCGTTTTGCATGTACTACCGCTCTAGGATTGGGACAATATTCCCGCAAGTATTACACTCTGCAAGTATTAGTGAGTTTGCTTGGTTTACAGATTCTGCTGGTAAAATGGTGACATGCTTTTCTTTTGCTGGTGACAATGGCTCTTGTAACTAAAACAGTTATTCCGTTTTACCAATGTTCATGTTTTCTGGCACTTATTAGATTATATGCCTCCTTCCATACGGAAATTAGAAAAGCCGTTTTGCTAATTACTGCAAAATACATAAGCGTGCATTGCTAAATGTTTGTGCATGTTTAAAAGTGTACTACATTCATGAACTTCCTTCCAACTGGGCAGTGTCGTGTAATGATTTGGCTTTTATTCGATGGATGTTTAATAATTTAGTGTCCTTCAGAGACTAGAGAAGTGTACTTTGTATTCTTATTCTGCTGTCCATGCAGGGAATGGGGGAGCCGATGAACAACTATAATGCTTTGGTTGAAGCAATTGGCGTGTTTACTGGATCTCCTTTTCAGCTTTCACCTAAGAGAATTACTGTATCTACTGTAAGCATACCTAAACTAATTACCTATTTGCATGTGAAATCACATTCTTGGGATGATTGTTGAAGTACTATTGTTAGTAGTCAAATCATTTTTATAAACTATGTGCTAATGCCACATGCTGCCTACTATCTAGTGGCTGCTGCCTGCTGGTAAACTTCTGAATGGCCTATTGCATTTCTTCTGTGACAAACCACACAATGGACAATATGTGAAAACACACTTGTTCAATTATGGAAGCATCACTTGGTAAATTGTGTAGTTGACTGGATGTGTATTCTTTGGATGAATCGTTCAATTCCACCTTATTTTTAGTGGGCATCTCTTGTGTTTTAGCGCTGTAGAATTTGAATGCTAACATTTGACGTCATGTTCTTGTAATACCCAATTACTTAAGATTATGTGGTTCCTATGCCTGACATGTTTTTCCCTGATGTTGTTGCTCCTTCTGGATTTGTATTGTAGTTGTAGTATTTCATGGTTTCCATTATGTTGTGTGGTAAGAACTTCTCTATGCTGGTTAACTTGCTCTTCATGTGCGCTCATTTTTCAATGTGTGTTTCTAAAAGTTATTTTAAAGATTGAGCTTTGATTAGAGAAGCTGAAAGGTTTTCTTAATGTTTGGTGCACCTGTAGTAAATTATAGTGTTAATTGTCCTGTTGCATTGTTTATGCAGGTCGGAATCATTCATGCGATCAACAAATTCAAGGATGATCTTCCAAATGTGAATTTAGCTGTGTCACTACATGCTCCTGACCAAGACATACGATGTCAGATAATGCCTGCTGCACGTGCCTTTCCTTTAGAAAAGTTAATGAATGCGCTACAATCCTATCAAAATGAGAGGTGAGATTACAATAATGCCATCTCTTACCAGAGTCAAACATTCGCATAAGGATTTGATTTCTGAACACACTTGCATGTTCATCACAGGGATCAGGCTATCTTTATTGAATACATAATGCTTGATGGAGTTAATGACCAGGAGGAGCACGCGCATCAGCTTGGTAAACTGCTTGAAACGTTTAAAGCGGTGAGATATTGTTACATTGCATTACTTCATTTATCGTGATTACTTTGCTCTAGTTCCTTTTATTCTGGTTACCTTTTTGATTTGCTCAAACGATACACTACGCCTAATCAGGCAGCTTTGCTGTAGTTAACTTGTGATGTTCATTATTCTGCCTATTTTGTATTGCCTCCACTAGTCTTGTTCCATATTTCCCCAATTGTTTACTTTTGATATTTCTTTTTAGTAATTATGTTACCCCAATTGTGTGCTTCAAATCATATTGCTTAGCAAGCGCATAATGCTACAATCATGATTTGTTCCTTTACACTACAGTACTACTTCCATCCAAGTGAATATGGCATCTTTTATTTTAGCATGGTCACCAAATTAGACTTTGACCATTATTTTCTCACATAATATACTGTTTAGGGCTACAGAAACAATATAGTGCAAGAGAAGCTTGATATATGTAATATATGAATTTAGTTTTGCATTTTTTTAAACACTGAACATACCTGTAATTTGACCAAGCATTTGGTCAAAATATTCAAAACTTGAATTTCGCCAAGACATGCACACTCTGTAATTGCATGTGAGCAGTGTTACTTGTATATTCTCTAATCTTTGTGTTTGAGAATGGAATCATGATTATGTTATCTAATCTACAAACAGGTCGTAAATCTGATACCATTCAATCCAATTGGGTCATCAAGCAATTTCAAAACAAGCAGTGACCAGAATGTGAAGAAGTTCCAGAAGGTCCTAAGATGCACCTACGGCATCAGAACCACTGTTCGCCAGCAGATGGGTCAAGACATAGCTGGTGCTTGTGGCCAGTTGGTGGTTAGCCTCCCAGATGAAAGATCAGCTGGTGGTGCAACCCTTCTGTCAGACATTGAAGACCTTCGGCTCTGACATCTTCATTTGTTACTTTTACCATCTCTTCGAATCAGCTCCTCTTACTAATTAGCCTTCATGATATTGTAACTAGTGCTATAGTTCCCGTCAAGCTTTAAAATATGGAGATGTTGGGTTTGGCCATTGTGGTGTTTCCCTTCTGTTCTGGGATGCACAATTTTGCTGCGAACACAGTGGCAAAGACTCCTGCTTTTGTGGATAGGTGGCAGCCGAAACGGTGGGTATTGTAAATGGGACAATGTTATCACAACATTGCCATGATCAGATAATGGTATCTTATCGCCTGACCTGGTATTGTGGATATGTGGCTATTTCCTGTCAGAGTCGATGAAATACTGGTGCTTTTCCTCTTGTCCTTTTTTGGGGTATTGTCAGCGATTCATTTGCCATTACCTGTTGGAATTGACCTTTTGGTTGATGCTTGTTTTGTTGCTCTTGGAATTCTGTGTCGGTGGGGTGGTGTGCTATGGACTAATGGTGGTGGTGAAAGTGGCATGGGCTTGGTGCTGCATGTCAGATCTGCGAAGCTGGCAATTGCTGGAGAGCATGTGTAATCGCTAGGTGCTAAGGTGAGGCATATGAGCTGTGCTGTTCGGTTCTTAGTTTATTCAGGAGTCCAGGAATTGGGTTTGCATTTGTGGCGAGATGCAAGGAGCTGTTCAGACTCCTGAAACTCGTTTGTTAATATTTATTCATTGCAAGTTTGCTAGTGCATGCTGGAGAGATTTCATCACCCTTTCCACGTCTGAAGCTCCTTTTTTTTGCGAAAGCTCTTTATATATATATATATATATATATATATATATATATATATATATATATATATATATATATATATATATATATATATATATCATACCAAACATTGCAGTGCAGGCTGAGTTAAGTGCTTGCTGAAGCAGAACCAAACATTGCAAAATGTCTCTGGACGGTCACGAAGATATTGTTTACTCCAAGTTGGATTAGAAGTCGAATTAGAGTACTTTTATGAAAATCAAAACAGGGCTGTAAAAATGAAAAATCGAATTAGAGGACACACGGACTGAAACGTGCAGTGCAGGCTCCAACTGAGCTGACCCGAACTAATCAACCAACCCCTCCGCCTCCGCGCCTGTCATTTGTCGCGCCCCAGCTCCTCGTGGCGAAACTTGGCGGCGCCCTCTGACCTCTCCTTTTTCCACACCTTTCGATCGGCGGCCGCCTCCCTCCTCCCCCTCCACTCCCATCCCCTTCCCCGAGCAGCCGCCGCCGCCGCCGCCATGGCCATGAAGGGACCCGGCCTCTTCTCCGACATCGGCAAGAAGGCCAAGGGTACCTCCTTCACCTCGCCCTTCTCGACATCATCGTCACCACCTCTCTCCAATAGTCTAATTGGTTTGGGTTTCCCCCGTTTGTGGTTTGGTGATCTGCAGATCTGCTCACGAAGGACTACACCTACGACCAGAAGTTCACCATCTCCACTGTCAGCGCCTCCGGAGTGGTAAGGGGTCCTCCGATCCGATCGCGCTCGTGTGATTCCATGCTGACTGGTTCGTGTTCGCTTGTCCGTGCCCGTGATGCCCGATCTGGTTATGGCTGTGGTTGTGTTCAGCGCCGGGATGTCGTTGTGCGGTACGCACGCTAGTCGCTAAGTGTGTCGTGTTAGGTGTTTGGTACCTTGCTGTTCTGGGGTTCTGTTTTAACAAGTTCATTGGTTGCTTGCGATTTCCTTGGTCGTTGCATCCGTATGTTAGTATGTGAGGGCACCATGTTTGTGATACTTGTTAATTGTGCGCTAGAATGATAGGAAATGTTAATTTGGTCATATCCTTGCAAAGCAATGCAGTTGCTTAGTCTCTCGAGTAAGATCATTGAGCACTCATTGAGTACGGCTCATACTGGAGGAGGCTTTGTAGTTAGCCAGTGTGTTTGAGATGGGGTGTTTAGCTTCCATGGCTACTGGTACATTGGTGGTCTTGATCTCAAGCTATCCTGGTTTGTGAGGTCGTGGGCATTTATCCGAAGTGTCTGAGGAATTTGTTGACTTGCTTGTATGATTCTTTTGTTGCTCATCCCTTATTCTTGCATCGAGTTGTCATATTAGTCCTTCTGCCAGCCATTCTTGTTACAGAAATACTCAAGAAGCTTAGCTGCTTTTCATAAAAAAAACAATGTTGGGATCATTTTTGGTAGACTGGCACTTTCAACATTGATCTAAGGCAACCCTTTCTAGAAGGTTCAATTGTAGAACAAGTGAACAACCTATCACAATTTCTCCTGTTGCTTCTTTCATTTTTTTCACCGTATTGCCATATGTACATGATGTACCTGTGTTCCATTCTTATTTGATAAGTATTTGGATGTTCCACTTGCCAAATTCTCTTCTTCTTCAATATCTGACCAACACAAATACATTTCTAGTGTCACAGTGTTGGTGTTTTGAGCGTTGATACTTGATCCTTGGCAATTGATGTATCCAATTATGGAAATTCAAATTTATGCAGTTACATTTTCTTCCTGCTTTTAAATCTGATTTCATCAGTTACTGTATTGAATGCACGTAGATTTCACAAAATGTCCATTCACAGCTGCAATTAATGCTCTTGTTTTGCACAAGAATATTTTGATCTATGCTGGCGAATTCCTGAACCCTTTTCTTTTCCGGAGATTGCTGAATCATACACTAGTAGTAGTAGTTGGATTCCAGCACCCCATAAGTAACACTGAATATGCCTGTACCAATATGCCATTAAACTCTATAATCAGTCTTATTATAACAACACAATGTTCATTATCTGGATTGAACTATCACAAAAGCTGCCATAATCAGTCTTATTATAACAACACAATGTTCATTATCTGGATTGAACTATCACAAAAGCTGCCTTTACTTGAGCATGATATATTAATTAAAAGTGTAAATTGGTGTGTAATGTAGTTGTGAAATAAATTGTCAATTGGTCGTCAGGAGTACAATCTCCTGATAGACACATTATTGAGCTCATCTTAAATTTGAAAATTAGGAGTAGATGTACATGTACTGTACAGATAATTAGTGCTGACTGCACTGTAATTTCTTGAAACTAGTAAACTACAGAGACACTCTTATATAGATTATTTACATTTTTGATGCATGGGCTCTGATAGTATGTGCTTTTTGCATGGACATGTCATCATTTTGCTTCTTTCAACAACAGTAAACTGATATATTCTTTATATCATTTTCATGTTAGGATTGATAGTAAAACAAATCATGTTGTTAACTGCGATGACAGTGCTAGTGTACTTTCTGCTGCTCGAGCTTTTTCTTTATATGTGCATTAACCCTTTATGAACTTGCTTTTCATGGGTCTTTTTTTTTCAGAGCCTCACTTCCACAGCTGTGAAGAAAGGAGGGCTTTATACTCTTGATGTCAGCTCAGTTTACAAGTACAAGAATACTCTTGTTGACATTAAAGTGGACACTGAATCAAACGTTAGTGACATGAGACACCCAAATTTATGCATTTTTGCCTTGTAGCCTATAGCTAGACATAAATTTGTAGCGCTTTTGTATGATGCCTGCAGATATCTACCACCTTGACTGTGTTGGATGCCCTGCCATCCACAAAACTTGTGACATCTGTGAAGCTGCCTGACTACAATTCTGGAAAGGTACTTCCATTTCATGTGAATTTATGGTTGTTGAATTGAAAGCAGGTCCTTGAGTGTAGGTGTTCTTTGTACCAGGTGGAATTGCAATACTTCCATGAGAATGCAAGTTTTGCTACTGTTGTTGGCACGAAGCCATCACCTGTGGTTGAACTTAATGGGACAGTTGGTGCTCAAGGAGTTTCGTTTGGGGCAGAAGCTGGGTATGATACTGCTACAGGAAAACTTACCAAGTACACTGCTGCAATTGGTGTAACCAAGCCAGACTACCATGCTGCATTCATTCTGTAAGTCCATGGTTCATTGTGATTTGTGTGGCACGAGGTTGCAACACAAGTATTGATACATCACACATGTACAGGGCCGACAAAGGTGACACCATTAAAGTGTCAGGTGTTTATCACCTTGATGAGAAGCGGAAAGCCTCAGCTGTGGCTGAACTAACACGGAGGCTCTCAACAAATGAGAACACACTCACTGTTGGTGGCCTATACAAGATTGATCCTCAGACAGCCGTGAAGGCAAGGCTCAACAACACTGGAATGCTTGCCACGCTTCTTCAGCATGAGCTTAAACCCAAGTCACTCTTGACAATCTCTGGTGAATTCGATACCAAGGCACTGGACAGGCCCCCCAAGTTTGGCTTGGCACTTGCATTGAAGCCCTGATCAGATCATCCCCGGTCGATTGCTGGTGAATTTCGAATTCTTTGGTTGTGTTTGCAAAGCTGTAGCCAATAATTTGTTCCACGGATATGTTCTGTTAACCTGGCAAAGGTTCGACGCTGTGTGGGAAGGATCCGGATGGGTCGTCTACAACATTTTTTACCCATCAGTTTTTGTTGTCGAAAGCATCTGTAGACGTATGCCGGTTGGTTCTTTAGCTTAGGCTCTCCGACACAATGCCACTGAGTACTGAGGAGCCGCCACGGTAATGTTTTGCATGCACAAACTACATGTGATTTTGTGCGGTGCTGATTGATTTACCGCATAATTTTTGGGGGCTCATTTTTCGTTTGTATGCTGATGCTGTGTTTTTGTTACTGATCTTGGATTTTTTTTTTGGGTAGTGGATTTCTGGACAATTAATTCAGGTGTGGTAATTGTTGGTAACTTGGTACAACTAACGTGTGAGTACACGTTGTACGCCTACATGCTAATTCTGAATGATGGGCACTGTTCGCCTACACAACCTACCGGCTAAAGAGCTAAACCGTAGGTGACTGATTGTTTAGCATTTACCGTTTAGGCTAACACTGATGATGATGGGAGAGTGTCGTGTCGTCGTTTGCGTGGGAGCGTCGTTGCCTTCACAGAGCAGGGAGTATGGTCACCCTACTGAAAGTTGGAAGTCATCTCTTTGCGACTGAGCTTTAGTCAATGTGGAGTTCTGGACGTACCTTTGGGAATTCGAATTAATATAGGAGTATATATACATATGCTTCGAAGCTTTTTCTACCAGTTTCGCCATTGCGGAGTTCTTTGTGGATACTGCTAAGTAGATTGTGAGCAGATGCTATTTTACCTTCAGTCATCGATGTTAAAGGTACAAGATTGGCTAGCGGGGGGCCGCTAGCCGACCGAAGACACCTCTCTACTGTTTATCTTCTTCCTTTAGCTTCTCATTCTTTTCTCATTCTTCTTTTTCTTCTCCACACAACAGGCACCCCACCGCCACCCGTGGCCGGCGGCGACTCGCCGCCGCGCCGCTTCGCCCGCAACCCGCCCCCGCCGGCCTCCCCACCACCGAACCTCCACTCGTTGCCGGAGCTCGCCCTCGCCCCGACCCTGCCCAACCGTCATCCCCCACCGCCCGGCCGGCGGCGCCCCCGCCGCCCCGCACCCGCCACCTCCACCGGGCCGGCCACCCGGCCCTGGCCTCCCTCTATAGCCGGGGAACTCCGACAAACCCAGCAACCCCAAAACAAGAAGGCCGCCGCGGACCGCCCCGCCCACCTCCCGTCTAGACCGCTTCACCCGCCCTCCACTTCGCCGGTGGCTGGAGGTTGAAGACGATGGCCCTCCACTGCAAGTATTAAGACTGTTCGTTGCTATGTCTAGTAGCGCTCGCGCGCCAACTAAGAAAACTGAACCGAGCGTGATAGGCCGACTAGCCACGCTCTCATGTGCCCTTTATGCTCCTGGGCTTCTTCGGCGTACCGTCTTCGATGTTGAGGCGAGACCGCGACTGCGACAAAAACCGAATCTTCAGCAGTCGTATACGGTGAGGAGGTCGCTAGTGCACGCGGGCAGCACAGCCACTGAGGTAAAGCCAAAACGCCCGACCACAGGAATTCGAAGCTGCGCATCTCGATCGGCTGCAGTAGCTTTCACGTTCCATTCTTTTTATTCGGCTACTGGGCTTGGATGGCGACTTCGTCGAGCCACATGGCCACCAGCAACAACACAGCGTGTCGCGGCCGCCCATCCTACCATACCTCCAGACCACGGCGTGGCGCAGTCGGGCCCCTCCCCCTGCATTTGCTCCCCATCTCCATTCGGATCCTCCCGCAGCCATGCTCGCGCATCGCAGTCGCGGCTGGCCCTACGGCCACCGCAAGGGGGCCAGCCGCCAGCGACACCAAGAGTGCTGGAGCACCCCACCCCACCTCCTCCCGTCCTCTGTGCCTCTCCAGCGTCAGCCTCCACAGACCAGAGACCACAGCCGCGCGTGAAGAATCTGATTCCGGTGCCCCGGCCCAGCCAGCCAACGCCCTCTTCGACTCACCCGACGCCGCGCCGGGAGCGGCCACCGCGCCGGCGCCCGCGCAAATCCGGAGCGGGCGCCCCCTCTACGGCTCTACCTCCGGCGATGCGCCGCTCCCCGCGCTCGTGACGCATGGCCTCGCTCTCCGCTCCTCCCACGCTCCCGCGGGCTTCGCCGGTGGTGGTTGGCGCGGCGAGGGGGAGGAGGGCCGCGGTGCGGGTGCGCACTGCCGCCGCGGCGTTGGGCGGGGGGTGCGGCGGCGGCGGCGGCGGCGGAATGGAGAAGGACCCCGGGGACGGCCCGCGCAGCACAGGTAATTCGTCCCGTGCTCGGCTGGGGTCAATGTCGTACTGAAGCTGGCATCGGGAAGATTCTGGAGGCAGATGTGTCGGCCTCGGGCTGGGCCTGGTGGCTGTAGCTTTGAGGTTATCCCCCCTTGCTCCTGCTGCTTCACTAGTCATCACTCATCAGCCACTGCCGATAGTACGCTAAGGATGAATGACGTAGGCGTACATAACACGAAGCTGTCGAGATCAAGGACATGTTTGGTGAAATGCCATGCTATTGATGGACTGCAAGTAAATGTTTGTGGAACTGAAACTCGAGCTGAGTCAATTGGACAATTGACAGCGATGTGCTTAGACCTTCTATATCTCGCACTAGAGGCTTGTATCGCCACTCTGACATCTCACGTTCTGTTTTGCTCATTTTGGTAATCAGTCCTGGTTGCTGGGAGGGTTGTTATTAATGTCATGGTAGAGAAGGTGAAGTTTTGCTTGATGATTCTGTTAAGTTTTCACTCAGAACATCTTAATGGTACTGTATGGCTGAGTAGCAATCCGACCCACAATGTGATGAGGTTTACTTACCTTAGGGGTTAATTTCTAACCACATGGGAGTGTGGTGGTCTTGAATATGCTTGAAGTTTGATGATTCCATGGCACAAGTCTTACGATTCGGAGGTAAAAGCTAAATAAAAAGTTGTTTAGTTTACATAGCTCATAATGGCAGGAAGAAGATGAAGGATAATAATAGGTAGAAAAGCAACCAAAGTACTTTGATTAATGTGTTATTTATAGGATCATGGATAATTCTCCATATGAGAATGTTTAATTTTCACAATCTCCTGTAAAACAGAATTCCTGATTTGTAAATATTACACTTGCTCGAAAGGGAACCATCATAAAAAATATATGCCATGGCTATGTTTATATAGGTTTATACTGCTTTGTACTGTTTTGCAAATGGATTTGATCAAGAGGAACAGAGCTGCACTAACCATTTACTGATATCCATCATCAGTGAAGGAGAAGCCCGTAATGTCAAACATTGGGAAATCAACTAATATTCTATGGCATAATTGCCCGATTGAACAATCAGATAGACAGATGTTGCTGGGACAAAAAGGCTGTGTTGTATGGATCACAGGACTCAGTGGTTCAGGTATGCTTTCAGTGGATTTTTGCCTTGATATTCATGCTGGTGGTAGTAATTTTGGCCTTGGTCAGGTTTCTATGAGGGTATTTCCTGTTTTTTTTTAATCAGAAATAGTTTTTGTATGCTATTGTTGCCATAAGTTTTGAAGCTAATTTGGTTGCTAAATGGTCATGCAGGTTTAGAGTTTTTTTTCACAGTTATCTTAACTGGCCATATTTCCTTTCCATCTGATATGGTTATGTTGAACTACAATAGGCTTCAGATTTGAACATGTATATAATATAAATAGTTCTTCCATAGGCTTCCTACATGAGTTAAATTCGTATATTAGTTTGATGTCTGCTCTACAGGCAGCAGAATGCTGGAATCTTGATTACCATTAATTACTCAGCATGTAATGTTGCCCTGTTGGCACATGAATTTTTCATTGGCTGGCATGCTTGTTAGTCAATATCTCCACAATAAGTGCCAAATCTGGTGTGCTTTGCAAGTTTGTGTATTTGCATCAGTACAGGAAGAAGTTCTGCCCTCTCACTCTGATGATGCTTCTACTAGGTTCATTTTGAAATCTATTTTCATTATCATTTAGCACTTCCCTCTGCTACAGAGTGATTGATTGATTGTGTTAACACATTGCCTGATGATTTTATTATCAATGTTGTTCATACAGACTGTTCTTTCTTCTCTCTTGCATGCTATTCTAAGTTAGTTCCTGAGCATCATTCCTGCCATTACATTCATATTTCAGCTTATTTTTGCTAGCATGAACCAAAGCTTGTGTTTTCTTCATTCTCGTGTATCTACAAAAATATACAACACAGAAAATTAGCACAAGGAAGCCATCATGACAACCTACCATCTTTTTATGTGTCAGGAAAAAGTACTCTTGCTTGTGCATTGAGTCGGGAGTTGCATTACAGAGGCCACCTCACGTATGTCCTTGATGGTGACAACCTCAGACATGGCCTAAATCGAGATTTAAGCTTCAAGGCAGAAGACCGTGCAGAAAATATACGAAGAGTTGGTAAGTTCTGAAGAAAAGAAGGTGGTCCACTAGAAACTCTTTCACTATAGCTAAATCTTTCATGCAGGAGAAGTGGCAAAGCTTTTTGCGGATGCTGGTATCATATGCATTGCTAGCTTGATATCTCCATACAGGAGAGACCGTGATGCATGCCGTGCTCTACTTCCGGATTCTAAATTTATTGAAGTATGCTTACTTATGATTCTCTTAACTCTTTGTTAGCGATAATCATCTGTCTAACTACATGCAAATTCTATAGGTATTTATGGATTTGCCCCTACAAATTTGTGAAGCTCGTGATCCTAAAGGTCTGTACAAGCTTGCACGCACAGGAAAGATTAAAGGTACAAGTGGCTGCGGTACTAGTTAAAGGTCAACCAATACAGCTTAGCTACTAAAATATGTGTGTATCTTGCTTCAATCATTGCCTTTTGGAAAACAGGTTTCACTGGAATTGATGATCCATACGAACCACCAGTGAATGGTGAGGTGAGCCTAATGAGCGTGCCTTACTTCCCTCATGGTTGCACCTTACAATTTCATACAGTAACTGAAAGTATGAAATAGATATAGAGACATCATTGTTGGTGGTCTTTCCTGACGTCATTATGCTGGGACTACGACTGTTTAGTACACAGAAGCTTTTCCTTTCTATGCTCTTATAGTCTTATGCTTTATCACTAAGATAACTGAGATAGAGAGCTACTAGCATTTCCTCTTATTCCTATTGCTTTCCATGCTCCAGTGACCCTTATCAGTAAAGAACTGGCAAATTGTAACAATTTTAAAATTAAACAATAATTTGCGTTTCCATATGATAATGTGCATAATGGACTACTTAAAGATGATGACATGAGCCCTGATTGATATTTAGCAATGAGTTGAGTTGATATAATGTGGGAATGATATGCATACTGCTGAATTTGATAAGCAGCTTTAGAAATGGGAGCAATATTTTCTTATGTTTTGAGATATGTTTTTCCTTGTTAACTTGAGTTGCCTGTTTCGTTAATAAACAATTTAGCTTTGGTCATCGTTAAGCAATCAACCTAGCCCTTGACTTCCATTGCCCACATAAGTGCAAATTTAGCCACTGTTTAAAAAAACTGATTGGTCTTTGTCACTTTGTGTGTTCTTATGCAGATAGTAATCAAGATGAAAGATGGGGAATGCCCTTCGCCAAAAGCAATGGCCAGGCAAGTTCTGTGCTACCTTGAAGAGAACGGATATTTGCAAGCTTAGCCACATAAGTGTGAAGATTGATCTGATTCTTTTGTGTCCATTACTCGTGGACACAAGCATGATCCATTGATCGAGAATAAAAGGCATCCACACGAAGCAAGCAATAGAGGTGCAGTTCATTCAGAGACAGATTCTGATTCATTCGTTTTATTGTCGAGGCTATTTGTTCTATCTTTAGTGTATTGTGCTTGTATCTGCATCAGCAATTCAGCACACGTTGGTTTAACTCGCGTTGACCTTGTGCGCGAAGGCTGGTGGGTGTTCTGTGTTTGCGAGTTGTGTTTTTGAGAGGAACTTTGCGAGTTGTGTTGGTAATGTAGTATTTGATATAGAAAGTAAGTGCAGATAAATTATCCAAATTGTAGACCAGTCGTTTCCGCTTGGAATAAAAGTCAGGAAAGTTGTAAAACCTTCCGTAGAGTTCATACCTTGTGTTGTCTCCTCAGCTGTTGCAGGTTCTCAGTAAATGGGAACGGGCTTACAAACATTTCCACAGAAAAGCTGTTATCTTACTAATCTCATTTCTCAGATAAATATGGTCACCACTTCTCAGTGACTGTTATATTCATATCTCCATCGATCTTGTTGGTCTTTTTTTGTCCCTGCAAGAGCACGCATTTTCTAATCTTCGCCGCCCTGATATCACCATCCAGTATCGTAATCATGATCATCCGAACATGCACGTACTGCACTGACAGTGGGAGCCGCAAAGCAGTTGGAAATGATCGCCTGACATCAGGTGCCCGTGCCAATACGGCCGACCGGCACCTTATCCTTGTCTCTGACCGATCGAGCTTCAAGCAACGACGCATCCCATTGGGCAGAGCTGCAAATCTTTTCCACAGAGCGTCGGCAGTTCGGCAGTATGATGACCTGAGAAGCTGCAACTGGTCAGTGGGCTCCCCCTCAGCACTCACTCGATACGCCGACTTTCTTCTACTGCTTCCTGTCGCCTTCGAGGCTACTCTGAACTTCCAGGTTCTGACCACTTTTCTCCAAAGAAAAATTAAAATTAAGTCGTGAAATTGGGTGACGGTGAGGTTAGGGCAGACCTCACATTACAGTAAGTCCATGCGCAGCCAAAGTTACCTAACCAACAACACAACTACACAAGGAAACACAGGAAGAGGATTGCCTGAACTCCGAAGTCCAGCCTTGTTCCTCCTCCCTTTGAATTCCCCGTCACACGGCGGCCAGCATGTGCCTTCACTCACGGCAGTAGAACGCGGGGGAAGCTCAGCTCGCCCAGGGTCAACTGGCACGAGCGAGCTGTTCTTGGCCGTCGATCACTGCCCGTCTCACCTTTCGGAGCGTCGTGTTTTTTTTTATCCGGTCCAAGTCGCTGCAGGACAAAACAAAACAGAACAGAACGGGGGAATAGATCAAATCGGTTGACCTAGCCTAACATTTTTTTTCTCTCCTCTTTTTTTCGCTCCATCCGCACTAACTGGCGCTTAATCAAATCGAGCACGCACCTGAGCTGACATCGCGCGTGCCGCGCAGCGAACAAAATAATCCGGACGCCGATCACGCCAGGTTAGGTGTACGATGGAATAAAATTTAGCAGCTGAACAACAGAGACACGGAGAGGAACTCCATGCGAGCTGGCACTGTGCCATGAACCTGACAAATCACACCCATCACCATAATTAACGTTAGCAATCCATTCCCTGGCGTGTGGCTTCGGTCAACAGACGTGACGATTTGACATTGTTATCTCGTTCCGGTGAGGTCAATTCCAAGAGATTTGGCAGGCGGTTTCGGGCAGTGGCTCGCGGCCGGCCTCGGCCTGACCGACCGATCGATCAGACCCATGCTTGCGCGCTCGGGTCTGGTGAGCTCCACTCGACTTGGACTCCGCCAGTTCGCCGGCGGCCGCACGGCTGTGCGGCGACCGATGCTACGCCTCTCCCCTGAAAAGGCCTCCCGGTCGGGGCGTTTCCACTTGCGCTCGGCTCGCTCCCTCAGCCGGTTCCGTTGATTCTGACCCCTGGGTCTGGGTGCCGTGTGCCCGGCGCGGAGCCGCTCCCGTCCAACGCCGGCCTCTACCGAACTTAACCGTCGCATGCATCCAATTCCAACCCAACTCCAGGCCGATCTAACCGCGGGCTTTTATTTAAGTGACTAAACTTATATTTTAGCTATTTTGCTCGAAATTCCATCTCCGGCAGAGTTCCTACTTGGTTGACTAAAATAAGGGGGTGACTAAATTTTCTCTCCCACCCCATCAATTTGGTCACCCTCTACTCAGGCTACTAAAAGTAGAACCCACTATTTTTTAGTCTATTTAGTCGGTACTGCTGGAGTAGAGACTATATTTTAAATGACTAAACTTAAAAAAATGAATGACTAAATTATATTTGAGTTTTAATTACTCAAATTTAGTTGCTCTATTGAAGTTGCTTTTACGTGCGCGAAGCGCGGCCGAATTCAGCGGCGCGCGGGCAACCGCACGGGATGCCGACGGGGCCGGAACTCCTCGCCCGCACGGATCCGCCGGCGGCGGCCGATTTGTATGGGTGGTGGGAGGAGAAGACGGCGGCGGGCGGGCCCGCCCAATCAGCGAACTGAGAAGTGAAGCCGGCCCGTGGCGCTTCTGCGTCGTAGAGTGTCTGTCAGCTGGCTAAGCTTCTCTTAATAATCAAATCATCAGGTCTTAATCGCCCGCTGCGTTTTTGTTTCGTAGAGTGTCCGTGAACTGCGACAAAACCAGTTCGTGTTTAGTGTAAGAGCGTTTGCAAACCTAAACACAAGCAAGAAGCAATTATTTCTGTGCATACGTGTACGGCTTGTCAGTGTCATTGGGTGCACATATGTGCACCGTACCTACACTACATGCACGCAAATGAACATTTCACGGTTTGTTTTGACTTTCGAGAGAGAGGATATACAGTACTTGTGTTGTCCCTCCTATTTTATCTTTCGTGCAAATTTTATGAAGAGGATCACTACTCACTAGAGCAATGCTCGATAAAATAAAACACTAATAAGAGATGTATATTACATCGATAAAACAAAATTCGATTTGCTTAACGAAATAACTCGTCATCGGAAGCAAGCAGGGACTTGGAAGGGGGGGAAGAAAACTAATTATTCGCCTCCTCCAGGCAGATCGCTAATAATCGAGTTGGGGGGTGGGGCGGCGTCGCTGTTGCATCGGCAAATCCAGGCATCCACGCGCGCATCATGGCGCGAGACCCCCGCAGGATCCTTGCCTCCTTGGCGATGCCGCCGCGGCGCGCACATGACCTGAGCACCAGCTGCCGCGGTGTGGACGCGCTCCAGGGATTTCGGCCACTACCGGGAGACATGGGCAAGCAACACCGCCCATGCACGCGCGCGCGCGCACGCCTTTGCGTTGCTTCCTGCACCTAGACGACCTGCTAGTACCCATCGTGCTCTATCTGAGCTTCCAGCCATCAATGTGCAGGCCAGCACCAGCCGCTACTCCCTGCGCAGTAGCGGTGTAGCGCGCGGCTCCTCACGCCGCCGCCGCCGATCCGCGCGTCCGGTCGAGAAGGAGGCGCGGTTGATTCGGCGAGGCGTTCCTGATTGGATCGAGCTGACCCAAGGGTAGAAGCAAGAGCGCAGACCATCAATACGATCCTGTGCGTCACCCATCTCGCGCGGCGCGGGCGGTCTCGTCTTCCCCCACGGCACTCCTCCTCGCCACGCGGCGCGACAGGCGCCCGGCGCCCGGCGCCCGGCGCCATACATGGTCATGCCCGTGGTGTGGCGTACGGGGCGGTGCGCGGATGCGTGCGGTTGTCCTCCGCAGGTGCTCTAGCAGTCGCTTGTCCCGAGCGCTGCAAGCGCGCGACGGACGGCAGGTCCACTTGCCGCACGCCGCACCGTGTAGCAGGTTCATGCTTAATTTTTTTCCTTTATGTTTTATTTTCCATTCAATTAGTTTTTCTTTATCATAGTAACATTTAACATTTGTACTCATATGTGCACAATCTATATACATAAGGTTTCTAATAGAATTCTAATCCAAGTTATAAAAAAATTATATGTATAATTTATATCGATCCTAAAAATTGTGCTACAAAATTATTTTGTAACAAGTTAAGAGGAAGAAGTTATACGTACAAATTGAATGTTGTTTAGAAGTTGTATGTATAAGTTTTATATGTCACGAAAGTTATGCTAAAATCATAATCCGTAACAAAATGTATAAGGAGTTATGTATGAAAATTATATACATAAATTATCATATTCTAGTCCGGACTTGAAAGCAAAGAAAACGAGAAATAATGGACTGACGAAGCGAAGGAGAACTACCAATTGGATATACTTGCAGTATAACTGTGAGTCGTATCATCATTTTTTTATGGAATAACTGTATGACCTTGAAAAGCATGCACATGCTTGTATAACTGTATGTCCGAAGGAATTAAGCAATGACGTCAGGGATCAGTTACACTGATCGCACGGTGGACCCGCGGCAGCGGAGGTCCGTCGTCTCGCCTCGCCAGTGGAGACGAGTGACGGAACGGGGTCAAAAAGGCAGACCGGCGGCTGGCCGGTAGCCGTAGCGACTGTGTTTGGTTTGAAGCACCCAGCAGCGTCCCCAACACCCCCATGCGCGCGGAGAGAGAGAAAAAAAATGAGGAATGAGCAGTACTCACTTCTGGCTGTGATGAGTGAATTGTCAACCGTGCGGTGTGATCGTGTGCTTAGTCTTTTGTTGCAGGTACACGGGCGTCGAGTGTCGACGGTGAGCTGCCGTAGAGGTGCTGTGGCCGATGGACCGTGCGGTGAACGGCGGTGAAGGGCAGCCGGGACCGGAGCTCGGGCCGGGCGGCAGCTGTGGCGTCCACTCCTGTATCGAGGGCGCAAGCACCGGTGGATGACGGGTTTCTTGGTTTGCGCCACAAAACCAAGCTGGCGGACGGCGGTTGAAGACGCCAAGTCGTGGAGGCACGGGCGTCGGTCTCGGGACTGGCGGAGGTGACGGGCGTCGACGGCGTCTAGGGGCCTCGCTGCGGGCGAGGAGGTGACGGGCGTCGGGCGTCGTCTAGGGCCGTTAGAAGGCCAAGGCGGGAACGGCGTCCAGGGCCACGTCGTGGAGGCGGGAATCTTCCCGCGCGTGGAGTTTTGGCAGTTTTCTCAAAACCGGCCACCTCACCGGGTTTCGCGGACCCCTCAAAACCGCGGATCAGATCTGCATCGACGTGGTGGCATCGCGGAGAAGGCTTCGAGTCGAAGAAAGAAACTCCGCCGTCGGATGAGATCTTGTACCCTTTCCGGTTTTGCCCCTACGGGCGTTTTAGTGTTCGAGTCAGGGTGGAGGACATTTTTGGGAAGGGACCGGTCTGACCGGTCGGCCCCGAGATGGTATAAATACCTCTCACCTGCCCCCTTGGACAGGTGAGCCTCCAAGCCACGAGTCCTTTTCTGTTTTTCCTTGCTCCTCTCTCTGTTCTAGGGTTAAGCCAAGGTCTCCATGGAAAACGTGGTCTAGATTATAGCTAGATCCACCAATTTGAGAGGGTGGATGAATGGGTGGAGGTCTAGCTCTTGTATAGGTGAATTCCTCTGTAAATCATGTTGAATTTGAATGAAATTGAGGAACCTTTTGAGCAGCTCTCTTGTGTTCCCGTTCATCTTTTGTTCATGGATTGATTTCCTCTCTTTTGGTGGTTTTTGAGATTAAAGCTTTCTCTTGGTGGGTTTAGGAACTTCGTGATTTGCATCTCAACCATCTAGCCTAGAGCTAAACCCCCGAGAATCACGAGTCCCTCGGATTGAGGTTTTTGGAGTTTTTGGAAAACCCTCTTTTACCTCTTTCCCTCACGAAATTCTTGTGATCCCTTGCGTTTTGGGTTGATTCCTTTTGTGGAGAGGTTCGTCTCTATCCCAGGAACCTCCCTGCAAATTTTGAGACCATTTGGTGATGATTTGAACGAGTAATCTTGAAATCACCTCGAGTTCGCGGGCTGGAATTCCGTTCTGGGCAGAAGCGGTCTAAACGGTCGCAGAAACCGGTCTGACCGGTCTGGAATTTCAAATCCAGCCTGACCGGTCTGACCGCCCAGAGCGAGCGGTCTGACCTGTCCCTGACTGCTAGATCTGCAATTTTTCTGGATCGCTTCCGTGCTTTCTCTCGCTAGTTCCTAGGGGTGATTTGTGTTGGTTTAACTCTTCTATAGCTACTCCACACCTCATCTAGGTTTTGAGGATTTGTGATGATTTTCGAAATATAAGCCGACGGATCGATTTCGAAAGAAATTTTGATCGGCTCTCATTCACCCTCTCTGATCGCCAGCTTCGGTCCCTCGAGATCACAGGGCCCAAGACCATTTCTCCCCGTCGATCCGTTTGAACGTAACTAACCAGCAGCGGGGCGCGGGAACCCCACCTCCGCTAGGCCGCAAGCTACCCCGCCCGCCCGGCAGCGAGAGCAGCAGCAGCCGAGGAAGCCGGTAGCCTCTCTCGCTCTATAAATAGATGAGGGCATGCACGGTGCAATCAACTCAGCTCGAGCTTAGCTACATAGCCTGGGCCTCCTCCGTCCTTCTCTCTCTTTCTCTCAACGGATCGGAGCACCAATTTCTCCTCCTGATCTAGCTAGAGAGGGAAGGGAAGAGATCGAGGAGGCCGGGTCAGTTTCAGCAATGGGGAGGGCCTTATTCTTGTCGCTGCTTTGGGTCGCCATGTTGAGTGGTAATAAAGCTCGAGCTATAGCCGCACTTGGCTAGCTTTGCTTCTTCTTCTCTGTTTATTATATATTATGAGTTCAGTTCAGAGTCTGAGAAAATCTTACTGATTGTGAGTTGGAAACTGATTAACTAATCACGTCGCCGTTCTTCTTCCTCCTCGCTCGCTCGCAGCTTCTCGCGTGGTGCAAGCTCTTCCTTACGACTACTCGTCGAGCTCTGAGGTAAGCAAGCCTAGCTAATCTCTCTATCCTCTCTCTCTCTCTCTCTCATCCATGATCCATGCCTGTGACGTGCCCGGCTGCCGAACTTTGTTACCAAACTGCGGCAAGAATCCATCAGAGGCATCAGCTTCACATTCGCATTGCGCATGTCACACATCCCATCCCTGCCACTACGACGACCATGTTTTTTTTTAAAAAAAAAGAAGTCCAAGCAAAAAAAAAAACACCAGCAGTATACTTGATGCGTGCGCCGCCAGCCGCAGCGCGGTTAACACCGGCCGTTGTTAGTTGCCTGCTGCCCGCGCGTGACATGCATGTACTCACTGACAAGTGACATGCGCGCGTGCATGTGGGCCATGGGTGTGCACTACCTGCGCACACAAGCATATTTGTCTAGCTTTTTTTTTTGAAAAACAATCCCATTTTTGTCTAGCTTTAGCTCGCCTTGCCTTGCCTCCTCCCGTGGTTCATTTGTGCCGCCCGGAGTCCACTGATGAGCAGGGTTAAGTAAACCGACCGGTCCGGTCAAACCGGCGCGGTCCAGTAGCGGTTTACCGGACCGGTTTGACCGAAAACCGGTGGAAACCGGTCAAATTCAAAATCAAATTCAAAATCGCATGTTCAACCGGTTCCGAACGGCTTACCGGTCGGTTTGATCGGTTTACCGGTCGGTTTGACTGGTAACCGGTCAAATTCAAATTTTTTTCTTTTTTGGTTTAAATTCAAATGCTTGCAAAGTATACTAAATAAATGTTTGTATAACATATTTTAACCTAAATGAACCCTCCAACCCTCTTTTGTACTACTTTTACATTGTATTTGTATACTTTTGTATGCACGTTTTTTTGTTTAACTTCAAATCCCCGCAAACTATACTAAATGAACGAATTTTTAAGAAAATTTGATACCATTAGATTCGTCGCACTTTGAAGTATTTTAAAGAAATTTTTGAAAATTTTTCATTTTTTTGAATTTAAATTTAAATTTTGAATTTGGGCCGGTTTGGTACCGGCCCAAACCGGTCAAACCGGACCGGTTCCCACCGGTTTGGTGAACCCTGCTGATGAGGCACTCACTAGCAGTGACGGGATAGATTTTGACATGTCGCCTAGGCATGCATGCAGGTCACAGATCTTTACTTCTTTAGTGATAAATAAAACCATGTGAGCTTTTTTTAGGCCAATTGATCGACCATGCATATGTGAACTCAAGACAGGAAGGTTTACACACTTCATACAATTGGGTGTTGCTTTTTTGGTTCATTGTTTAGTAGTAATATTTCAGGCACAATAGTGTGCCCCTTTTGATGGGGCAGGGGCAGCATGCACATCGACAATGGGTCGTTGGTGCAAGCGGACCGAACAAGGATCAGAAGTTCAGAACAACAAGACAGAATTCACAGCCCCCTGCCGAATTATTCCTCCCAGATAATACAACATGACCAGATGTCTTCCAACAAGAACAAGAAAAGGTTGGCCAGGTGCCTAACCACATGCCGTGCCGATTGTTTTGCGTTTTGACCCATTCTGACGAACCTAATAACAGGAGTTAGTAGCAATCAAACACAGCACACTCTGAAAAGTCTGAATCCCTGATCATTGATCTGGTTGCCATGAGCCTAACCACACAGCTGATCGTGCATCATCCAGCGCGCACCGACCCACTTCACCACTGATCGATCAGTGTGCTGCAATATGCATGCGCACGCACATTATTGTACAAACTTTGCTGACTGTGTTGTGAACACAAGCTTTTATTCAGACCGGTATTCCTCACGATCGAGACACCGTCAAAACCAGAGCCCTTTCCCAGTTTGCATTTTGGTTGCACGTACGCCCAAGCAGGGGAGGGCGTGTGTACCCCAGTGCCCGCCACACACGGCATCATGCTCATGCGAGCCCCCACTGATCCCTCTTGTTGGACACATCAGTAATCCACACCAGCAGCTTAATTAGCTTGTGCTGATTGGTTGGTGAAGATATTTCAACCGGCCTGCTCGCTCTCAGTCTCAGCTAAAAATAAAAGAGGTCTACACAGTCCACTCGTGTGTGAATTCGTCCAGGGCCAGGATTGGGAAAGTCAAGAGCTTCCAAACAAGGGGCCTAAAAGCGACCTGCTTTCAGTTATTCTGCACACAACAAATCTGGTACTTTTCCCAGTCGCCAGAGATGCCGATGGTTTCTCCTGTTTTCCAAGTAGGACGTGGTTTCGTCAGTTGGTCTCGTGTTAGGCCAGGCAGTTAGATACGCGATCACTTGGACTTTTCACATTTGCAGGCAGCTAGTAGGTCAAACGGTGTAGTATGTGCCTCTAGTGCTAGTTGACTGGTAGTCAAATACTCCAAAAAAGTTATAGAAATAAACCAGTTTATATGGGGCTGAGAATGAGTGTCAGCGTGCCGAACAAAATCTGGTATGTGCAGATACTGGTCTCCTATACCAGTAGTACTTTAGTTTATCGTTCACAAACTTTCCAACGGCTTTTACTAGGATCTTGACAGGCCCGGCAGTTTTGACAGTTAGTTCACAGTTGGGTTGAATTCACTTTTCACTGTCCAGTTTAACTTTAGTGCCATGCGAAATGCATGTAACGTTACTGGTGTACCGATGGTGAAACTTGCGTTGACCTGAACGTTCGTGCTGTGAAACGTGTGGGGTGCAGTGCTTGCCGGAGCCGCTGGAGCCTCACTACGGCGGCGGCATCATCCGGAACGCCGACTTCAGCGCCGGCCTCCAGGGGTGGTCGGCGTTCGGTTACGGCGTCGTCGAGGAAGGCGCGTCGGCGAGCGGCAACAGGTACGCCGTGGCGCGGAACCGGACGCGGCCGTACCAGAGCGTCAGCCAGAAGGTGTACCTGCAGAACGACACGCACTACACTCTGACAGGTCAGCCGGTGATCGCCGGGGAGGAGAAAAGAAGCACATTTTCTCGGAAATCTTTCTTATGGGCAGAACGGTGAATTCCCGACACTACTAAATTTGTGTTTCTGTGGTGCGCAGCTTGGTTGCAGGTCAGTAATGGCAGCGCCGACATCACAGCCGTCGTGAAGACCAACGGCGAGTTCATCCACGCCGGCGGCGTCGAAGCGCGGTCCGGGTGCTGGTCCATTCTCAAAGGCGGCTTCACCGCCCCCGCCGCCGGGCCGGCAGAACTCTACTTCGAGGTACAAACCGCATCGCATGATCATTGGAAGAAGCTGTAGGCTGTGTCCATTCATGCTCTGTTCATACGAGAACAAAAAAAAAAAAAAAAAAACTTGGTCTGGATGCAGAGCAACGCGACGGGGGAGAAGGTGATGGTGGACAACGTCTCGCTGCAGCCCTTCTCCCAGGAAGAGTGGGCGGCGCACCACCACGCCGCCATCAAGTCGGCGCGCAAGAAGACGGTGCGGCTCCGCGCCCGGGACTCCGCTGGCAAGCCCGTGCCCGGCGCGCAGGTGCGCATCGAGCACGTCCGGAGCGGCTTCCCGCTGGGTTCCGCCATGAGCGCCGAGATCCTGCACAACCCGGCGTACCAGCAGTGGTTCACGTCGCGGTTCACGGTGACCACCTTCGAGAACGAGATGAAGTGGTACAGCACGGAGCCCGTCCAGGGCAGCGAGGACTACTCCGTCCCGGACGCGATGCTCCGGTTCGCCAGGAGCCACGGCATCCGCGTGCGCGGGCACAACATCTTCTGGGACCAGCCGAGCCAGCAGCCGGCGTGGGTGCAGTCGCTGCCGTACCAGCAGCTCCGGCAGGCGACGGCGCGGCGGATCAAGTCGGTGATGTCGCGGTACGCCGGGCAGGTGATCGCGTGGGACGTGGTGAACGAGAACCTCCACTTCAACTTCTTCGAGGGCAGGTTCGGGGGCGACGCGTCGGCGGCCTTCTACCGGCAGGCGCACCAGATGGACGGCGGCGCGCTCATGTCCATGAACGAGTTCAACACGCTGGAGCAGCCGGGCGACCCGAACGCGGTGCCCGGCAAGTACCTCGGCAAGCTGTTCCAGATCAAGAAGTTCCCCGGCAACACCAACGACGGCAGGATGGCCATCGGCCTCGAGGGCCACTTCACCACCCCCAACATCCCCTACATCCGCGCCGCGCTCGACACCATGTCCGGGGCCGGCGTGCCCATCTGGCTCACCGAGATCGACGTCGCGCCGGGGCCCAACCAGGCGGCCAACCTCGAGAAGATCCTCCGGGAGGTGTACGCCCACCCGGCCGTGCACGGGATCATCCTCTGGACGGCGTGGCACCAGCGCGGGTGCTACGTCATGTGCCTCACCGACAACAACTTCGGGAACCTCCCCACCGGCGACGTCGTCGACAAGCTGATCAGGGAGTGGCAGACGCGCGCGCACGCCGGCGTGGCGGACGCCGACGGCTACTACGAGGCGGAGCTGTTCCACGGGGACTACAAGGTCACCGTCAGCCACCCGGTGGCGAACGCCACCGTGGTGCAGAGCCTGACCGTCGACAGGGAGACCACCGACGCCGAGAACGAGTACACCATACACGTCTAGCAGCTTATTAGCTCTCCTATAGTACTAGTACTACGCATACACATGTGCATCATTGTGGGGTCTTCTAGTAGGTTCTAGAGCATTGTGGTTTGTGATGTCGTCAGTCTGTCATATACACACATACGCGCCCGAGAGATAGAATTCCTGGTGAGGCGATCTGTCAGATGTTCATATATTAAACAGAAAAGGAATTCGATTGGTTTTTCAGATACATTTCCATCTCATTCTTGTCCATGTCAATGGTAAATGATCGCTACATGAATAAGCCGGCTGGGCTGGCTGAATTAACTGTGCCAATAGTACTAGCAAGTACTTGTGTGAGGGAGCAACCAGCCGCCGCCGCAGCTGGAGCTGACTGAAAGTCCAGCCGAACAGTGGGGTAGTGCGGGTTGCCTCCTAGCTACGAGGCTATTTATTTTTTAATCAAAAGCTAGCTAAATGGAGATCCTTCGTGTCAAAACTCAAAGAAAGGTTACCTTTCAAAGGGGGGAAAAAACTCAGAAAGGTAGCATATTTGTCATCTAATTAATTACTACATGACATGTCGTTTGAATTCATTTCTCTCCCCTAAATTAGTTATGTGACATGCCATTGTAGCTCATTTTTAGCAAATCTTTGGTGGAACCAATGATCCAAAACAAGTGTACTTAGGCCTCTACATCCAAGGCTCCAACAATATGCGTTTCTCAGATGGCTAGCACATAGCTCCCCATTTTGTGGTTAACCACTGTAACCGAGGGTCTCGGCATGCGTTGCTAAGAGTAATGTTACCAGCCACTAAATACAAGCAGTAGTACTATGGATCAATCCCGTCCCTACATGCGAAACGGCCTTTCCTCCTATTCTTATCTTAGCTTGTTTTAATTTAACTTGAATAGGCCAAATATAGCTATTTGCTAGCAGATGTTCTCTCTTCCGATAGCTCTATAAACAGATATCTTCCAAGTCGCCATGCAGTATTCGAAACTGGTGGTAAAACAGATATGAAGATTTCAACAGGAAAGTTTATCTTGATCTTGTTGATCGTGCTGTTTGAAGGTTTGTTCTTCTAATTGGTTTCAACAACAGACTTTTCTTTTTCGAATGCAAACACTATGGAGATATTTACTACTCTGTTATGGATTATCATTCCTTGCGTTGTTTTTTTTTAAAAAAATTTACATATTGGAAAAGCCTCTGATTAACCTAATCACAAACTGCGGGCATAAAAATGTTAATTTTATAGGATTCTATCTGAGCCAAACAATGAAATATAATAAGTTCAGCGATAGATTACGTTTCGTGTTATAGTATATGTTGTCATCTCTGAACTTTTCCGTTGTTTTTTTTGTTTTTTTTAATATTAAGATAAATAAGTGGGAGGTTAAATGCCACAATTTTTTTTGCATGGCTGGTCTGGACTTTGGATCGATGGGTGATTCTATATATCAGTATATGCACGATCAAGATTCTGATGCATAGCCATCTCTCCTCTCGGCGCAGGATTCTTTGTCACGTCAGTAAAGGCCGGTGGTTATGCCTCAGAGAAAAAGCCAGGAAAGGCCGGCGGTGAATCCTCAGAGAAAACATCAGAAAAGGCCGCTGGTGATGCCTCAGAGCAAACAGCAGAGAAGGCCGATGGCTCTACCTCAAAGAAATCGTCAGTAAAAGTCCCCTACGACTACTCAGCAAACATCGAGGCAAGTAGCACATTCCTCCTGGCATTAGCTATCTCTTCCTCTTTGTGCAGCCGTTTCCTTCAGCACACGTATGCCGGGCTCCGCGACTGAACCGCACTGCTCTGTAACGCCTGTGCTTGCAGTGCGTCAAGGAGCCGGAGAAACCTCTGTATGGCGGCGGCATCGTCACCGGTGCCTCGGCCGGCGGCAAGAAGCTCGCCGCCCCCATCAAGGGCTCCGTCCTCAAGGTCGACCTCAAGAAGGACCAGCACTACGCGCTCTCCGGTAATCATCAAACAACACCATTACACCAGCTGTTCTTCACCATTTCCTCCGCAGATCTCCATGTGATCACTGCAACCATGCGGTGCTGATGAAGAATGAAGAGGATGTAGCTAATGGACGAACTGAACAATGGTTGTGTTGTGCGTGTGCTCCCGCAGGGGCGGAGCCAGAAAGTCATTTTTTCCATTGTTAGGGGGCCAATCATACAAATTTATATAAAAATTTAACCAAAATTTAAATTTCTAGTGTAAATTTTTGGATCATAGGGGGGCCAGGCCCCTGCCCCCCCCCCCCCCCCCCCCCCTCCGCCCCTGAGTGCTCCCAGCCTGGCTGAAGCTTTCCAAGGGCACCGGCAACATCACTGCTATCATCGTGCCGCCTGACGGCAAGTTCATCACCGCCGGCGCGATTGTGGCCCGATCCGACTGCTGGACCTTGCTCAAGGGTGGCGCCACCGCCTACTCCGAAGGCAAGGGCGATCTCTTCTTCGAGGTAACGGACTAGGCAATGATGATGCGCAAAAGGTATCAGCTGAGCGAGACGTGGATGGAGAACTGATACTGAAGGTCAAAACTGCAGACCAACTCGACCGCGGAGATCATGGCGGAGAGCATCGCGCTGCAGGGTTTCAGCTTCGAGGAATGGAATGCTCACCGCGAAGAAGTTGTTGCCAAGGTAATGCGGCTTTCCATTCGACGCCGACGCAATTCCGATGGAATCATCATTGTTGGTATAAAAAAGAAAAGAAAGAAAAGAAACCGTTGAAATTGCAATGCAGGAGCGCAAGAAGAAGGTGCAGATCACGGTGGAGTCCGGCGGCAAGCCGCTGCCGGACGCGGAGCTGTCGGTGGAGTGGGTGGCCAAGGGCTTCCCCCTGGGCAACGCCATGACCAAGGAGATCCTGGACATGCCCGAGTACGAGGAGTGGTTCGCGAAGCGGTTCAAGTGGGCGACCATGGAGAACGAGATGAAGTGGTACAGCACCGAGTTCCACGAGGGTCAGGTGGGGTACGAGGTGGCGGACAAGATGCTGGCGCTGGCGGAGAAGCACAACATCTCGGTGCGCGGCCACAACGTGTTCTGGGACGACGAGAGCCACCAGATGGACTGGGTGAGCAAGCTCGGCCAGGACCAGCTCAAGGAGGCCGTGGCGAAGCGCCTCAAGAGCGTCGTCACCCACTACGCCGGCAAGGTCATCCACTGGGACGTGGTGAACGAGAACCTCCACTTCAAGTTCTTCGAGGAGAAGCTCGGCAAGGACGCGTCCGGGGAGATCTTCAAGGAGGTGGCCAAGCTGGACCCCAAGCCCATCCTCTTCATGAACGAGTACAACACCATCGAGCAGCCCTGCGACCTGGCGCCGCTGCCGACCAAGTACATCGCCAAGCTCAAGCAGATCCAGGCCTACCCGGGCAACAAGGACCTCAAGTACGGCATCGGCCTGGAGAGCCACTTCGACAAGCCCAACATCCCCTACATGAGGGGCTCCCTGGACACGCTGGCGGCGATGGGCGTGCCCGTCTGGCTCACCGAGGTCGACGTCACCAAGGGGCCCAAGCAGGTGGAGTTCCTGGAGGAGGTGATGAGGGAGGGGTTCGGGCATCCGGGGGTGAAGGGCATCGTGATGTGGGCCGCCTGGCACGCCAAGGGCTGCTATGTCATGTGCCTCACGGACAACAACTTCAAGAACCTCCCCGTCGGCGACGCTGTCGACAAGCTCCTGGACGAGTGGAGGAAGGTGCCCGACAAGCCCAAGACGGACGCCAAGGGCGTGTTCGAGGCCGAGCTCTTCCACGGCGAGTACAAGGTCACTGTTAAGCACAAGTCGCTCAAGGAGCCCATCGTGCAGACGGTGGACCTCGACTCCACCAAGTCGGCGGCCACGATATCATGTTAGTCAATGAAATAGCAAGAGTAATTGCTGGACACAAAGGATTATCCTAATGAAACGAAATCCAACTTTTAGTTTCATTTTTCCGGTAGTCAAAATGTTGGTTTCTGATACCTACATCTTGCCAGAGACATATGAACAGAGACAGATCTGTCAAAGTTATGGCAACCATTCATGTAAACACCAGTTTCTTGGGGTTGTCAAAATTTTAACAAGGTTGGTTTTTGCAGACACACTATTTGCTCCTAAATAAGCATCAGTTTTTTAGTGCTTCAGTATTTGTGCAATTCAATTAACAAAGTGAAGCATAGAAGCACTAAAAAAAAGACTAACCCCAAAACGATTGCATTTCTGAATGGAGCCACCTATGACCATGGATTGATCTGTGCATGCCTCCTACGATAAAGAGCTCATACGTTGCCTACTCATATGTCCAAGTCATCATCTGGATCTTCATCTGAGTCCGGTTGCTCGTCATCTGAATCACGGACATAATGTATCTCACCCTTCGCAGTTCCAGATTTGGGAACTATATCATCCACAAGGGCTGGTGCTAAGTTTGGGTCTCGTTGCTCCTCAGGTAGGGATCGGCGACCATCATATATTCGAATTGGTTCACCCTTTCCTGAGATAATTTAGCAAAGCTTAGTTCCAAATGCATCATCAATGCACCTCCCAAAGTCAAAATGCAACCAATGATACCTTTGCTAAGATGCTACTTGGAAAATAATTTGAGTTCATAAATTACCTTGATGTTCAAAAGGAAGAACAACATTTGCCCTGTCAGTGCGCTCTTTTTCTGACAGCTCCAGATTGAACTGAACCTGTTCAACCGAATTACAAAGTTCACAACCAATATTTATATAGTGTGCCAATATAACGACTGACATAAGTGGTATGCGACTATACATAATTGTTCTAGAATCAAGAATGTAGGCACTAACCTTAGGTACTAGACTTTGGTTCACTTCTGTACTTGCAGGAGCAGAATCAAATTTAACATCATTTCCCTCAACATACAAGTCCTCATACTGCACAGGCAAGGATCGTACTAATTACCAACCCGCATTCTTCAATGGAATTGAGAAGGCGAAAAAAGAATACTGGAGCAATAAGAGGCTTACAAAGTGCTTCACCCGTCCATTTCGTCTTTTAAGGCGCACAATAAACTTTGCTTTTGAATAGTTTTGCTCCAGTGTAGACATGCTTCCAGGACTTTCTACACATAGAGGATCTACAAGTGCTGGCTCCACACAAGCAACCATAGTTGAAAGACATTCAAATGCTCGGGGTACCTTTGGTTCATGGAGGTCTGTATGTATCAGCCAAAAGATTGATGATCCTTGTTCTGCAATAGGAGATATTTATATTAATTCACTTACTGAACGTAAGTCATTTAGCTGTCCATAATTTGAAATACGAATGTACAATTTACTGATCAACCCTAAGTGACCGAGACGGTTCACAACTTCACATCCCTAAAGAAGTAATAGAGTGCTGGAAATTCTGTTTCAGCTACTCATGAAGGTTACACTAGAACATGCATGGAAGATAGAACAAAAGGGAGAAAAAGAAACAACTACCATGGCTTCGAAGATTACTAAGAAGGCCTGAAACTGATGGCACTGAAGCATGCCTTAACAAAGAACTAATCTGAAATAAGACAAATGATGTTTGGTGTTAAGCATAAAATGGAATTTAAAGTATCATATGAGTACAATGAGTCAAACAGTGGAATACTTTACAACGATATTATGCAGCTTGTTTATTGTGGGATAATGTTTTAGCTCCAGATACGTGATGATAATTTACCAAAATTACAACCTACAGAACAAAAACTGAACTCTAATAATGAAACTATCGAAGCATATGCTGTTCAATTTTGTCTCATACTTCAGAAATTTCATTTGTCAAATCATTTCCACAGACAATTAAATAGGGACGATGAAACAATCTTTAACAAATGATAGTAATATCTGCAGGAACCCAGTTTCAGCTATGGAGAAACAAACCTAAGTATTGTTTCCACCTACAAAAGGGTTGTCAGAGAAGTAGTTGGTTCTTACCGAGTCAACAGCAATTGAAAAATACCTTTTGCCCTCTCCTTGAAACCCTGGCATCCACAGCATAAGCAGGTTAGGCATAGGGCATAAACAAAGTAACATTAAAGGTAAAAAAAATCCTCTATGGTGGATAGTACCTCCTCCGAGTTCAGTAATGGAGTACATCAATTTGGTAACATCCTTCACATTTCTAAAAACAGTAATGTTCTCTTTGTTTGTTGAGAACTGCTTTGTACTGTTCTCTTGATGCTGCTGGTTTTGAATCTTCTGCTTCCATCCAAGGGGGTCGGAATAGCAATCCAATATTCGAACACTGTTGAATGCATGTAATGAAAATCCATGTACATTTTATCAATAGAAATGCATTCAAACTTAAAAGCAGTGTGACAACAGCATATTGTTAGCTTGACCATTTCGCTCTGAATTGGCATGTCAAACTGACAAATTAGTATATCAACTTTTGAAATTTAAATTGAAAACGAGATTGTATAATCATTTATGAACATTAATTTTCTCTCCATAGTGAGCCCACAGTGGCATTTCGTATTTGCTTTGCCAAAGAATACCGAGTCTTATTTTGCACATACAGAGATACCAAACAGTTCAAGTTGTTTTCAACCAACCAAGACAAACCAAAAATCAAAATTAGAAGCTCCTCATCCAGAAAGTTAGTTAATATGAGAATCTACTTTCATCTGTGCTTAAGGAGAAGGTACAGGGCCCAAGCCAAGATAAGATAACAGTGGGGTCACCAGGGTCAACATGAGTATGAATTAGAAGTAAAACTTTGAAGTTTGGATTATCTTCATAAGCAAGAGATTACTTAAGGGTAAAACAAAATGTCATTGGGGGTCATCAGACCCCGGTGCTAATATGCTGCCTCTACCCATGCATTGGCTAGGCTGTACAACATCATGATAGGAAAGAGGCTCTGGTTTACTATTACTCATTTTTCAATAATGTGCCAGTTCCGCTCCAATTTTTTCTGTCGCAATGAAAACATGTTGAATAGAGAACCAAATCAGAATTGCCTGTGTCCTTGTCCGAATGACAATCCGTGTCTGAAAACTATTTGTCAACTGAGTCCATGCACACCCAACACTCTTATATTTCTCTCAGAAATGGTTTTGTGTGATCGTACCATCGGTTCAAAGCATTTGCGTCAAGGCCGCGGCGCCGCATGAATTCCAAGTACACCTCCGGGCTCCGATCGAACGCCACAACCACCAACCCCCTGCACCACCGTGAGTTCACAACCAAGCAATTCGCATCATCAGCCAAATCTATGCCAAGCCTACGCACCAGGAGGCGAAGAGACTGACAGAACCTGGCCTGCGCCCTCCCTGCCGCGGCCTGGGAAGCGAGTGCGGCCGCGACGTGGAGCATCGCGCCCGCGGCGAGCGAGCAGCACTGGAGTGATCCCTCCAAGGCCAGCGCCGGCGCGTGCTCGCCGTCGAGGCGCCCGTCCCGGAGGTACCTCACAACCGCCTCCGCCATCACTGCTCCTCGCCGCCGCCGCCGCCGCCGCCGCGCTTAAACCCTAGCTTGCACAAGAGCCCGAGACGGCCGAACTCCCGGAAACCAGGGAGGAGTAGCACGGGGCCCAGCTGTCAGAGAGACACAGGAAACCCCTGGACCCTTACCCGTGTCGGATTAGTCAAAGAGGAACGGGAACTCGTTTGACCCCGCCTCGAAAGCGCTACTCTTAAGACCTCCAGCTCCTCCGCTGCTCGTTCTCCTCGCTTGCGGTGGCGGCGGCCTTCGGGGGAAGAAGAGGATAGGAAAAGGGAGATGAACTGATGAAGGCGTGCGCGAAGGCGGCGGGGGAGAGGCTCCCCCTGGTTCGTCCTCCCACCGGGCGGGCGCTGGCTCGGAGGTATTGCTATCTCCCGGTCTTCCGATTCTTCTCTGCTTGCTCGCTAGTCGATTCCCCGTTTGGAAATTCTGATTTTCTTAGAGATTTCAGGTCTTTTATTGTCAGATTGTTCATGTATCCATCTAGTTTGAGTTGTTCTGCTAGTGAGCAGGAACTAATTGTCACATAGTTGTGTTAATATTGTTCCAGGGTGGCCTGGCCTCATCAATTAATTGATATGTGTCATGCTCCTTGTATGTACAATGTACTGGGAGTGGAAAGTGCAAAATTACATGAACAATTGGGTTCCCTCCCCTTATTTTATTTGGATGCAAATCATGTGACGGCAATCGATGCTTGTTTCTCATGGAATCACTGTAGATTAACACTGTATCTGTAACAGTAAAGTAAATATTAGTTAACAAACAGTAAAGTAAATATGTCCACCAGTAGTAGCCATCTTATGCTTCTTGAGCCTGATACCCTGCCTCGCTGTTCCAATTTCACATCGCTAATATATATTATGTGTCTGCTACATGCAAATTAATAGTCTGTGGGTTCCTTAATTATGAGAAATCATGTTTGCTTGAAAGAAATCTGGGAATGTTTACTTGCTAAAGTAGTATGGAAACACAGGGTACTGAGAAAATAGTGAGCATGGATTCCAAATACTGTGGACATGTTAATCCTGAAATAAAACAATCTATTCAAATCAATTTAGTTGCTAGAGACTTCATACATATACTTTTTGCCTTTCACAGAGATTCAATTTTCAGAGGACAGGAGAATTGCATTATTTTTCTTTCTTTCTCTTTTTTGTCAGCGCTACATAAAGTACTGACACAGTGACACATCCGTTATGTTCAGCTTTGTTAAGGTAAGCAGATTACCCTCTCAATGGATAAAGTCTCAAGTATCTTGCTCCATTGGGGTGTCGGGAAATGCAGCGCATAGAATAGAGGCCACAGCAGAAAATATTTTCCCAGCAACCAAAGATCATGTCACAAAAGCAACTGATGCAATTAACAGAGGAGAAGTGATTGCAGTGCCCACTGATACAATATACGGGTTTGCTTGCGATGCCTGGTTAGTCTTTTCTTAATTTCCCTGCTGTCACAGGAATTTTAATTCATAGTTCCTTTTCACCAGCTTTTACAGTTTTACTCCATGTTAGTGTACATTACAATTATGCAGCAATATGTTATAGCATATCAAACTCAAAAGTACTTTCATAATAATTCAGAATCAAGTTTGTGAGAGGAAGACATGTCCAACGAAGGCCTCCTGAGGTGCCGGTGCGTAATGGGGTTCTTGAGCGGGTCGATAATGTAAAGAGGGGTAGAGGTAGACCTAAACTGACGTGGGATGAGTCGGTTAAGAGAGACCTTAAGGATTGGAATATCTCTAAAGAGATAGCTTTGGATAGGAGCGCTTGGAGACTAGCTATCAATGTGCCTGAACCTTCAACTTATTTCTTTCGGGTTTCATCTCTAGCCTACCCCAACTTGCTTGGGAAAAAAAGCTATGTTGTTGTAAGTTTGTGAGAGGAAGCGTCCACAAACATGATCAACCTTCATCATCTACTTTTGAGTTCTGCTTCCACATCCAGTTAGAACTTAGGACTGTTTCATCCTTTCAAGATAAAAGAGTTCGTTTAAGAGGTTCTTTGTCTGTGTTTAATTTTCTGTATTGTTTTGTTGATTTAGCTTCTTAAAACACTCTTCGTGGCAGCTCTGCAGGAGCAGTTAATCGCATCTATGAGATCAAAGGGCGCATACAAACACGCCCTCTGGCAATCTGTGTTGCTGATGTCTCAGACATATCACGATTTGCTTTAGTAGATCACTTGCCGCATGGATTGCTTCATAGTCTACTTCCTGGGCCTGTCACTGTTGTTCTAAAACGAGGTTCAGATACCAGACCGTTTTTCTTAGTTTTGTCCAACATCTATCTTAATCTGAATGAGGCGCTAAGCATACAACGAATTTGTTTACATTTAGGTGAAGACAGTATATTAGAGAGATCACTTAATCCTGGCTTGGATAGCATTGGAGTTCGTGTGCCGGATCTGGATTTCATACGATCCATTGCTCGTGGTGCTGGAAGTGCACTTGCACTTACTAGTGCCAACTTAAGCGGACGACCTAGTAGTGTCAGCATCAGAGATTTCGAGGATTTATGGCCGCATTGTTCATATGTCTTTGATGGTGGAATACTTCCTTCTGGGCGTGCTGGTTCAACAATTGTTGACCTAATAACACCAGGAGTCTACAAGATATTGAGAGATGGAAGGTAAGCATTACTAGTGATATGAATTCCTTGAAACTTTAATGAAGCCTCCCTCAGCAAATTGAGTTATGGAATCATAAAACTTTTTCTACCATAGACGGAATAATGTTTGACATCAATTTGCAGTTCAAGGGAGGAAACAACACGGGTGCTTGGCAAGTTCGGCTTCGTTGAAGCTTCATGACAACCCTAGTGCCTTCTACAAAGCTGAAAGAATCAGAGAGTTCTCCTTTTTTATCCTTCATAACTCCTGTTTGATTAGTTGATGTATGTACATGTCGTCGTGTGTGATTTTTTTACATCAGCTTTTTCCTGTGATCGATGTTGATTAGAATAGCAGAGCTAAACCTTATTTAAGGAGTGCAGAGTGTGATGTGTTTTTAATTTTGTTGGAAGTGGAGCAACTCATCTGGGAACTCTGGATGTGCTGTGCCCACGACACAAGTCGTGCAAGAAAAATATGAACTTCTTTTTTGTCACTGCTTCACTCGCGGTTTTGCTTGTTTGCTTCTAGATGACATCGACTCCGAAAGAAATAATACGAGAATCACAATGAAGGTAACTAATATTGTTAGAAAGAAAATTAGTTGGTATTTGAAAGAGCGAAAATGATTGTCTCACTTTTCGTTTCAGCTAAAAGAAATATACATCACAATAAGCATCAAAGTTGCCGCAGCTAATTTTGACCCGAAGGCAAAGCCAAAGGGATGATGATGAGCTGAAGCGTCGAATAATTCACTTTGGAATGTTCCCGAGTTCCGACAGCAGGATAAAAATGACCATTTTTCCTTTGCCTTCCATTGCAATTTTCCAAGGTGAAAACTGATACATGAATGGCTAATCTTCTAAGCTTTCACAACTCTGACACAACAGCAGGTAATTTAACTGGTAATCCAGAGCCCTGACAGAAATGCTGCGTTACACCTAGCGCCTGAAGAATCAGCAGGTCTAGACCTGCATGTCAATGAAGTAGTGCTCACTCCCTGAGCCCAGGTCGACCTTGACGCTCCGGGTGACGGAGTTGTTGAGCGCCGGGTGGCTGACACTGACCTTGTACTCGCCGTGCACGAGTTCAGCCTCGAAGAAGCCCTGCGCGTCGGTGGCGCCGGCCCGCGGCGTGGACCGCCACTCGGCGATGAGCTTGTCGACGACGTCCCCCTGTGGCAGGTTCTTGAAGTTGTTGTCTGTGAGGCACATCACGTAGCACCCCTCCGGCCGCCACGCCGACCAGAGCACGATGCCCTGCACCGCCGGGTGCGCGTACGCCTCCCTGAGCACCTCCTCCAGGTGCTGCGCCTGCGCCGGGCCGGCGGCGACGTCGACCTCGGTGAGCCAGATGGGGATGCCGGCCTGGGCGAGGGTGTCGAGCGCGGCGCGCATGTAGGGTATGTTGGGGTTGGTGAAGTGGCCCTCGAGACCGATGGCCATGCCGGCGCCGTTCTCCGAGTACGCGGCGATGATCTGGCGCAGGCGCTGCAGGTACCTGGCCGGCAGCGCGGCCATGTCGCCCGGCTGCTCCAGCGTGTTGAACTCGTTCATGAACATGAGCGCGGAGCCGGCGTCGAGCAGGCGCGCGGCGGCGTAGAAGGCGGTGGACGCGTCCCACCCGAAGCGGCCCTCGTAGAAGTTGAAGTGCAGGTTCTCGTTGACCACGTCCCAGCCGATGACCTGCCCGGCGTAGCGCGACACGACGGAGCGGATCCGGCGCGACGCCGCCGCCAGCAGCTGCGGGTACGGCAGCGACTGCACCCACGCGGGCTGCTGGCTGGGCTGGTCCCAGAACACGTTGTGGCCGCGCACGGCGATGCCGTTGGACTTGGCGAACGCCATCATCGCGTCCGGGACCGTGTAGTCCTCGCGCCCCGGCGCCGGCTCCGTGCTGTACCACTTCATCTCGTTCTCGAAGGTGGCCACCGCGAACCGGGACGCGAACCACGTCTGGTACGCGGAGTTGGTGAGGATGTGCCGGGTCATGGCCGAGCCCAGCGGGAAGTTGGTCCGGACGGCGTCCAGGGACACCGCCGCGCCCGCCAGCGGGTTCCCGGCGGAGTCCGTCGCCTGGAGCCTCACCGTCTTCTTGCGCGCCGCCGAGACGGACTCGGCGCGGTGCGCCGCCCACTCGTCCCTGGAGAACGGGTTCAGCGACACGCTATCCACCCAGAGGTCCACCGTCGCGTTGCTCTGCGCGGACGCATGCATGTCGTATGGCCCGGTCAGTTCGTGTGCTCATTTTCCTGGAACAGAACAGATGAAAGATTACGAATTCCTATCCTACCTCGAAGTAGAGCTCGGCAGGGCCCGAAGACGCGGCGGTGAGGCCGCCCTTGAGCATGGACCAGCACCCGGACTTGGCGACGGCGCCGCCGGCGTGGACGAAGTCACCGACGGTCTTGACGACCGCCCGGACGTCGGCGCTCCCGTCGCCGACCTGCAACCACGCTGCAATACAGCCGGGCGGCGGAGCTCGATCAGTTCCAGCTAGCCCCGAGATGGCATCATAGCAAACGACGCGGGGAGAGCGAGAGGGATCGATCGGTGAATCGTACCGGAGAGGGTGTAGTGCGTGTCGCGCTGCAGGTACACCTTCTGGCTGACGCTCTGGTACGGCCGCGTCCGGTTGAGCGCCACGGCGAAGCCGTTGCCCGCCGCCGACTTGCTCTCCGCGATGCTGCCGTAGCCGAACGTGGACCAGCCCCGGAGGCCGGCGCTGAAGTCGGCGTTCCGGAGGATGCCGCCGCCGTACTGGGGCTCCAGCGGCTCCGGCAAGCACTGCACGCGTGCATCGCAAAAATTGAAAAATCCCATTATAATTTCCATTTATTCAACTAATCCAGAACTACGACTACAAATCCTTAACGATGGCACTCATGAGGGATGAGGCCATGTTTTGCTTTGCTTGATCTTGATCTTGGCAACAAGTCCGTTCCCTTGATCTTGGCAGCAATAAGCAGATGCTTTGCTTTACTGTAGAAACCTTCCCTGTGACATCATCAGACAATCGATCGCTAACGACTTGTAGAAGTCCAACAAAAGGTTAGCTTACTTGTGTCGCATGCCACGTGGACCATTTTTTGTATAAAAAATACTAGACGACGTGTGGAGTGGCTTACATGACACGTAAACACACACACTAGGCTCGGCTGCGCCGGCGCCGGCCGCTGTCGTGCATGCTACTGGAAAGCATATTAAGGTACGTACGAGCAAATTAACAGAGAAGAATTGCGTGCGGGGGATTATCGTGCGGCCCGTGATAAACCCGGCCAATTGGCAACGATTTAATAATTTGTTTTGGTAATAAACTAGGCCGGGATGGCCGGCCGATGAAGCTTCTGCTAGCCGCAGCGCCAGCCACCCAGGTGAGATGTTGGGTTGGGAAAGCGGAGGCGACAGGGCACAGGAGCAGGGACTTGCCTCGATGCTTGCGGAGTAATCGTAGGGGAGAGCTCCCACCATGCAGCCTGGACAATTCAGGGAATCGCTAGCGATGTCAGGTCAGAACTCAGAGTTCAGAACAGACAACTTCTCAAGGAACGCGAGCGAGCAATCGGTTAGTTGCTCATGCAGTGCAGTACCTTGCAGGAGAGCGATCCATCGGAGCCAGAACGCCAGCCTCGCCACCATCAGGCCGCCGGCGACCTTCCTCATCTCCTCTCTCAGCACGCGCTAGCTGGACCTGCAGCAGCGGACACCATGGACAACATCAGAACTAAACACAAGCTCAAACATGTATTGCCAATGGCGAGATGATTCTACGGATCGGAGAAGCTGAGGTCCGGCAATGGCGCCTGCATTACCCTGAAGAAACCAAACAAAGGCGTCTGTGACTCGTGAGTAAAAGTGGACGGGCACAGTGGAGCCAGCAAGGAGGAAGAAGGCGGTCGATCTAGGTCCGAGGTTGTTGTTGTTGTTGTTGAGCTCTGCTAATGCGGACTCGAAACATTCGGGGACCACGGGGCGATCTTTGCGTGGGCTCGGATCCCCATTTATAGGCGCCGGCGGCGAGCACCCGGGGGTGGGATGCCCGTTGCATTTGCTTGCTGGCTGTGGTCACCTACGCCCACGGGAGAGCTCCCGGCCGGCGAGGGCCAAAGAGTGCTCGCTAGGGCTTTGACTTCATCGCGCGCAAACACAGTTGCCGGCTTGCCGCCGCCGCCCCTTTTCATATTCTACTGGCAAGTGTGACTTGGCAGTGCGTGGCGAGGGTGTTTGGTATCCCCGTCCCATCTCCATGTAGTATCACTGTATGCCCCGGCCGGCACGCACGGCACGGCCTTCATCGTGTAGTAGTTCACCGCGACTGACACGCATTCTCAGCGAGTGAACCTCTTCTGGAGTCTTTTGGTTCAGTGATTTGGCTCCACTGATTCTCATAGATTTTCTGTTCGTGTTCATGATGAGCAAAGGGAATAGAGAAAAAAAATAGTGATTTGTACCTGTTTCGAATTACACTAGTACAGGTTTTGGCGATCTGTATATGAAAACCAAGGCCAAATGTACAGAATTGGCAGAATCCGTTTTTGTGCTATGTCCATTGCTGGATGCATGTGAACTCGAGCCGGCTTTGGCAACTGGCCAAAGAATTCATGTGCGGTTGTTTCGTCAGAGAAAGAGTTCATGTGAAGTTAAAACAGGCAGAAAAGAAAAGAAAACATGTGGCGCAGCCGCAGCAGAGGTACGAACAGATCCTGGCCCCTCCAACATTCATGGCCGTATATACCAAAGTCGAAGATGAACCCCACAAGCTTTCTTTTGCCTATCCACGGGCGATCGCCCGGTGCTATTCTGCCCAAGAACATTCTACGCAGCGCCTCATGTGAACGTTCAGGTCACGCTCAGGTGATGCGGTTTTAACTTATGCGATTTCCTTTTTGGTCTTGCTCAGGTGATGTGGGACGTAAAGGGACAAAAAGAGTGCAAGATTGTTTAGCGCAGCCAGGAAGTGAAGCTCCTGCTGATGCAGCTTCCATGGTTACAGGTAACTTCGACGGCAAATAAGTGAAAAAGGGTAAATTCCTCCTCCCTTTGCTCCAGCTTACTTGGATGAATAAATATACCTAACTTGATGTTTCGTTGAAAATGAAAGGAACTCTACTTGTTGTACATAATACTTGCCGAAATTCTGTACATTTCTTTTTTGTATTCAATTTCAAATTTATCGGAAGGAAGTCATTGAAGATGTAAAGAAAAAAAAACAGCCGACACTTCATACTGACTAAAAACGTAGAACTTTTTGCTCAGTAATAGTCAAGGATAAATAATGGAGCACAAAAGCTAAAGTGCTCCTACTAAGCACCACATGTAAGTACTCTTAAGCCTTAAACAATATCTTTTTACAGTGTAATTGCAATATGCAACATAAACAGGATGACCATTTTCCATGATTAACAAATTAAAGATGACCACACCTACCTCAAATGGCGTCCATATAGTCCAAGTTCGAAGTGACATTACAACCACTGCTTCTCTAAAGAATTTAAACTCGACTACTAATATTCATGGCCGGTTCATCACCAAGGTGCCACTCGCCATGGGTTCATTGGTTGACAGAATTGAAATACTGAGATGTCACGATGATCTTCAGCCGGGAAGCAGCCAGCAAGGCGCAACCAACGGAACGTACAGGAGAGTAGGGGACGAGCAGGAGCTTACAGCAGGAAGCTTCCCTTTGCATGATCGAGCAGGAGCAACAGGCTGGGCCGGCGCTGGGATGGAGACGGCAGTGTCCTATGCTTGACTCCCTTCTTCAGTTCTTCTCCATGAGAAATGAAAAATGTTAAACTCCTCTTTCTGCACCAAACAGACTATTCATCCATATTCAGGCATGAGCATGACAGGTTCGAAACTTAAACTGCATGCTGCTTTTGTTACATACTTGCGTTTGTACTGTATGGAGGCACTTGCACAGTTTACCAGGCGTGTTTATTCGTGCTGCAGCTACTAGTAGTTCCATTTGCATGGAATTTTAAGCAGGTTCTACTTCTCATGCTTGCAACAAGACACTTTTATATGATGTAGTAACAAGATGCAACATCAGAACGGCTGGTTGCAGACTGAAATTTGGCAGGTAGAGAAACAACAGGTTTAAACTGATTCTGCACATATTGCTATTGCAGACAACCGCCGATGGGTTTGGCACATTGAAGCGCTAGTTTATGTGTGGTAATACAAATTGGGGCCAATGAAACTACGAAAAATTGAAATTGCAATCACATTCACAATTTCAACATACTTATTAGCCCAAGTTCGGTGAAGAGTCTTTACAAAATGTTTTATGATTTGCCTAAGTGCCAGGCAACCTATCTCACGAGCGGCAGTACCATAGAGGGAGCTAAGCACCAACACTGTTTATGCCAAACTAAGTCAATGAAACCAAAGAATGACAATAAATAGTCAGATTGAATATTTAATTCTCTACTGTAAGATTGATGTTGCAAAATTGTCCATCGACAACAAACAAAATAACTTCAAAATTCCAAGTCACTCTCTAATCACAAAGAATCAGCAACCTATGAGCACCTAAAGCAGTATTTCATACAGCAAGGGCAGGCCCAAAGGGTATCAAAAGCTTTATCTTATCTAAATGGGTAATGAATGGCCCACTTTTTTTCAAGAATACGCAGGAGAGCTGAATATCATTGCATTTAGAAGAAATAGATTGTTCAAAGTTTACAACACGGGCCAAAAAGGGGCACACGCACACCTCAACCGAAACAATGAATGGCCCACTAATGCAACCATCCTGCAATGATGGAAGCAAGATTAAGGCAGTAGTATGCTTGCCACAAAGCTTCTATGAAAATCATTCCCCATATTTCAATCAAATTGCCAGCTGCGGAGAATAAACAAAGATCCATCATGAGCTAAGTGTGGTCTTTTCTTTTAAGTATTATGCATATAAATTATGAACTCGTGAAACTTTGGTTGTGTAGTGCTATGCTTAAGATAAGTGGAGAATGATATTAATTAAATTGAAAAAGGCAATACATATGCGCAATTTAAAATAAATGCAAAGAGCAACATATTTTTTTCCTAAAAAAAGAAAGGATGAAATATACATTGTTTTAAGATAAACAAAATAGTTATCTATGATGTTGAATCCACAAACAATATCAGGGTCAAACGCGCAGCAACATTGTCTATGTTCTCACAAAAGTACGAAACAAGTGGATAGTGCAGTTAATATCTCTTGGTAAAAAGAATTGTATGTCTCAATCTCAAAAGAAAATAGAAAAGAACTGCATGTCCCATGCCTTGAATCATGGCAATAACTATAGTACAACTAGTAAGCAATTTTTCATAAAAGAACAGACAAAGTGAAGGTTAATGAAAGTTTGAACAGGAATGAGAGCAACAAACAACATACCCAATTGGTCCAAATAACAATAGTTTCTCCCTTAATTCTGTAACACTCCAGGGTTTCTTTTCCCTTTTTTCTGCTTAATATATTGATGCACAGTTCTCCTGCACGTTAGAGAAAAACAATAGTTTCTCATCTATTTGATGCTCTGTTTGCACCAACTGGACCTGTTCAGAATGATCTTCATTTTCTCTTGTTAGAAAGGTTGGCATCACCCTCTGATTTCACTAATAGCAGAAAGGAAAACTGGTAAAAATAACATACCTAACTGATTTAAAATGATCCTGGATGTTACTAAGAAGTATGTGAAGAAAGTGTTTAATGTATATTGATGAGCATGCTAAATTCTAGCAAAGATATACAGCGCAAAGTATATTAACAGTAACTCAGTCTTGACAGGTTCATCAGGAGGAGAGGAATTCTTAAAGTTAAAGAAGGACCACAATTTAATATGAGTTAATGTTATCTACCATGTCATAATAAGACAGAAAGAACTGTTCCAGAAAATAGTATCCCAAGTAAAGACCTGATCAGGATTCCGAAAACGTCGAGATCTCACTTTTTCTTGGTCAGCAACTATATTTCACTCAGTAATTTGGTTGCCTATCTTTTCTTTTCCATGAAATTCCGATTCAAAATTTCAGGACATGAGTTTGAAGTCGAAATACACATATTTTCAAATGTACTTGATTGCACTGGCTGGTAGTCGACAGAGGTATGAGGACAAATCAGGCAGAGCTCTGAAAACCAGAACCAGGATTTTCCAGTAACAAACGCTGGCAACAGTATTAAGAATCATCCACAAGGCTAATAAAGCATAAAGCTCAGCTCTTTCTAAATTTGTCTACAAATAATCTAGTAAGATTCTTCACTTTCCAGGAAATAACAAGATTTGTTATGATCTGGTGCTTGCACGTAGTTAACGGTTGCTCTATCTTTCTATCTATTTTGTGTTCCAGGAGAGAGAAATTTACCAGGAACCCGAAAATTAAAAAATTTCAAATTCTTGCTACTGATATTCTTGAATTTAATATATTCCATGGACTAGAGAGTATACCTAGTCAGCTTATGACCATTTGAGGAAGTCATGGCAAAAGCATGGACATTGTCACATCTCAAAGCAGCAAAACCCACATCTACTATCCAGCTGCATGTGTTTGCCTCTTTTGCCTTTTGATAAGGCCTTCCATCAAAGTGATATAAGTCGAACTGTCAACGGACATGCCCTTTTGCATCATCTCATCCAAAACAGCCTTAGCTTCTTTCAGTTGCCCTCCAATGCAGAGCTCATTCACACGTTTGTTATAGTTCTCCTGATCATCACCTTGTGCATTTCCACCAATCTCAATGTCACATTTAAGCTCTGGGTTCTTCCCTGTCTCATTCATTAGAGGATAAGAATATTTTTCAGATAATTTTCCACTCTCCTCTAATTTATGCAGCATATTCTGTGCTTCCTCTGATCGCTCTGCCTCAGACAGTGCAGACAACACAACATTGTAAGTAAATGCATCAGGCTGCAAGCCTCTGGCCTCCATGCCAGCAAAGAAATGCAAAGCCATATCAACATTGCCATCTTTGCACAAAGCTTGAATTAAGGTGTTATATGTGATGACATCAACCTTCTTCCCTTTCTCTACCCATGACTCGAAAAGCTTCAATGCTTTGTCAAGCTTGCCATACTGACAAAGTCCATTCATCAAAGTGTTGCAGGTAACAACATCTGGCTTAAAAGAGTTCTCCACCATCTTGTTGTGGAACTGGAAAGCATTCTCCAAGTCCCCCTCCTTACAATAGGCATGAATGATGATATTGTAGGTGGTGTCATCTGGCACCAACCCCTTCTCCATCAGCTCATTCAATTTATCAACGGCCTCTTTCAACCTCCCCATTCTGGAAAGCCCTTTGATCAATGTGTTGTAAGTAAAAACACTAGGTGTTAACTTCCTTTCGACCATTTCATCCCACAGACGCAGAGCAGGCTCTGGATTATACTCCTTAAAGTAGGTTGCCATCACTGTACCATAGCTGACTTCATCAGGTACAAAACCCCTCTGTGGTGGTGAACGTAAGAGCTCCTCAGCCTCTTCATAACGCTTCTCTTTGCATAGGTTAAATAGTAAAGTGTTCAGGGTGAAAGTGTCCATTTTGAGTCCCCTTCTCACCATCTCATCCATCAACATGAATGCTTTGGCAACATTGCCGGCTTTGCAATATGCATCAATCAATGTATTGTATGTAATCACATCTGGTGCCAACCCCTCCTCTTCCATCATTTTGAGGCGCCTTAACGCCTCTTCCAATTGTCCCTCCCTGCAGAGCCCCTTCACAACAATGTTATGTGTGACCAAACTTGCTTTCACCCCTTTGTCACGCATTTCCTCGAGCAGATTCAGCGCATCTGAAGGGCACTGCCACTTAAAGCACGCATCAAGAAGCGTATTGTAGGTGACTACATCAGGTGATACTATGCCGAGCCGCTCCATCTCATCCTTCAGCCTAAATGCCTCGCCAACCTTCCCTGCCTGGCAGAGCCCTGCTGCAAGCACATTGTACGTCCACAGGTCAGGCTCGAACCCGAACGCTGTCATGGCCTCCACGACCTTGGTCGCCTGTTTCATCCACCCGAGCCTCGCATACGCCGAGACGAGGGTATTATACGTGGGCCTGGTGGGCGCGATCCCATCCTTCTTCATCCTGGCTAGCAGCGCCCGCGCCTCGCCGAGCATGCCCTTGCGACAGTGCGCGTTGAGAAGCGTGTTGTAGGTGACAGCGTCGGGGGAGAGTCCAAACCCCTGCATAGTGGAGAGCGTGGAGAGGGCGTCGGCGAGGGTGCCCTTGGAGCAGTGGGTGTGGACCAGGAGGTTGAAGGTGTAATGGTTGGGGTGGAGCCGCAAACCGATTAGGGAGCGGAATGCGTCCAGAGAGGCCTGCGGCGAGGTGGAGGGGCTGCGCGCGAGGGCGGAGAGGACGGCGTTAGCTGCCTGGAGGGAGGGGCGGACGCGTCCGCGGCGACGGAGGGAGTGGAGGAGCTGCGCGGCGAGGTGGGGGCGGCGGAGGCGGGCGTACGCGGAGAGCGCGGCGTCGGCGAGCGCGCTCGTGGGGAGACTCGAGAGGAGATGGCGGTGGAGGCGGCACAGCGGGTCGAGCGGAACGAAGTCGAGGAGGAGCGGGAGGAGGTCGCGGTAGGGGAGCACGGGGAGGAGCGGAAGGAGGGAGGAAAGGCAGGAATGAGGCGAGACGAGGCGGCGGTAGGCGAGGAGAGTGTGCGGCGAGGCGAGCGACGGGTTGGCGGCGGCAAGGGAGAGCACGCGCGGGTGGTGCGAGGCGGTGAGGCGCGGGAGGTACGGGGCCAGGACGGTGTCCATGGGCGGCGGCGAGGAAAGGCGGGAGGCGGAGACGAGCGCGTCCGCCACGGAAGAGACAAGGGCATAGTCGGGGTCAGTACGGGGGCTGGATGCAGCCGGCGAGGAGGAGGCGGAGGTTGAAGGTGGAGTGTCCATGGCGACGGGAGGCGGCGTTGTGTGACGGCGCTGCAGGCGGAGGCAATAGGAAGAAGGAAGAGGCTGGAGACGAGGCCTTGGTGGGCTTGATGGAGGCCCGGTTACGGAGGAATTGGTGTGCGCAGTTCGATGGCGGGCCGGTGGCCTCACCGAGAAAAAAAAGGTTTTTTTAGAGCACCGAGAGAAAAAAAAAATGGACCGGAGTTTGTCACATTGGCGCTGGGAGGGATGCTAACGCGCGATCTCGGACAGCAGTAGATTTTTCTTTTCGGAAATATTTTTAGTCTCCACAATTTTTCTACTTTTAGAAAAATAGTTTGTATAACTTTTGTAGATAACTAATGGATGATATTTTTCAGCATAACTATTAAATGATAATTTTTCAGGACAACTTTTACGATACTTGTAACTTTTACACATAACTTTTTCAACAACCATTTAATAGAATAGCCTCCTTACTAAATGATAACTTTGAATGTAACTTCCACCAGAATTTCTCACACAACTTTGATGCGTAAGTTCATAATATAACTTGTAAAAATACAGCTTATTGAGATAACTTTTGAGCATACTTTGTACTCAGTATTTGTCAAAAAGAACATTGAAAACAGAAAATAAAGAAGGTAAAAAGGTTGAAAAAAAGATAAAGAAAAGAGTGTGGCTGAGGCCTAATATGTAGAACATATAGACTCTAAATTAGACAACTAGACTCTTATATCTTCTATATCTATGCACGACAAACATAAGTACAGCTTGCGACGCGCACACGGTGGAAGTTAGAGCAAGTATTATAATAAGTTGGGAGCCGACGAAATCCTAGGTGGAGGGAAGAGAAAGCAGGAGAGAGAGTCACGCCGGCGACACGTTGGCGGGCGGATAAACCCTCCAACTTGTTTCTATTGGCTGCCACATGCATGCACAAGCCTGCCATTCGCTGCCCTATTTTCCTGCACATCAAATGCAGTGGGATCCACCGCCATCGTGTCAGTCATTCTAGCCGGCTATCTGCGGAATCATTAATTCTGCTCTTAACACAAGCTAATTGACGTGTGAGAAAAGGAATTGGATGAGAAATAAAAAAAGGTAAGCATACTCCATCCACACGTGAAACGAGGGGGCGGTCGGGAATCGAGTGCCAGCACGGTCGCTGACGCTCGCGCGTGGTAATGGATTCTCGCAAAACTACTACTCATCGAGGCTCATGTGACTGTGTGTTCTGCGTGACAAAAAGAGAAACAAAATGCATCTTCAAATAGGGTTGAGATTGCTACCATATTACATTCTGGAATGTCAACCGCAAACTTTGCTACAGAACTTGCATGCAAAAGGTACACAAATAGGCACTCTCAATTAGACCAAAAATTTACAGTATGACAATCTATCTTGATCATATCAACATCGTCAAATGTAGGGCACAGTACTTTTGGCCACTTAAGGGCACCAGGATAGCTGGAGTTAAAGATCAGTGTATGCAGCGCCATTGATCCGCAGTTCATAGCCTTCGCTGCTCCCAAGCCTTTTCTTCCTGTGAAGGAAAAAAAAAGATGGAACAGCAATACAATGTGCACACCAATCACGCACAAAAAAATACCTGCATGGGATGGGAACAATGAATTACAGTACATGTTGATATCAAAACTGACCTTCATTTGTCTAGCAATAGAAGGAAGCCATTTCTCTCCCCTAACCTTCTTCAATTCCTGAACCCTTTCTTCCTCCCTCTTTGCTTTTGCCTTTGCTGCAGCTTCTCTCGCTTCTAATCTAGTCAATGATCTTTGGGATGCTTTCTTTGCAGAAACAAGGATGTCACTGCCATCAACAACAACAGACCGGAGCATATGCCTGAACTGAAACCAAGATCAAAGTAAGACCAGTATAAATGACGAGTAAAAACTTCAATCATAGTCCAAATTAAAGAAACAATTGGTATCCAACCTTCTTTGATTTTTCATCGACCTCTTCACCAGGCACAATTCTTGGTCTCTTGAGTTGTACATGCAGTTTATCTGGAAATATAACTATTGAGTATGTTTCGACACAGGCCACAATGATGAAATAATCTTGGCTTTCAGATTGACAAGAGAACTGTTCTGTCACTTACCCATAGAATCCATTTTAATACCAGGTGGTGCTTTTTTAAATAACTTTATTACTCCTTCTGTTTCCGTAGGGTCGGTTAAGTTCAAGCAAGGAGCTTTGACTATTTCAATATTTTTTTCTAACATAGCATCCAACATATTTCTTACCTGAAATGTACAATTTGAAGGTTGTAAGATTAAATGTAAAAATAGAAAAATAGCAAGATTGCTTTGACTAGAAAGAAACCAAAGTATGTGCAGAAGCTGGGAAACTCATTGAATGGAAATGGTTATGCTACAGGATACAGCTCAACATAAAAAATTGTGCAACTGCTTAGGCTTGCCAGGTTGGATCAGACATCACTGCATTAGGAGAAGAATTGTTCAAGCGAACAATGAATATGCGTATATCACATAGTAGATGGAATTCACATGTTCCACCACCAAAAGCAAGCATAAGGTATGAACTTAGCTGTCAAACAGATCTACCAATCACTTAATTGATGATACGATAAACAGCTCTAGCATCGTCATTCCTGAAGGCAATAAACAACGCAATTTACCCTTTTACACAATTTGGTCTTACGATTCTGCTATCTCAATTTTGTTTCCTTTTATCTCTTAATAAAAAAAAATGTTCAGTCTGCTATGCATGCCTTTGGGACATACACTAAACCATCAAAACCGCCCATACCACAACTTGGAACAGCAATATAGCTCTCCATTGACACAAACTAAGTTCATACAAGAAAGAAGCATATCATTTGCCGTGGTGCTACAATCATGAACAGAAAATGCGGTGCTACTGTGGTGTAAACAAGTAAAATGTGCTTCTTTCTTGTATAAACTGATGCTTCAAGCTCATGACTTGTGCTCTTGCCTCTCACGTAGCAACAAACATCACCATTCAATCGATCAAACAAACGGGAAAATGCGTTCGCGTTAGCCCAGAACATACTCCTAGCTTCGAAAATGGTACAGGATTCAATTCCTCCACGGAACAAACGGATTACAGGATTCACAAATTAATGATTGTAGCCTAGTAGAAAACGAAGGTACCTTGATCTGGTAAAGCTTAAGCCTAGGAGCCTGTGGCTTCCCCTCATGCGGCTGCTCCAGCTCCGCGTCGGTGTCCGCCTCGCCGCTGCCGCCAGAGGCCGCCTTGGCCACACCGTTGGACGACGGGACGCCGAACCCAACGGAGGCGATGGAGTCAATGGCCGCCTTCCACGCGGCGTCCCCGTCATCTTCGCTGCTGCTCCCGCTGCCGCTCGCTGCCGGGCTCCCGCCGCCGCCGCCGCCCATTCTCTCTGTTGCTGCTCGAGCCGACTCGACTCGTTTCGCCGCTGCGTGCGCTGGGCCGCGTGACACTTCCGGCCCCGGCCCCGGCCCCGGCCCAATCTGTTTCGGACCGACCTAGAGCGGCGGCGGCTCGAGCCGTATTCCAACACGGCGCCGAGCCGCTGACGAACTAGCCGCATCTTCCCCCAACCTGCCGATCCAATTGCAAACCCGCGCTTGCCGCCGTCGAGCCGCCCGCCAGCCTTCACCCTCATCACCGGCGAAACCCCCGGCGGTGGTCTTACCAGAAGTATAGTGTGCAGTTTCAGTTCGGGAGGCGGAGATGGGGAAGAAGCAGCACAGCAAGGACCGTATGTTCATCACGCGGACGGAGTGGGCGACCGAATGGGGCGGCGCCAAGCAGAAGGAGGTCGCCGCGCCGTTCAAGCGCCTCCCCTTCTACTGCTGCGCGTAACTACCTTGCCCTACAATTACGTTCCGTCGTTAGTCTAAGCAAAGATTGCCGCCGCGTTTCTGTCCGGGTTCTGATTCTATGGGAACTTGAGCTTGTAGGGTTTCATCTTTAGGTTGCGCACTTGATTGCGTTGTGTATAGTGTATGGTTGTTTTCTGCTAAACTAAAATTAGTCCCTTCGATGATACGGTGCTAGTTTAAGCAGTCACACTTCTGAGCTATATTCTGTCCTAAAGTTCAGCTCTAGAGGTAGAGGAGATAAGCAAGTGGATTGCAGATTATTTGAGTTGAGAATAAGTCATTAAGATGTTACTAGAGAAATGTTAATTTTTTGTCTTTCATCGCTGATTATAATTCTTTTGTTTTGTGTAGACTCACATTTCTTCCATTTGAGGATCCAGTGTGCACTGTTGATGGAAGCGTCTTCGATTTAATGTGAGTGGCTAAGCACTGTGGTTCAATGTTTAGTTTTTTTATGGAAAAGTGTAAGGGGGTCAAAAATATTAGTAATTCTGTGTTTTTTGCTTGTCTATGTAGGAGTATAATCCCATACCTTAAAAAGTTTGGTAAACATCCAGTAAGCGGAGCACCGCTCAAGCAGGAAGATTTGATTCCTCTCACGTTCCACAAGAACTCAGATGGTGAGTTAAATTTAGGCTATGAGAGTACCAACGTAGCTCATATCTGCTAATACAATTATGCCTTCTTTCTATCTTGAGATATCTGTGCTTTACAACCATTTCGTATGTTAAATCAGTCTTCATTTTTGGCAGGAGAGTTCCAGTGTCCCGTTCTGAACAAAGTTTTTACTGAATTCACTCACATAGTTGCTGTAAAAACTACTGGAAATGTCTTCTGTTATGAGGTGACTTCATAAGCTTTTTCAAGCGTCCAGGTTGATGTTATGTTATTTTCTCAGCTTACATGTTTGTGCTTCATAAACACAGGCAGTCCAAGAACTTAACATCAAACCAAAGAATTGGAAAGAATTGCTAACTGATGAGCCCTTCACTCGAAATGACTTGATAACAATTCAGGTATGTATTATGAAAAAGAGTTTCTTATCAACATTTAGCTGCTTAGGCTAACTATGTTCACCTTTTGTAACTTTGGTAGAATCCAAATGTGCTTGATAGCAAGGTCTTAGGGGAATTCGACCATGTCAAAAAGGGCCTGAAACTTGAGGATGAAGGTTTGATTATGCTCCCTCTTTCCTTTTTTCCTTTCTTTCTTTTTTATTTTTTCTTTCAGATGGTTGATCTATTTTGCATATTCTGACAGTCTGACTGCTTTACAGAGTTGCAGCGAATGAAAGATGATCCAACCTACAACATAAATATTTCTGGTGATCTTAAGCAAATGATTAAGGAACTTGGTACGGAAAAGGGGAAGGAAGCTTTTTTGCAGGGTGGTGGTGGGCAGAAAGCTCAAATGGAAAGAGCTGCCGCTCTTGCTGCTATTTTAGCAAGAAAGGAGAAGGATGACTCAAAATCAGGAAAGGAACCTAAACCTCATCAAACTTTCAGTATAGTAGATGCTGCTTCTGCTTCTGTTCATGGCAGGAGCGCAGCAGCAGCAAAAGCAGCTTCTGCTGAAAAAACCGCTGCTAGAATTGCTATGCATATGGCAGGGGATCGAGCTCCTGTAAATGCCAAATTGGTATGAAGTCATCTCATCTTCATGTTTTACAATGGCCTTGTTTTACCTATCCATCAGTGTTATGTTATCGTAATAATTCAATGATTTCAGGTCAAAAGTCGTTACACAACTGGAGCAGCTTCACGCTCTTTCACATCAACTGCCTATGATCCTGTTACCAAAAATGAATATGAGTATGTTAAAGTTGAAAGAAATCCAAAGAAGAAAGGATATGTTCAGCTGCATACGACCCATGGTGATTTAAATTTGGAGCTCCATTGTGATATAACTCCTCGGACATGTGAAAATTTCCTCACACATTGTGAAAACGGTTACTATAATGGCCTTATCTTCCATCGGAGCATCAAGTATGTTCTGGTTGTGTTCGTTCTTTTTACCAATCTTCCTTTAAATCTTAAGGTTAAATCTAAATCTTTTTTTCTTTGTTTATTTCCTTTTTTTTTGCTGTACCCCTTGTACAGAAACTTCATGATTCAAGGAGGTGATCCAACTGGCACAGGTAGCGGAGGAGAGTCCATATGGGGCAAACCATTCAAGGATGAGCTTAACTCAAAGCTGCTACATTCAGGAAGAGGTGTAGTCAGCATGGCAAATTCAGGCCCTCATACCAATGGATCCCAATTTTTTATCTTGTACAAGTCTGCACCACATTTAAATTTCAAGCACACGGTATTTGGCATGGTGGTGGGTGGTTTAACCACACTTTCAGCTATGGAAAAGGTTCCTGTTGATGATGACGACCGGCCATTGGTTAGTATTGTCCAAGCAAATTTCTGGTAGTATGATGGTTATTTTGAGAATTGTGTTCATTAGGTGTGGTGCAATTACAAGATGCTTGTCTTTTAAGCATTATGTTCTATATTCCAGACTGTTTTTGGGATGTATAGTCGGTATTATCTAGCTTTGAATGTTATATTGTTTTCCACTACTGCATTTTTTTATTCCTATGCCTCTCTTTACAGGAGGAAATAAAGATTCTAAGAGTCAGTGTGTTCGTGAATCCTTACACGGAGCCAGATGAGGAAGAAGAAAAGGCAAAGGAGGAAGAGGAGAAGAAAAAAGATGAGGATTATGTAATGCTGACTTTTGTTTCTTGTTTTAGCTACAGTCATCGACTTTTTGCATTTGATTTTCCCCAATTGTTCTAACATCCATTTGTATTAATTTAGGATAAGGTGGGATCTTGGTATAGCAACCCAGGAACTGGTGTTGCTGGTTCAACAAGCACTGGTGGTGGAGTTGGCAAGTATCTAAAAGCTCGGACTGCTGGCTCTGTTGATGTGACTGGAAATGCTGGTGCACCTGATGATTCGAGCAAGAAGAGAAAAGCGACTGCATCTAGTGTAGAGTTCAAAGATTTCTCTGGATGGTAGATGTTGTGTGTGCATTTCCTCTTGCTTCCGTCAGAAGTATCTCCTGGTGCATGCTCTGGTTGTATTTTTAACATGTTCTTTCATGCTGTGGTAAAAAAAAAAAAAAAAAAACTGACCAAAGTGCACAAGGCCTATTTGGGGAGTGTGCTCTGTAAGTTTTGATTCAAACTTGCTTCATACAGAAATGCTACAAATCCGCTATAATGATTGCTGTTGCTGCAGGAGAGAGGTAGGAGTAGAATCTTCTGCTGACTACTACAATTTATATTGTCCCGCTGAATCATTTACCCTGCTTGGCTGGTTTAGGTTGACTAAGAAGGCAACGTATGCTATGGAAACCAGCCTACTGTGAAAACTCGTGCAAACCACGGCAAAAAGGTCGTCTAAATTCATCAAAAAAATCACACATGCAGATGATATGATGATACACAACCTTGTAAAATATTTTGTCCAAACTCGACTTCGTTTGTAAGATATAAAAATAACAAATTTCAACCCAGAAAGCTGTCAGATGATTTGTTAGAAATTTGTTATTTTTATATCTCACAAACGAAGTCGAGTTTGGACAAGATATTTTACAAGATCGTGTGTCATCATATCATCTGCATGTGTAATTATTTTGGTAAATTTAGATGACTTTTTTATCGTGGTTTTCACGGGTTTTCACAGCAGGCTGGTTTCCATAGCATACGTTGCCGACTAAGAATATGGAGAAGGTTTGCCTTCATTCTTGAGTGCTCCGAAGATGCTTGTATTGTATTTAAGATTGGGTTGGTGGAGTATTATCACTACCGCGTTGATTACTGTATGGAACTGTCAAGTTAACCTTCAATTCCTGCCATATGCAGGACGTGCTGTTAAGCGGAAACTTTTTTGAAAGACCGTTAAGCAGAACTGAACACGTTGGGAGGGGCTGTAAAACTGTGGAATCACTTCATGGGGTTTGCACCAACCTATGTACTACTGCACGGACCGACGGACGGCTGTGCTTATTATTAGTGGATACCAGCCTACGATTAACACACTTCATAGATTACCTTCTCTGCCCTTTTGGGGCTGCCTTTTGACCTTGATAATGTTTTGCTGAGATGTGAGTTCTGCATGGAGCTGCAGCTTGCTGATGCACAAACTCAGGAAAACTCGATGCCACTTAGCTGTACGAGGCAGCTAGCAGACTTCATGTATCAAATAGGAGTATCAGTTAATCAGATATTGAATAGAAGCAACTCGGTGCAAAAAAAAAAAAAAAAAAACTTGTCTTGCTAACAGATGCACACTCAAAGCCAACCACTTGTTGAACTAAGGAGATTAAGCCCCGCCTAAGAAAAGAAGATCCTCGCAACCTAAAGTAGCAAACAGCCACGCCAATATGTGTGGAAAGCTTTTCCTTCATCTATTCTATTTGACTGACCTAAGCACGCTTAAGCATAACTACTATGATAGACGCAATAGCCAAGATCACAAAGGCTGATGGCGCACTTGGAAAATCTTTGCTGGAGCTCAAGATCAGTGTCTTAATCTTCCCCTTGCAGCGGCCCTCGTCCGAGGTTGAGACGAGATCTTGCATCATGTTTGACAGATTGCTCATCATCTCGGACACCAGGGCCTTCATTTTCTCCAAGTAATCCTTGAGTGATTCGCCAGCGCTTGGATGGAGGTCATTGCTGTTTTGCACGCTAGCTGCATCACCATCCTCCACCTCATCCCCAGAAACGCTTGAAGCAGCACTAGAGCACTCACTGAGCTCTGTAAAACGGGAAGGCAAAAGTTCAGAACACAAGCTGTGCTAGACGAACCTAAACCGAAGAATGTTGATGTTAATGCTTACTCGACTCGTATGTCTTGTAGAACTTCATAACCTTATCGTTCTTCATCACGGCATCCCAAACATTCTTATCAGAAGCAAGTGAGGCAACAACATCCTGCAAGCAGCAAAGGTTGTGGAGAAAGAGATCTCTTTACAAAGAACTCTTATGGATTGTAAAGAGGGAAGATAGAAATATGGGGGAAAAGTGTATGTAATCAAGATAAAACGATTTAGACTCTGCGTAAACTGGGGAGAGATAAAACAATTTAGTGTCTGCTCAAGGTAACCTGGGAGTGTGCAGGGCACAAGTTATCGTGCTATAGGTCCAAAATAATATAACTGGGACAGGCACTGAAGCATATCCTGTAAATCTTTTTACCACTAACTAAAAATAGGTTTATTGTACTCAAGGTTATGGTGGGATCAGAGTGAATATGAGCATGCTCTTAGAAGTAATCAAAACGTGAACTATATATCATAGAAACAAATGTTCAGTTAGTACTCGTCACGAAACTTGTGGTTCCAAGTAGTCAAGTTGAATAATGATTTCCTAGACAGAAAATAGTTGTTGGACTGAGGACTTTTGATCTCTCAAAGATAAAATAAACCTCATGAAATAATTAAGTACCACTCACAAACTAAATCCAAGCCTGATGATAACACGAGAAAGGAACAAACATGGAGCAGCCTATGCCTGGGCATTTGCATACAGGATCAGAGAGACAGACCTGAGCTTCAGGGATTTCCTGTAGCAATGTGAATGCTTGCACAACACGTCCACGAGTTCCAGCTGCAGCTAGTAAGTTTTCGTAGTTATCTTCCCTCTTAGATGTTTCTGAATGAACGACGACCTGAGTATCTTCCTTCTTAGATGTTTCTGAATGAACGACGACCTGAGTATCTTCCTTCTTAGATGTTTCTGAATGAACAACGACCTGAGGTGTTTCTGTTTCAGAGTGAACAAGCTCTGGGATTGCAATTTGTTGGGCAATCTTTGCATGATTATCCTGGTCAGTAGGTGAGAGGTGCGTCTTCTGGGTATCAATGCGAGCAGTAGATTCAACCTGAGCACTGGTTACAAGAAACATATGACACATCAGTTCGATTCAGGAAAAAAGACAACGAAGAATAAATACCACAGGTACAAAAAAAATGAAACTGAAAGTAGAAGAAAACAAATGAACTGTAAGGTTGTTCTTTATAGAATCCAATCCTGGTTTATAATATTTTGCGCATGATCCATTGAGTTTGAGTTAATATTTTTAACAGTGACTCTCTTCCATATATATACTCATTTGTTTCTGATGAAACATATCATGAAACCCAGCATGAACAGCTATCGTTCTGTAACACATGGCCTCTAGTGTCTACGTAATCTAGTGCCTACGTAAACAAAACATTTTTATTTTATAACAAAGTGCAATCTACCAGTAGATACTTTTCACTTATGCATTTATATGCTACCAAGAACTATATCCTCTGCCGCTGCCTTAAAAAAAACTATCATTGATTGGATACCATTACGTTAGCTAATAATGATGATCAAAATTTTAACCCTCCGCGCTAAGTAACATTGCTACTATTACTAGTGCTGTTTGTTACAATCGCCCAGGTTTAAGTATTTTAAGTAAAGAAGAGATCGCAAAAGCAAAGAAGGGCAGTGAGAGCACACACATCTCGAAGGCATCCTTGAGGTCGAGCGTGGCGGCCATAGCCTCCTCATGGGTGGGCACGGGGCCGAACACCTCGTGGTCAGGGATGACCCAGTCGTCCACCGCGATCGTGGACGCCTTCCTGCTGTCGGCGGCCGATGAGGAGGAGGAGGATTGGGACGACGGGATGACGGCGCGCCGCATGTAGGCGGCGGAGCGGTAGCCGCCGACCACCGCGGCCTTGGCGGCCGCGCGGATGCTTCCCCCGACCATGGCCGGTAGCTGATGGCTTGCTTCGCCGCGCGAGAGAGATCGCCCTCGTGCACCCTAAACAAATGGTCCGGCGAGGCGAGGGAAGGGCTCGGGAAGTCTGTTGGGCGAGATATTTATTATGGCACATTGGCACATGTAAAATAAAAGGAAAATAAAAATCGAAGAGAGAGAGTTTCCTGGAGAAACAAAAACATGTAGAGATAAAAAAGAAAGGAGTTTAAAATTTCATTTCATTTGTTGAAACGGCGAGCCTCAAATCAAATACGGACCGTGTGATCTGTAATCGATGGTTCATATACTTCGGACGATCGAAAACCCTAGCGTCGAGGCGTCGTTATCTTCCGGGATTGGCGCGTGGGGGCCGTGAACTGCGTAACAAATCTGCATAGTCACGTAGACAATCAGCTGACTGCAACGGACTCCATCAGATCTCGTCCGCCGCCAGTCCTGAACCCCCATGACCCCATCGTCTCCTGAGACTACGGATAAGACCTCCACCTCGATCGCCTGCCTGACATCGGCAGAAGCCATGGACGATGGCACGACTTCTCCTGTAAATCTTGCTGGTACAAAAAGAACTGCAGGTGCAGCTAGATTATTCTGAAACTAAGACGAGTGGATCAACACCACACCTCGCCCAAAAGGCCACAAACTTTTATCTGATTTTAGTTCAAACTCAACTGCACATTTACAAACTCTGCATCTACATCTGATCTATACAGCGCAGCCCAGTGTGTCAAATGTCAACACTTTGATATCTATCCATGTAACAGCGTATAAGAACTTCAATTCTTTGAAGAAATTTCCAACTTTCAGGAATCCCTCCACCCCTCAGGGAGACGCCACCGTTTGTGCCAGTAAATGGACACCCGGGACCAGAGAGGGAACATGAAGCTGTAGTCCGCAGCTTCATCAGGGACTCCCCCTATCGTCAGAGGTAGCCAGACGTACCGAGAATCTCTCAGGTTGGACGGATTCCACCGATCAGCCATGAAGATGAATGAGCCTGGTAGCCCTGGAACTGGTAACACGAATGTGCTCTGGGAGAAGAATGTTGTTGATCTGAAGACCTCATTCCCTCCCACGCAGGGGTTCCCCAGTGTCTCCCAAGGTCCCATCACTGAAGTTGCCGCGTGAGCCAGAGCAGTGTTTGGTGCCCAGCCTGTGCAGCCAGAGGTTACCATATAGTAGGTACCTTCATGCTTGAAAAGCGCAGGAGCTTCTCGGTGCTGTGCAATGAGAAACCTCCGCATCTCATCAGCTACATCAAGGTAGTCATCAGTTAGTGGACCAATGTGGAGCTCACTGTTGTCCTCAGAAGAATATATCAGGTAGGCCTTCCCATCATCATCCTTGAAGATGGTCATGTCTCTACTTTCGCAGTCATGTGGGCGCTTGCTGTAGAGATAAGTGAACGGGCCGGTTGGGGAATCACTGACAGCCACACCAACTGAAGCTTTAGTGTAGTTAGCATCATCTATGTGCATCCACATCACATATTTGCCAGTCCGGTCATTGTATATCACCTTGGGCCTCTCCAGGACGTTGGATTTGTGGAGGTCGTGTGTTTTCTTTTCCTCACCCTGGAGGACAACTCCTTCATTTTTCCACGTCCATAGGTCCTTCGAAGAATAGCAACTTACTCCAATGATGTCAACCTGAAAAATCATTGTCCTATTTAGTGTTTAGAGATGGCAAAGACAACGTTTAGGTGGACAAAACAGCAATCACTTAAAGTACTAAAGTAACAGTAGCACAAGTCCTGTTGCTGAAATATCACTTCACTTTGTCAGAAGCAAAATACACAGTTCTGTGTTTCTGGTTATTGCAAAATTCAGCAAAGTGCTGAATGGTACAGTCCACTCAAAGTTGGATTCCGTGTATCAGAATAATCAAGTCCAAGTCTATCCAGGGAATCCTTACTGAACTAGAAATGCCTACAATAGTCCAATTCCCCATAACTAGCAGCCATTGTTTTGCTGTCTAGAAGAAGCCATTCGTATTTGAAAAATAAAACAAAAAGCACATTCTGGTTGTTGGAAACATCATATGCAGACACTTCAGATTGAATCAACGATAGAATCGCAACAGCACAATGCACCTCGCAATACATTGCCATTGTCGTTGGTGTGAATGTCTATTGGGTGTGAAAGAACAGCAAGTCAGCAATCACACTGGCACAATGCAATTCCCAAACATATCACCGTTGGCATTCATATCTGGTGAGCTGTGCGTGTCTCTACTTTACAATCTGAAGCTAAGTCCTTTTTCCAATTTTGATCTAACCTTCTGACTTTCGAAAAAAAATATAAGCTATTAGGTAGCTACTTGCATGATATCAGCCTGCAACGCGAGGTAATTCTTCATTTGGTATTATGTGAACCCGAACCCAAATCTACTGATATTTCATTGTGACAATTTGCCATACTATGATTCTGACACCACTACAATATAATGATGTTAGTTTGTACGCAAGGGAAATGTTGGATCCCGAACCAATTTCAGATGAATAAATTGTTTAAATTGTTACTAGCTTTTCATCTCTACCCACCAAATGAGCCGCCTTAAACGAGCCCAGTCAATTTTCTTACCTTCCCAATAGATCATAAGTTCATAACTTCCAACATGTCCCCTAGCAATTTGGCCTCATCAACAGAATCTAAAAGGTCACAAAAATTAGATGTATGCATTAGCACGCACTGCTATACATGTACTGAAATGTTCAGTCATATTTAGAGAAACAAAATTTCTTCTGCATACTAATTTTTTTAGGTTGGGAATGTGGTTCAAGTCTTTTGTATCAACTCAATGTAAAAATCTTGAATTAATAATGTTCCCCTTATCGAAAAAATAGTTTTTTATATGTTCGACTTCTACTTCATCTTCGACATACTAGTTTTTAGGTTTTAGCTATCTCCAAGATGTTTTAACCAAAGAGAGGGAAAAAAACAATTTTGAGCAACACATTAGTTTAGGATAATGCTGCAAAAATTTCTAAAAGGAAGTTGATGTTTTCCCATCATTTTTCTACATGCTTCTAGCACCATTATGTCTACATGAGCCTGCCGTGACCATGTGTGGTTCATGCTAAAGTAGACCTGGGCATGGGTCACCCGACCCGAACAACCCGACCCAACCCGCCCGAAAAAAACCCGACCCGACCCGACCCGACCCGAGCTACGTGGCGGGTGGGCGCGGGCCGTATTTTTTGACCCGCAACAATCAACGGGCCGGGCACAGGCTGTGATTTTTGACCCAAAACCCGACCCAACCCGAAAAAACCCGATCCAAAGGCCAAAAAACCCGACCCAACCCGAAAAAAAACCCGACCCGACACGCCCGCGCAGGGTGCACGGGCCAACCCGACCCGACCCGGTGATAGGTACGGGTCGGGCGCGGGCCGTCCTATGCGACCCGTGACCCGACCTTGACCCGACCCGAACCCGACCCGACCCGACGTTTGCCCAGGTCTATGCTAAAGCAACTCGATCAAGTTGGTTTCTACATGTAGTATCTGCCTAAGCTCTAAAAATAGAGTGTGAAGAACAATCTGATATTGTTAGTATCCATGCCCCATGATACAAACGTACCACAATCACGTTCACTATATAGTAGCTAGGACCTTTGAGTTTACAGAGGAATGTAAAATTAGTTGAAACATTTAAGTGCTTCTACAGCCACATATCACAAATCCCTGAGCATAAATGGTGTTAAGGGCGTCAGAATAGTATTACTCACCCGGTCTGCTCCCTTGCTGTGAGCTTTGTAGGTTTTGCCATCCTTATTCTCCCCATACCAGAAATATGCCTTGGTCTTCTTATCATACAGTACACCTCCTCCATGAGCTTTGATCGGCTTGCCATCGGTATCAAGCCAGACTCTCCCTGGGTAGTAGAAGTACATGCTGTCATTCCCACCATTGATTGGATCTACAGCCATGTTCGGTTCTGGGAAGAACATATCATGAACTGCAGAAGACTCATCCAAGAACTCATCCACTATTGTAGGAGGCTTCCTCTCGCCCTTGCGCCGCACAGCCCAGGGATTCCTCCGGCTCCGGGGAGGAGATAACTTGAACTTCTCCTCCTCCACTGCCTCCAGTTCCCTCATAATCGATTGACGGATCTCGCGTGTACTCATACTCTCATCCTCCTCCTTATGAATGATGAGAAGATGGAAATTCACGACGACAACCAGCGCCGCTAGGCTCCACAGTAACAGTGTTACCGACCGGTGGCGTGCTGGATAGCAGCGGAGACCAAACGCCTTTTGGTGCCTGCTCCTCAAACCCATGGCACCCCTTATCAACTCCAACCGACACGAGCTGCAGCAAAATGGAACGAGTTGAGCTCAAAAACTGAAAAATAGACATCAATCAATAGCGGTTGGAATTTTTGGAAAGAACAGGCTGATCTGCATGTCAAATTAAGAAAGGCGCAGTTGCAGCAAATGAAACTGGGAGCTGGAAATTCTCCAGGAAACCTTTAACCAACCAGATTGCATTCCTGAATTAACGTTTCCTACACTCAAATCAGGGAGCTACCAGGCAGAAACCAGCAAGCAAACTCAACAGCTCATCATTGCCTAACCACCCACTCCCTGACCGCCACAACAGATGAGCAAACCGAACTGGAGAACATCCAGCAATACGGCTCAAGCAAGCTCCGCCGTAGATTCGTACCAAGGCCGAATTATTCAGCAAGAACCACACACTTTGCAGGCAAAGATGAAATGAAAAGGCGAAAAAGAAAAGGAAAGCGATGCGCCGATGCTCACCATGGCAGGTTGATCCAGAGAAGCGAAGAGGACAAATCAAAGGCTAAGCTAAACTAAAACGAAACCCAGTCCCATCAGGTGAGCAGCTGCTACCAGCTAAGCTAGCAGTAGCGTAACACAATCTGGCGAGCTAATAAAAAAATCGGCGCAGCTCACCATGGGCTAGTCCTGTCGAGATCTTGGCGAGGGATGATTGGGGCGCCCCGATTAGCCCAGCACGAGCCGCGATCCCAGGGGGATTAGGCGGCTGTCTTGGCTTGAGCGGCTGGCAACGCGGCCTGATGAGAGTGGTTTGGTGAGGCAGATGGCTATGGCTATGGCTTGCTGGCTGGGTTCCCTTCCCTCGCGGACAGCGAACTGCGGCGTCGCTCTGGAAAGGTCGCCCGTCACATTGGGGTGGGTCCGGCGTGGGGGCGTGCGAGGGTGGTAGATTGGAGGGGCGCCCCGACACCTGGCCTGTGCGCGCGCGGCGTGCCTGCGGTTGGGGCAGGGAGTGGACGACGGACGGTCTTCCTTGTGCGGCAGGTGGCCGCCGTGGTTCATCGTTCATGTGGAGCCTCGGCAGTTGTCTTCCTCTCCGCCGTTGTGGTTGGGGTGCGGACTGCTGAGCATCTCCGTCTCCGGCACACTCCAACGTCCAAAGGTCCAAATTTCACCATTCATGTGCTTCTCATAAAAATTTTATTTTTCAACTAATAAACTGACACACGAACAAGATGAGTCGTCGTATTGGCCCACATTGTCCTCGCTCTTCCTCTCTAGTCACCATCGAATCAGAAATGAGTCAGGGCGGCTCAACCATGGAAATTGTGTTGGATCAGATGACGAGAAAGTCATTGTTGGTCCTCTTTGGTTTATGTAGCACAGGATATTGCAGCTTATTTTGATCACTAATTAGATATATTAAATAAAACTAATTTACAAAACTAAACCTCTGTGCTACTTCACGAAACGAATCTAATGAGATCTTTGATCGCACGATTAGAGAATTGTTAATGTAGCATTACTGTAACCAATCTTGAATTAATTATCTTCATTTGATTCATCGCGCAAAATTACACCCATCTGTGAAAAAAAATTTATAAATAAATTTCGTTTAGTACTTCATGCATGAAAATTTATTTTTGTAGCGCAAAAGAAACAAACAGGGCCGTTGCTCCAAGCCTGCAGACTGAAGTACACCGAGCATACTGAATTTTATTGGCGGTACCAGCTTAGAAATGCTCCACGACATGTAACTCTCGAGGTTCAGTATTCGTGAAAGAAAACGGGGTAGGGGACAATTAATCCTCTCAACAAGTCTTTGCTTGCTCTCTAAAATCTTAGTATATGGTTTTGTTTATATGCATAAAAGTGAATCTATAAAATATTCTAGCACTTTCGTTTGTATTTGGTAATTATTGTTCCGTCATAAGTTAATTAGACTCAAAAGATTCGTCACAAATTATAGACAAACTGTGTAATTAATTATTTTTTAACTACATTTAATATTTTATGCATTCGTTCAAAGATTCGATGTGATGTGAAATTTTGTAAAATTTTGGAATTTTAAAGGTAACTAAACAAGACCTATATATAACCCTACATGTAAGTGACTCAATGCAATCAAACGAATGTCATCGAGTTAGAGCATCTCCAAGAGCTCTTGTATCTTGGGTGAGTTAGTTAAAAAAAAGACAAAAAAAACTCTTATTCAACAGAAACTCTATCTACCTCGTTTTCTATCCAGAGGGTGCCGCTAGGTATTGCCTAGCGCTGAGCGCTAGCCATCTCTTTTTGGATTTTGGAGAAGCTGTTGGATTTTATCTTTTTTTCGCTAGCTATTTTATTTTACATAATAGCTATATCAGAATTTTAACTATCCATAGATGTGTCAAGGGGCTTAGCATAGCACGTGGAGCAACCGTGCGATGGGATACGGGGCCCGCTGCCATCCGTCAATAGTCAATACCCAGACCGTACTGCCTGCGGCCCTGCAGCGAGGAAGCGCAGCCAGGCCCAGGCGCATGCTGGCCTGTATGGACGAGAGTAGCACAGGAAGCACAAAAATTTTGAATAATAATTAGGAGTACTAAATAAAAATAATTTACAAAACTAACTTCACAGTCTTGTTCTACTTCGCAAGACGAACCTAATAAGGTCTTTGACCGCACGATTAGATGATGATTACTGTAGCATCACTGTAGCCAATCATCGATTAATTACTATCGTTAGATTCGTTGTAAAAAGTTATACCCATTTGTGAAAAGATTTTGCAAATAAACTTCATTTAGTACTCTATGCATATAAGATTTTTTTCTCGAGAACTATGTGCTATGCTTTACTAGAGAAAAACAAAAAACAAACAGGGCCGCTATGCGACCTACAGTTCCAGTACCGGCGGCAGGGAGAGCTCCAGCCTCCAGCCTTCCAATTCACGGACGAGGACGGCCTCGGGGGGTTGGGCGGCGCCTGAAATAGAGTACGCACTTGCTCTAGCCGTTGTTCGTTGGGAGTTGCCAGATGATGCATGTCCAGTTGCTCTCTTCAACTCCGTTCTAAATTGTAGTTCGTTATTTTTTCAACTCTAAATTTAACCACTCATCTTATTCAAAAAGTTATGTAAAATATCACTTCTTTTGTTGTGGCATGTTTTATTAACAAAAGATTCTTCAGAATGACTTAAATTTGATTATGTTTGCACAATTTTTTTGAATAAGACGAATGGTCAAATTTAAAATAAAAAAAATTAAACGAACTATAATTTTACAATTTAGAACGGAGGGAGTACTCTCCGATCCGGCAAAGAAGCCTTGGGCCCACTCAACCCAATAAAACAGCCGACCAAGCCCATCGGGCTCAACGCAGTGATTGGCTGGCGGCCCAGGTGCCCACCAAAACCCCCGAGAAAACAGGGCGGATTCGGCCTTTTTTCATTTTTATATTTAAAAAAACTGTCACACCCTGAAATTTTTGGATTTCAGGATGTGATTAAAATTAAAAATAAATAAACAATTTTCTCATAGTTTTAAAATTTTCTCAACATTTATTTTTCTTTACAGGGAATTTAGTAAAAAAACAAAATAATTGGTTGTCTTCTAAAATAATTGAGGTTGTTTTGTTTGTGTTGCATTCATGCCACTTTTGCATTGTTTTATTGCTTGTTGTTCAACTCAAGTTTGAATTTGAATTGAATATGTTTGAATATATTTCAAAAGAAAATGTAAAACCTTTCTCCCTCTCCCCATCTCTTTTCAGCCCAGCCGGCCCTCTCCTTTTTCCTTTCCTTCCCCGCAGCCCAAACCGCCGGCCCGTTTCCTGTCCCGGCCCAACCCGCGCGCCCATCAGGGTCATCCTCGACCTCGTGACGGACCGGGACTCTGTCCCGAGTCCGGATCGTGCGGGCCATGCCAAGGCCCTCCTCCGGCCTATAAAAGGCGCCGCCCGCACCCTGGAACCCTACCCAGCCGTCGCTTTCGTTTCGCGCAAACCCTAGCTACAGCCGCCGCCATTGTTGGGGTTCGCCGGAGCTCCGTGGAGTCACCGTTCCACCGCCTTCCCGACGACCTCGAGCCCCCCCCGAGGTTCGCATCAAGGTAGTGAACCGTGCGGGCCTGTTCTCTCCCTTCTTCTCGTTCTGTTTCGCCCGCGCTAACTCGTCGGCGGCGCCGTTCCGCCATGCGCCCCCGCAAGCCTGCTCCGCTTGCCTAGGCCCCGCTCAGACGCCCCTGTAAGCATCTAGGCCCTCAAGGTATGTTTCGGTGATTAATGACAACCATTATTGTGACTAATGAGTTTGTGCAGCTTAATAGATCATTATCGCTCATTTGGTCATATGTCAAAAGAGGCCCCTTAATTTCATTATTCAAAAAGACGATCTCGGTATTCAACTCATATATATGTCAAGACTAAGGATCTTTCTAGTCCTAAGTGTCACAAGGTTGAGAAGGACACTTAGGTTAGTATAGGTTTTATAGTTTTGTAGTGATCGCACTATTAAGAGGGGTTAAGGCCAAGTAACTTGAGCATGGACATGGTCAATCAAAAATGGATACACACTATGGTCACTCAGGTTCCTAGAAGTTCAAATAAGTGGCTTTCAACTTATATCTCAAGAATATTTGGATTTCATTCAAGACTCAAATCAGAAAAGGCAAAATCAGAAAAAGTCGTTAACACCGGTTTAACCGACGCTCTCCCTTTTATATACGTCGGTTAAACAAAGTCAGCAGAGTCTGGACAAGTCAATACACCGGTTTAACCGACGCTCTCCCTTTTATATACGTCGGTTAAACGAAGTCAGCAGAGTCTGGACAAGTCAATACACCGGTTAAACCGAGGTGTTTGAATTTAACGTCGGTGCATTAGTCCAGAGTTGGTTTTTTCCAGGGTAATTCAAGTTCTATACACCGGTTAAACCGACGCTATTTGAAATGAGACGTTGGTGCAATTGACCAGTGAGATGGTTTTTCCATGGATTTCTGAAGTTGTACTCACCGGTTAAACCGACGATGGTTTTGAGTTAAGGTCGGTGCAGTTGTCCAGAGACTTGGTTTTTCAGTTGATCAGTGGACAACTACACTCACCGGTTAAACCGATGATACGTCAGTTAATCTGCCCAAGTTGTAACGGCTAGTTTTCAGAAGGAGCAGTTTACATTCATCGGTTAAACCGACGATGTCTATTGGAGGTACGTCGGATTAACCGGCGCTACGCAGTTTTCTGGCAGCTTTTTCTCCAACGGCTCTATCCGTGTGAGCTGCCTATATATACCCCTCCAATGGGTCATTTTGCCACTCTTGACACCAGGCAACATCCAAACACTCATACTATAGTCAAGAGCCACCTTGAGCTTCATCTTTCACATACTTGTTCATTCAATCAATCAAGAAGCAAGATTAAGGACTTGAGTAGAGAGAAGCTTGTGTGCATTCGTTCTTGGTGATCAGTTCTTGCTCAAGTGAAGGCCTTAGCTTGTTACTCTTGGTGATTGGCATCACCTAGGCGATCTTGGTGATCGAGGTGTTTCTCGCGGAGCTTGCCAAGGATTGTGGGAGCCCGGAGAAGAAGATTGTACGTGGCTTGATCTCCACCACGCCAGGATGGTGAACGGAGACTCTTAGTGAGCACCCTCGTCTCGGTGACTTGGGAGGTGACAAGACTCTTTGTGAGTGTCACAACGTGGATTAGGGGTGTGTGCCAACACATCGATACCACGGGAAAAAATCCGGTCGTCTCTTGTTCACTCTCTTTATTCAAGCATTTTCTTTCATGCAATTTATTCATGTGCTTGACTTAGAGATCATAACTTAGCTCTACCTTGCTAGGCTTTATTTCTCGTTTTATCTCTCATAGCTTGTGTAGGTAGCTTAGTTATCCGGTTGGTGAATTGGTGCCTTACTAGCATTGCATAGGTTAAGGTTGCTTAATTGTGTTTTAGAAATTGAAAAAGGCCCAATTCACCCCCCCTCGTGGTCCATCGATCCTTTCAATTGGTATCAGAGCCTCGTTGCTCATTTGGATCATTAGGCCTCACCGCCTAGAGCTATGGCCAAGATGGGTGGTTCGCCGCCTCACTTCGAGGGCAAGAACTTTGCTTATTGGAAAGTTCGCATGGCCGCATACCTTGATGCGATTGCCCCCGAAGTGTGGTTGGCAACTAAGACCGGGTTCACCTGAACTCCCACATCGGAACAATTAAAATGGAATGCCAAGGCTAGAAATGCAATTTTCGAAGCCATTAGTGAGGAAGTCTTTGCTAGAGTTAATGGCATGGACTTAGCAAGTGATATTTGGAAGGAGCTCATTGAAATTTATGAAGGCTCCACTAAAGTTCGTGAGCAAAAATATCACTTGTTTAGAGCTAAGTATGATTCCTTTAAAATGCTAGCTCATGAAAATTGCAATGATATGCATTCTCGCTTGAATGTCATTGTCAAGGACATTAATGCACTTGAAATATCCAAAATTGACAGTGCCTCCATCAATCACAAGATTCTCATGCTCCTACTGAAGCCCAAGTATAACATCATTAATGCTATGCTTCAAAAGGAGAATCTTGACACAATGAAAGTGGGAGAACTTGTGGGCGAAATTCGCGCACATGAAATGAGTATCCTTGGTATGTCCGAAGAGCCAACTTCAAGCAAATCAATTGCTCTAAAGACCAAGGCAAACAAATCCCGCAAGCTCAAGATGATCAAGCAAGATTCAAGCTCAAGCAATAAAGAAGATGATCATCATGAAAGCTCATCCGATGTTGAAGATGATGGAGAACTTGCTCTCATGATGAGAAAGTTCACACGCTTGAATGACAAGATCAATAAGAAGGGTTTCAACTTTGACTCTAAAAAGGGAATGTTCCGGCCAATGGATGTCAAGAACAAAATTTGCTACAATTGTGGAGAAAAAGGTCACATCCGTCCAAATTGCCCCAAGCCGAACAAAAGAAACAAAGATAACAAGAGCAAGCATCGTCATGATTCAAGCGATGATGACGAAGAAGAAAGGAATAACAAAAACAAGAGACTTGGGAAGAAGAAGAGTCATGACAAGAAGACCAAGCTCTTCCCAAAGAAGAAAGGGCACACCAAGAGAAGCTTCTTGGTGGAAAAACAAGAGTGGGTGACCGATGTCTCATCAAGTGAAGAGTCAAGTGATGAGGAAGAAGATATCGTCACCATCGCCCTCACAAATGAAGAACCACCACTACCTCCACCTCCTATGTGCCTCATGGCAAAAGGTAACACCAAGGTATGTGAGGTGGATAGTGAAGATGATAGTGATGAAGAACTTGACCCTTATGAATTCACTAACCTCATTAATGAGTATACATCCGTCATCAAGAGGGAAAAGGGCAAAGTCAAGATTCTTGAGAGCACTCATGCCAAGTTAGAGTTTGCCCACTCCGACTTGCTTGGCAAGTACAATGACTTGCTTAAAAAGCACAATGAGTCACTTGTACTCGCTAAGCAAGTTGAAGAGAGACACAAAAAGCTTAAACAAGAGCATAGAGAGTTGGCTCACAAGTATCAAGAACTTGAATTTGCCTATAAAGCAATTGACCCAAGTCTTGAGAACTTTGCTCATGAAACAATTGAGAAGGTCAATGCTTCTACTTCATGTGAAGACCTACTCATCAATGATAATGCTACTAATGCTTTGCCCAAGCTTGCTTCTTCTAGGGAAAAGGAATTGATGGATCAAGTAGCAAGCCTCAAGAGTAGTGTGGAGAAGCTCTCAAGAGGAGAATACATCCACAAGGAGATTCTCTTCAACAATGCCCGTGACTATGGCAAGAGAGGTCTTGGTTCATTTCCGGAGCCAAACATAGCTACTACTCCTTCTCCGGAGATCAAGATTAGCTTCATCAAGGAAGTTGGTTTATATTGCCAACATTGCCAAGTCACCGGGCACCACACTAGGGAGTGCACTTTACCATCACGTGCTCTTCCTAATTTACCCAAGAATTACTCATCAATATTTCAAAATAACCATTTTCTCTTGAGTAAAGTGAAGGGCAAGGTGAAGGCCAAGTTCATTGGCAAAATTGCTAAGGAGTCAAAGAAGAAGCTCCCCAAGCAACTTTGGGTCCCAAAAGCTCTTGTCACACATGTGCAAGGCCCAAAGCTTGTTTGTGTTCCTAAAACTCAAAAGTGAATTCTCATGTGTGTAGGTGAACTACAAAGCCGGTGGAAAATATTGGGTACTTGATAGCGGTTGTTCTCAACATATGACTGGCAATGATAGCATGTTCACCTCTCTTGAAGACCCCGGTGATCATGAACATGTCACCTATGGTGATAACTCAAGGGGGAAAGTCTTAGGTTTGGGTAGAATAGCTATTTCTAAAGATTTATCTATTTCTAATGTCTTGTTTATATAATCTCTTAGTTTTAATCTTATTTCTATTGCTCAATTGTGTGATCTTGGACTAACGTGTACCTTTGACAAGAATGGTGTTGTAGTAACTCTTGAAAAAGACAAGTCATTGGTATTCACGGGGTTTAGGCATGGCAACATCTACTTGGTGGATTTCTCTTCAAAGCAAACAAGCACCATGACATGCCTCTTCACCAAGTCGTCTCTTAGGTGGCTTTGGCATAGAAGAATTGCTCATATCGGCATGAGCAACCTCAAGAAAGCCCACAAGAGAGGGATGATCACCGGCTTGAAGGATGTTACCTTTGACAAGAACAAATTATGCAAAGCATGTCAAGCCGGGAAGCAAGTTGCAACACATCATCCCATCAAGACGATGTTGTCTACCTCCAAGCCGCTCGAGCTACTTCACATGGATCTCTTTGGTCCAACTACATACAAGAGCATTGGTGGTAACCTCTATTGCCTAGTAATCGTTGATGATTTTTCACGTTACACTTGGGTCATGTTTCTAGGCGATAAGGGTGAAACTCCGGAAATCTTCAAGACTTTTGCAAGAAGAGCTCAAAGGGAGTACAACTCTCCAATTGTGAAGATCCGGAGTGACAACGGCACCGAGTTCAAGAATATGAAGATTGAAGAATGGTGCGATGAAGAGGGCATCAAGCCTGAGTTTTCCGCCACCTACACGCCACAACAAAATGGAGTGGTGGAAAGGAAGAACAAGACACTCATCACCCTAGCAAGAGCAATGTTGGATGATTATGGCACGTCCGAGAAGTTTTTGGCGGAAGCGATCAACACGGCGTGTCATGCATCCAACCGAGTGTATCCCCACCGACTCATCAAGAAAACTCCATATGAGCTCATCACCGGGAGGAAACCAAATATATCCTACTTTCGAGTATTTGGTTGCAAATGCTTCATTTATAAGAAGAAAATGCTCGGTAAGTTTGAGAGTAGATGTGATGAAGGTTTCTTTCTTGGTTATGCATCAAACTCCAAAGCATATAGAGTATTCAATCAAACCTCCGGGTTAGTTGAAGAAACATGTGATGTGGAGTTTGATGAATCTAATGGCTCTCAAGAGGAGGTTGTTGGCTATGACAATGTAGGTGATGATGAGATTGATGAAGCTTTGAAGAAAATGTCCATTGGGGATATCAAGCCGGAAGAGGTGCATGAAGGCAATGGTCAAGGGGGAGGACCTTCCTCATCTACACCAAGCACCTCCATGGCACCCCAAGTGGATGAAGATCAAGACAAAGATGATACACAACCTCAAGAAGATGTGCCAACGCCAACACCCCAAGTCCAAGAACAAGAAGAGCAAAGTGTTCCACCACAAGCACAAGTCACCCATAATCCACCCCAACAAGCATCCACGCAAGCACCGCTAGTGAAGCATGGTCGCATCTCCAAGGATCATCCAATTGGTCAAATCATTGGTAGTCCTTCCAAGGGAGTAAGAACTCGCTCCAAGCATGCTTCATTTTGCGAATATTACTCGTTTGTTTCCTGTATTGAACCCACTAGCATAGAGGAAGCACTTGAGGACTCGGATTGGGTGATGGCCATGCAAGAAGATTTGAACAACTTCACCCGCAATGAAGTTTGGGCCCTCGAAGCTCCTCTGAAAGACAAGAACATCATCGGAACCAAGTGGGTCTTTCGAAACAAGCAAGATGAACATGGGGTGGTGGTACGCAACAAAGCTAGACTTGTGGCAAAAGTGTTTTCTCAAGTCGAAGGTTTGGATTTTGGTGAAACTTTTGCTCCGGTCGCAAGACTTGAAGCTATCTGCATCCTTCTTGCTTACTCTTCACATCATAATATTAAGTTATATCAAATGGATGTGAAAAGTGCATTCTTAAATGGCGTTATTAACGAACTTGTTTATGTTGAGCAACCTCACGGGTTTGAAGATCCGAGGAATCCTAATCATGTTTATAGGTTGCACAAGGCACTCTATGGGCTCAAACAAACTCCAAGGGCTTGGTATGAGAGGCTTCGTGACTTCCTAATCATGCAAGGCTTCAAGATCGGGAGGGTGGACACCACGTTGTTCACAAAAGACGTCAACGGGGATCTTTTCATTTGTCAAATTTATATTGACGATATTATCTTTGGCTCAACTAATGATTTACTAAGCCATGAGTTTGCTACCATGATGTCTAGGGAATTCGAGATGTCCATGATTGGCAAATTGACCTTCTTCCTTGGTTTTCAAGTCAAGCAAGTGAAGGAAGGGACATTCATCCATCAAGAAAAGTATATTAAAGATATCTTGAAGAAGTTCAAGATGGATGAGTGCAAGCCAATCAAGACACCCATGGCAACCAATGGGCATCTCGACTTGGATGTGGACGATAAATCGGTTGATCAATCCCTCTATCGTTCTATGATAGGGTCTTTGCTTTACCTTACCGCATCTAGGCCCGATATAATGTTTAGTGTGTGCTTGTGTGCCCGCTTTCAAGCTAACCCAAAGGAGTCACACCTCTCGGCTATGAATAGGATCCTTCGGTATCTCAAGCACACCCCTAGCATAGGCTTGTGGTACCCCAAAGGCGCTAGCTTAGATCTCTTGGGATACTCGGATTCGGATTTTGCCGGAAGCCGTGTGGATCGCAAGAGTACCTCCAGGGGTTGCCACTTGCTTGGGCGTTCTCTAGTTTCTTGGTCGAGTAAGAAGCAAAATTCAGTGGCTTTGTCCACCGCGGAAGCGGAATATATAGCGGCCGGTGCATGTTGTGCCCAAATTCTATATATGAAGCAAACCCTTTTGGACTTTGGTGTGAAACTAGATAGGATTCCACTCCTTTGTGACAATGAAAGTGCCGTAAAAATTGCCAAAAATCCGGTTCAACACTCTCGTACAAAGCACATTGATATTCGCCATCACTTCTTGCGTGATCACGAAGCCATGGGGGACCTTTCCCTTCAAGGTGTGAGATCCGAGGAGCAATTGGCGGACATATTCACAAAACCATTAGACGAGAGTATTTTTGTAAGGCTAAGGAATGAGCTTAATGTTTTAGATGCGGCAAACGTCATGTAAGTTGCCATGTCATATAGAAAAATGCATACATATAGGACACTTGTCTAACCATGGTAAGATAGTGACGAGCAAGGGTTTAGCTAGAGGTGGTGGTCCACTTGTTTTCCTCTAGGCTTGTAGAAAGGCTCATCATGAGGAAGCTTCCCGTGGGTTCAAACTTGACAAGTAGATCTTAATTTCTTGTTATGCATTTCTTGTCATATAGATGTGCACTTCATGTTTACTTTACTTTCGCATGTGGTTGTAGTTTGCATTATCATTGCATGCGTAAGGGTCACAAAGGAGATCACTTGATGAAAATAAGACTTGTTTCATATACAAGATCTTAATTCATGAAAAGTGAAAAGAGCAAAGTGTTAGGTGCGTTATTGCCTAGTGAGTCATGTCATAATAAATTTGAAGCTCTCTATCTTCAATATTCCTATGACAAGGCTCATACATTTTATTTGGCGCTTTGTCTCGCTTCGCGGCTTTTCCTTGTGTTTGAAAAGAAAATTATTTAAGCTAGTGTGCTATCCTATTTATTTTGAGGGGTAAAGTCGCCTATGCAAGTCCATTAACTTGAGTTTATTTGAATCTTATAAGTTTATTGGACTTAGCATAGAAGTGTGAGCCGAGAGAAGGTTTTTGGGTTCACCGGTTAAACCGACGCTCAACGGATTTATCCCATCGGTTTAACCGGCGTTACTAAAGTGTGTCTCAGCTCAGTCAGTTTCAGGAGGTCAACCGGCGTATACAAAAGTGACAGCATCGGATCAACCGGTGAACGTAACACAGATCTGACCTGCCAATCAACCGGTGATAACACCGTTCAACCGGCGTATACAAAAGTCATATCGTCGGATCAACCGGCGTTCAGATAGATTTTGTGCTGAGTCTCGGGTGAACTGCACCGATGAAATCGACCGGTGTTCTAAACCTAGTCATCGGTTTAACCGGCGTTAAGGAAAAATGCGGGGCCCACCTGTCATATATCCCTTACCCGCAGCCTCTGTTTTTTTCCTCAGTCTTTTCTTCTCGCCGCCGCTCCGCTCCCGCACCCGACTCGCCCGCGCCGCCGCCGTTCCACCTCGCCGCCGCCGTACACCGCCACTGCAGGCTCTCGCCGTCCTCGCACGCCCGCGCCGCCGCCTTGTGCCACCCGCGCGCCTTCTGCGCCGCCCCGCGCGCACAACCGCCACCGCGCCGCACCGCCGCCGCCTTGCGCCAGCGCCGCTCCGCGCCGCCACCGCCGTCACCAGCACTGCTCCTCCGCGCCACCACCTAGCGCCTCCGCACCGCTTCACTGCCACGCGCTCCGCTCCATCCACGCAGCAGTACCCCCACGCCGCAGTCGCAGCCGCTCCACGCTCACCAGGTGCTCGACGTTTTGCCCGAGCCGTTCTTCGCACCACTTTCACGCCGCGTTTGCGTTCCCACACACCCGCGCCACCGCCAGTCGAGATGGGTCGTGAAAAGAGGAAGGGGAAGGAGGTAGTTGTTGAGAAGCCAGTCCGCAAGCGGACTCGCGCAGAGCGAGAGGCCAAGAGGGCCGAGATGGTGGCCAAGGCCGCCGAGGAGCAGGCGTCAGGCCGTGCACGCCCGTTCGCGATCAGGGATCCGCCAGCCAGGGGCAGGGGCAGAGGTCGAGGTATGGGCCGAGTTAGAGGCGCCAGGGCTACCAGAGCCACAACTGAGGCAGCAGCAGAGTCAGATCAGACAGATACAGCTACAGATTCAGAGTCAGAGGCAGAGCAGTCTTAGGGGCAGAGCACACATGAGTCACCGACTCTACGACGGTCTGGCCGCACTCGGCAGACGTCCCCAGCAGCAGAGACTTCGCCAGTGACCGAGCATCGCACTGGACCGAGGACCCGAGGAGGTCACCAGCCACAGGAGCCTCGCAGGTCCGCAGCAGCAGCAGCAGCTCGTAGAGCCGAGGCCCTAGAGGCCGAGCGCGCAGTGTTCCGTATGGACACTGTTGTGCGTCTGGAGCCAGGTGTGCTGCTCCAGAACTTGACCAAGGCCAATGCGGCGAAGGTCAAGAGGCTCAGGTGGAGTGTTCAGGAGGAGGACTGGTTCCCCGTGACCCGTGACAGCAGGGTCGACCGTAGGTTCTGGACGCTCCTACAGGCCGGTTTCTACGAGACCTACCAGAGGTGGGGCCACAGGATCTTCCCGCACAGAGTGCTTGACTGGGTGTCACTGAGGACAGCCACAGGGGGAGCAGACGTCAGAGAGTACTTCGCTCACTTCAGGGGCCTGCCCAGGTTACTCCAGATAGAGCAGAACAGATACATAGATGACTGGGTTAGAGTGTTCTATGCCACAGCTTGGATAGCTCCAGACCGCAGAGCAGTACATTTCGTGTTTGGAGGCCAGGTTTTTGGTCTGTCCAGAGCGACTTTAGCAGGAATTCTCGGAGTTGACTTGGTTGACGTCTCCTGCACGAGATGGTATACGAAGACACAGATCCACCGCGCAGAGCTATGATTGGCGGGATTGCACCTTCTCACGAGGCGATCTCTCAGTGCTTCCGCCAGCCGTTTCCAGCGTCGTATGCCAGAGTGCCCAGCTTGCTGACCCCGGAGGCATACGCAGTTCACATGGCCCTCCGAAGGACCTTGCTACCGAGGAGTGGCTATCCAGAGGGGTTTACTGGTTTGCAGCAGCTGTTACTTCTTCACATCCTTACTCACGAGCCATTCGATATTGTTGACTTTATACTGGCTGAGATCGATGATGTGATCACTGACGGGATGGGGGTCTTGAGGCAGTTCCCCTATGCACACTGGATCAGCTACATTTGTTCGATGATCGTGCCAGCTGAGTCACCCGTCAGTGCCGTCTACCGTCAGGACGAGGCTCCCCGGTTCCCAGTTTACCGTCCGACAGCACCCCAGGACCGGAGGAGAGGCAGACAGACCGAGAGAGCTGCCATGGCACAGTTGTCACCAGAGGCACAGGCCCGAGTGGCACAGGAGGATGAAGCACTGCTAGCTGCCGAGGCCCAGCTTCCCGGAGGAGAGGATGAGATACACTGGTCTGAGCTTGAGTCAGACTCCTCCGAGGACGTCGAGTACTTCCCTGCAGCAGCCCCAGCTAGTCACGACCACGAGGCAGGGGGGTCCAGAGAGCCAGCCCCAGAGTCAGCCGCTGCTACTACAGTTTCTGAGTCCCAGGTGTCTCAGCCGTCCGAGCTCACCACACTTCTACAGTAGCTCGTGACTTAGCAGAGAGAGGACCGGCTTGCACAGGAGGAGGCCAGGAGAGCCCATGAGGCTCAGCTTGCTGCTATACAGAGGGAGGCCGCCCGAGAGCGGGCTGCGACCGAGGAGCGTTTTGTCGGGCTTATTGACAGATTCTCTCAGAGGACAGACGCTCAGTTCCAGCAGATGCAGCAGGGCATGATGGCGATGTTCGGGATGATCTCAAAGCTGTACTCTCACACCGGACTCACCCCGCAGCAGCCAGGACTTCAGGGTGTTGCAGCACCTCAGCTTGCGGTCACACCAGCTCCTCCTCCGGTTACTACTGCAGCTCCTGCTCTCTCGACGACACCGGAGACCACGTTCTCGATGTCAGCACTTCTTGGGTCTGCCGGTCATCCGCTTTTCTCGCCACTGCCAGCGACCACACTCTTCCAGGACTCACCGTCGACAGTCGCTCTCCCCGTTGTTCCACAGACACTACTTTCAGGGGGAGGAGGAGAGGGGTCCTTACTTCAGCAGTCGACATAGCCGGCAGCTTCAGCACTCACTACGTCAGATGTTGACACTTCTTCTGCTGAGCCGGTTACCACGTCTACGGACCCTCTTCCAGGCAGTGCTAGCACGAGAGCCTCTACCACAGCTACACCCCCAGTCAGTTCAGATCCAGCAGGCAGTACTGACCAGCAGCTCCCGTCTGTCACCGAGGGTTCACCGTCTGACGACGACGACGACGACGACGACCCGGACCGCTTCCTTGCCATGCCACGACAGCCGGATCAATAGCTCGCCTTTTTGGTACTTTGATGCCAAAGGGGGAGAGAGTCAGAGTCAGGGGGAGAGTAAAGTTAGAGAGAGCTCGTAGTTATCAGGACCTTGATGCTTTGTATCACATTTGGTGTTAGTTCATGGATATGTACATTTGTCGCTTGAGTATGCTGTGGTTTGAGACATATCTATGGATTTCGTTTGAGCCGTTGAGCTCTTTGATCCTTCTTCGAGTTTGCTTGTGTTTATCTTGTTCTTATCTTTCTCGCTCTCTCGTTATTTATGTTTGTGTTGTCATCAATCACCAAAAAGGGGGAGATTGTAAGCATCTAGGCCCTCAAGGTATGTTTCGGTGATTAATGACAACCATTATTGTGACTAATGAGTTTGTGCAGCTTAATAGATCATTATCGCTCATTTGGTCATATGTCAAAAGAGGCCCCTTAATTTCATTATTCAAAAAGGCGATCTCGGTATTCAACTCATATATATGTCAAGACTAAGGATCTTTCTAGTCCTAAGTGTCACAAGGTTGAGAAGGACACTTAGGTTAGTATAGGTTTTATAGTTTTGTAGTGATCGCACTATTAAGAGGGGTTAAGGCCAAGTAACTTGATTATGGACATGGTCAATCAAAAATGGATACACACTATGGTCACTCAGGTTCCAAGAAGTTCAAATAAGTGGCTTTCAACTTATATCTCAAGAATATTTGGATTTCATTCAAGACTCAAATCAGAAAAGGCAAAATCAGAAAAAGTCGTTAACACCGGTTTAACCGACGCTCTCCTTTTTATATACGTCGGTTAAACGAAGTCAGCAGAGTCTGGACAAGTCAATACACCGGTTTAACCGACGCTCTCCCTTTTATATACGTCGGTTAAACGAAGTCAGCAGAGTCTGGACAAGTCAATACACCGGTTAAACCGACGTGTTTGAATTTAACGTCGGTGCATTAGTCCAGAGTTGGTTTTTTCCAGGGTAATTCAAGTTCTATACACCGGTTAAACCGACGCTATTTAAAATGAGACGTCGGTGCAATTGACCAGTGAGATGGTTTTTCCATGGATTTCTGAAGTTGTACTCACCGGTTAAACCGACGATGGTTTTGAGTTAACGTCGGTGCAGTTGTCCAGAGACTTGGTTTTTTAGTTGATCAGTGGACAACTACACTCACCAGTTAAACCGATGATACGTCGGTTAATCTGCCCAAGTTGTAACGGCTAGTTTTCAGAAGGAGCAGTTTACATTCATCGGTTAAACCGACGATGACTATTGGAGGTACGTCGGATTAACCGGCGCTACGCAGTTTTCTGGCAGCTTTTTCTCCAACGGCTCTATCCGTATGAGCTGCCTATATATACCCCTCCAATGGGTCATTTTGCCACTGTTGACACCAGGCAACATCCAAACACTCATACTATAGTCAAGAGCCACCTTGAGCTTCATCTTTCACATACTTGTTCATTCAATCAATCAAGAAGCAAGATTAAGGACTTGAGTAGAGAGAAGCTTGTGTGCATCCGTTCTTGGTGATCGGTTCTTGCTCAAGTGAAGGCCTTAGCTTGTTACTCTTGGTGATTGGCATCACCTAGGCGATCTTGGTGATCGAGGTGTTTCTCGCGGAGCTTGCCAAGGATTGTGGGAGCCCGGAGAAGAAGATTGTACGTGGCTTGATCTCCACCACGCCGGGATGGTGAACGGAGACTCTTAGTGAGCGCCCTCGTCTCGGTGACTTGGGAGGTGACAAGACTCTTTGTGAGTGTCACAACGTGGATTAGGGGTGTGTGCCAACACATCGATACCACGGGAAAAAATCCGATCGTCTCTTGTTCACTCTCTTTATTCAAGCATTTTCTTTCATGCAATTTATTCATGTGCTTGACTTAGAGATCATAACTTAGCTCTACCTTACTAGGCTTTACTTCTCGTTTTATCTCTCATAGCTTGTGTAGGTAGCTTAGTTATCCGGTTGGTGAATTGGTGCCTTACTAGCATTGCATAGGTTAAGGTTGCTTAATTGTGTTTTAGAAATTGAAAAAGGCCCAATTCACCCCCTCTTAGTCCATCGATCCTTTCAGCCCCAGATGAGTTCGCGAGGTCGTGCGCGTGCTCCTCGTGCTTGCCACGCTCGACTTCGAGCCCCGGACGGCCGATTCGGCCAAGTCCGGCCATCCCGCCGCCGTGCGCTGCCACCAAGCTTCGCCGCCGGCCGCTCAGCGCCGCCGCCGTTCGCCCCAACCTCCCCTGGCCGTCCGATCTTGATCCGTCGGCCTAGATTAGATTCAACTCGAGTCAAACCTAACCCCTACCGGTCAACTGTGGTACTTTTGCAAAAGAGCCCCTCGATTTTATAGGAATCAAGTCGCGGTCCCTTCCAGTTCAAAAGTATTTATAAAACAACCATTTCTTTTCTGTTTTAGCCCCTGAGTTTCTCCAAAATAGGATCCGCCATCTTTAGTGCGTAGTTTTGCAAGCTAGCCCCTGTAGTTTAGGTTTAAACTCGTTTTAGTCCCTTGTTTCTTTAGAGCTAGCCCCTGGAAGTTTAAATCTATCGCAAACAAGTCCTTAGAACCTTGTTTTAGCCATATCTTTCACATTTCAACTCCGTTTTCAGCGATTCTTGCGCTCACGTGATCCTTGTGACGTGTGCAATAGCTTTATGACCTTGTTATCCTCTGTGAGCACAGTTTGCTGTGTCTTGCAAATCTTTCCCGCTAGTCTTTAACTCTATAGTTAATAGCGACTAGATCCCTGAAGCATCATTTATCCCATAGAATCACCGTTTTAGTTCCGTTTTCCGTGTTTCTTGAGCTCTCGTAACCGTAGTAGCGAGCCCTATCCTTTAGTGCGTTCTTTTAATGCTTTTCTCCTATTTTGGTGTATTGTTCTTAGATGTATCTTCTTGTTTGTTTTGTATGGTTGCCCGATGATTGTTCCGAGTAGAAGGATCGTAGTTCGAAGATTGAAGATCAAGAGTTCCAAGTGAGCAAAAGCTGAAGAGCAGTAAGAGTAGTTTTTCGTTGGAGAAAGGCAAGTGACCCTAACCATACTTCTATCTATGCTTGTTTATGAGAATACTTGATTTAATTGGAACATGGAGAACCACCCAAGAAAATAGTGCAACCACAGTACTATATGGCTCTGATCTTGGCTAAGTAACTAGATGATCTATATGTCGTGCCTGGGGCGTTTGATTGGTGGATTTTTGGGTTACTGAGCTTTGAGGAGCGGGTGAAAGAAGCTTCGTCTTCCGAGGTACCGCAGAAAAAGGGACCAGTGCGTACATATAGTGATTCTTTGGAAAAGCCTCGTAGTGAATCCATAGCCACTCACCAAAGGAAGTGTTTAAGGGCTTTGCAAACCCGGGCGGCATGGGAAACACGAATTGTGGGTAAAGTGTACAACCTCTGCAGAGTGTAAAACTGATATATCAGCCGTGCTCACGGTCGCGAGCGGCTTGGACCCTCACATGATTAATTTAATTTAAAGATGAAATTAAATCACTTTCTGGTTATTTCTTGTGGCCTTGCTGAGTACCAACCATAAGTGTACTCACCCTTGCTTATTGCTGCTCAGAAGGAGAAAGTTGTGGTGAAGTCTTTTGAAGATGATGCTGAATTCTAGGCGTACGCAACCCCCAGTCGATTGCTTGTGAAGTTTGGAGTCTCCGTTTTCAGGATAAGCTGTAAACTCTGATAGTCTTTTAGTTGTTGTTTTTTCCTTTTTGTGATACTGTACTGATTAATTCACTTATAATGTCTCTATATGTATGAAACTTGATCCTGGCATACATATAGATATACATTCGATTTTGTCCTTAAAACCGGGTATGACAAAAACAAAATTTCAAAAATATATGTCGAATAGGGAAATTTTCAAAATGGGTGCCTGGGCGACAGAGTGCCTGTCGCCCATCCAGTTGGCGACAGGACCTAAATATAAAAAAAATTACATTTAGGTCCTGGTGCCCAGGGCGCATTAAACAGTGAACTTGTAAAATCGATATAAAACCGTAGAAAAATAAAAAAAATACAAACTCAACTGTTCTAGATTCTATGAAATAATATCTACAACTTTTGTTACATAAAGTTTTTCATTTGATCAATGTATCTAAATCAAGAAAAATAGTTCTTGTACTTAGAAAAATCTAAAATAATTCATTTGGTCTAGTTGTGCTTATCTAAAATTTACCAAACTTTTTTTATAGCTCTTAGGAAATAAAATAATGGTATTGTTAAAGTTATGGCTTCTAATACTCAGTATAGCAGCATGGATAAATAACTCATTTAAACTAGACATATTGCAAGATCTAATTTAAAAACTTATTCTAGAAATATTTTCTGGGCCTACAAATTTTGTACCAGCCTATGCTCACCATATGCAACACTCTGGCCAAATATGACATGCATCCAAAGGATGGATCTTGAGATTTAAATAAAAGTGCATTAAACTGGTATTTAAAATAGAGCACGATACATTGATCAAATGAAAAACTTTATATAACAAAAGTTGCAGATCTTGTTTCATAGAATGCAGAACAGTTGAGTTTTTTTTATTTTTCTACGATTTTATATCGATTTTACAAGTTCACTGTTTAATGCACCCTGGGTGCCATGACCTAAATGTAAACTTTTTAAGTCCTGTCGCCAACTGGATGGGCGAGAGACAATCATTTTTGAAAATTTGCCTATTCGATATATTTTTTTGAAATATTGTTTTTTAATATAAAAATGAAAAAAGCACGCGGAATCAGGTCAGCTACGGCCTACGGGAACGGGATAGACGCTACCAGTCCTACCAGCCCACCCAGAGACGAGTCCACCCACCAGTTGGAATCCCGTTGGCGAGGGGAGCGGATACCGGAACGGAACGGAACGGAACGGCACTCGTGGCTGGCCGCCCTATCACCCGCGGCCACGCGAGGCCGTATGATTGGCGGACCGGACGCCAATAATACCCCCGGCCCCCCTCTTCTCTCTCCTCCCCTCGCCTCCGCCCCGCCTCATCGCCGCAGCTGGCTCGCTCGCGGCCGCGGCGTCCTCTCCCCTCCCCGTCACCCCCTCGTCCCCCGCCCCATCCACGCCACGTCGCCCTCCGCCCTCCAAATAAAGTAAACGCGGGCGGTGACAGGAGGGCCACCACCGAATACTCCCCCGCCGCATCCGCTCGCTATTAATCCCATCGCCGCCCCCCGCTCGATCCCCTCCGCCTTCTTCGCCGCCACCGGAGCCGGGCCTGCCTCCTCTCTCTCTCTCTCGTTCAGGGTCCGGGGAGAGGAGAAGGGAGCCGGGCGCCATGGGGTTCTGGGAGGCCTTCCTCAACTGGCTTCGCAGGTACATATATATATATATACTGTATACATACACGCTCTTGGGCTGCTCCGTCCCGTCGCGTCCCGCGGGTTTGATCCGCGGCGCATTGCGCGGCCGGGGTGCGGGGATCATCGATGGATAGGAGATCTGGGGATTCTTCTGGTTTGATTGGTCGAGATAGTTACGGAGGCTATGAAGTTGACTGGTGGAAAGCTTCTAGATATAGCGAATGTGATCGGTACAGCGTGATCCTATTAGGGGAAAGTAATTGTGTTCTTGTGGTTGATTTCTGTCAGCAAACTTGGTATGACAATTGAGCTTTAATTGAGTTTTTTCTCAACAGAAAAGGTTTTAATTGAGCGTGCTGGCCAAAATCGACCATTGTTGGGGAGATTGCAGCACATGAAATTTGTGAAGATCACTTGTTCAAAACGGAAAAGGGGATGATTTAGTCAGTGACATGTTTTGTGATGTCTTGTAATTCTGCGAGGTGCCGTTATTTCTGTTATAGTATACTTCACTGGTACAATAATAATATATTTAATCTGAGGCTGGTAGTTATTTGTTATACCTCAATAATTGACATATACTAGTATAGCTACCAGTAGACTAAATTTATTTCATCTCTACCTACCAGCCAGGTAGGCCGTAGGCTTTGGACTAGATACATAAAAATACAGAAGAGCTTCAATTCTAAGAATGTCTTGCACATGCACTTGTTGGGTGGTAGAGCATTAGTTTTTTGACATTTGTAATTATATGCTCCAATTTCCAAGCAAAGCGATGAACTGATATAATCTGCCATTCGTTTTTCTTGATGGGCTCGACTGCTTGAATAACAGTTTTCTGCTTTCTTCTATCTGCAGCCTCTTCTTCAAGCAAGAGATGGAGCTTTCCTTGATAGGGCTCCAAAATGCTGGGAAAACATCACTTGTGAATGTCATTGCTGTAAGTATCAGGCAACCTTTTGGTACCACTCATATGCTAGATGACTGATGAATATATTTATCATGGGTAAACATGTTTTTTCTTGTAGACCGGTGGCTTTAGTGAGGATATGATTCCTACTGTAGGATTCAATATGAGAAAGGTAACCAAAGGAAATGTCACAATAAAATTGTGGGATCTTGGAGGCCAGCCAAGATTCCGGAGCATGTGGGAGAGATACTGCCGTGCAGTTTCTGCAATTGTGTATGCCTTTCATGTCTAATCTTCCATTTACAGTTATGGAACTAACACTCATCAGCTGTCATGCTTAGTTGGGGCTTGTTAGACATGCTTAATTGGTAGGCTGTGGTTATATCATGCTGATAGTATGGTTTATGTACAAAGTCTTTCTGAACTACTCCACCCTACTTTTCTAAAGGCTTTCTTTAAGGTTCTCATAGCCAGCTTGTGTTCCTTTGGCTTATATTTTAATTGTCTTTATGGTCAGGATAAGTGTTTGGTTTGTGGTTTAGTCGTCCTGTGATGACTTGCTTATTTGTTTGTAGTTATGTTATTTTGCTTTTTGTTGATAATGATGAAATTTTTTATTTACTACCCTTTTTTTCTTGTTTTGCTTTGCTGTATATGATGGTGGTACGGCATTTTTTATTTGTCGCATTGTTTGCTTTTTTTTTGTTGTGGATTATGGTGAAGAATTTTTTTTTTGTTTCTGCATTTCTGCTATCTTTGCTTAAAAAATGAGGAGGAACTTGTACCAGCTGTACAGTTTTTTTTTTCTGATTACTTCCACAGGTTCTATATTTTATAACTAGCTTCATTGAAACTTGCTGCATGATTTTTTTCTGAAGGTCATAGCTGATATAATTAATCAATAGGGAACATGAGCTTCTACAATTGGATGTTTAAATTGTTTTGGTTGTGCAGGTATGTTGTTGACGTGGCAGATCGAGAAAACATGGCCATTGCAAAAGGCGAGCTCCATGACCTCCTGAGCAAACCATCTTTGACTGGGATCCCGTTACTAGTCATTGGCAATAAAATTGACAAGCCTGAAGCTTTCCCTAAGCAAAGCTTCACTGAAGTCATGTAAGTGCATGCTAAGCTACTGTCATTCGTTACTTCTTCTTCCTTGAAAATATTAGTTCGATAAATTGTACTCATGTACTGCCTGGCGAATGATTGCAGGGGCTTAAAGACAATCACTGACCGAGAAGTGGCATGCTTCATGATATCATGCAAGAACTCGACCAACATTGATTCCGTCATTGACTGGCTGGTGAAGCACTCAAAAAAGAAGAATTGATCTAAGTCTGTAACTCTTGAAGCGTGCTCCAGTTTCTCTCTTTTTGCATGTCGCCTAGCATTGGGGCTGTAAATTATGCAAGAGGTATTGATCAGGGATGTTGTGTTCATAATTTTGTTGGTAGACTACGTTTGGTGTGCACGCGCGTGCTCTGTTACAACTTACAGAAGGCTGCCCTCTGTTTCATATTTGCTTGGTCAATTTGAGCAGTGTGGTTTGTTTCACATTGTTTACTTGAAGATCAAACAAAACTGAATGAAGTGTTGTTAATGCGAGCGAGCAAATGAACATTGGCGAAAAACAAATGTGGTGAAGTAATTAAAAGTATCAACCCGACAGATAAAAATTGGAAACTGAGGGATTAATAGGATTCAAATCATATAGAGAATTTACTTTGAAGCTTGATTTCATGGCTCTTCTCTCTTTATGTTTTTCGAGCGCTCTATGTAAACAGTAATTAGTGCAATTTTCCAGCCTTTTTTGTGGAGTTTTTAGCCTTTTGTAGTTCTCTTTTCGTGCTTGGGTTCATACATCAATCATATGAATAAATATCTATGCTGCCCTTGTTCAGGCAAATTCCAACCCCGTTTTGACCCTGCGTAAGTGCAAATTTTCTTACCTCTCCACTATTTTTCTCAACCCAAAATCTTACTTTACAAAAATTAAATTCCTAACAAACATAGATCACATGTATGTCAAAAGGACTGAAAAAGATTGTGATATTGTTTGTTTATAAACAGTAAACATTTGCATTTACGAAATCTCTGTTTCGATTCCAACCCCCCAAAAATGCAAAATTGCCATGTGCATGCCGCCCTTCCACCCTCCCGTCGACATGTCCTGAAGTCCGAACTCCAAACTCCTGACCCTCTCTGACCTCGGAGATGGCGGCGTCACTCTCCAAGCACCTCCGCCTCAGCCTCCGCCTGCGCGGCGGCGGCGAGCAACGCTTCCTCCCCTCCCACGCCTCCACTTCGCACGCCTCATCACCCGCACCTCCTCCTCCGCCGCCGCCTCCTCCCGGCGTCGCCGCGCCTCCGCCCCCAGGTACCCATCTACCCTAATCGTCACCATCTTGCGAAATGCCTTGCGAATCATCTGCAAATCTTTTCGTGTTCTACTCGCAGGGGCGGGGAAGGAGGCGAGCGCGTGGTCCAAGCTCTTCCTCTTCGCGCCCGGAGCCATCACCTTCGGCCTCGGCACATGGCAGCTCTTCAGGAGGCAGGAGAAGGTCACACAGCGCACGCGTTTTCGTCACTCACCGCATCGTTTTGTTGGCCGGCGAGACCTCACCGTGTGGTGTTTCCTTCTCGACCTCAGATAGAGATGCTGGATTACAGGACGCGGAGGCTGGAGATGGAGCCCGTGGCGTGGAACGAGGCAACCTTGTCCGCTGCCCTGCGTGATCCGGACGCGCTGGAGTTCCGGAAGATCGTGTGCGAGGGCGATTTCGACGAGGAGAAATCGGTGTTCGTCGGACCTCGCTCCCGGAGCATCTCGGGTGTGACGGAGAATGGGTATTATGTGATCACTCCGTTGATTCCCAGGTTCACTGAGCCCGGCAGGTAAGTTATTTCGAAAATGCTGGAATCACAGTTCCTATTTTTCAGATTACCTTGAGAACCAACATTGCACTCTTGCACGATGATTGAGCTTGATACCCTTTATTTTGGGAAGTTCTTGGTGAAAAGCTGCTGTAGTGAAAATGGCTGATACTTGTAAACTGAAAAGCTTGTCTGTGGTCAAATTCGACCAAAAAGCTTGTCTGTGGTCAAATTCGGAATGGTGAATTATTGTAGTAGAATTAAATTTCTAAATATTTCTTCAACAAGGACAAAAGGTGTCAAGCTTGGAAGATGTGACTTATGTTAGGGCAAAACCAAAACAATTGAGTTAGTGGAAGATGCTCGAGTTGGCAGTGATTTGAATTCTTTTGATTCTAATTGGCTTGGTGACTGGTGTACATACCCCTCTATTGCCTTTCCATGGACACAGTGGCGGAACTGGAAAGAAATTTTAAGGGGGGCCAAGGCCGAACAAACTTCGATAATATTTGTAGATACAAAAATTTGGCAATTTGCATTATTTTTTTATTAATTGTGCTAGTATGCGCTAGTTAGTCATGGTATATATTATTCAATCATGCAATGACAATTCACAAAAGCAAAATAGGAACGTGAGTCAATATATCTTGTTCATTTTAGTTTTGCCTTGGTTTCCTACAAAGATTAGCCTTAATCTAAAAAAATCTATTCTATTATGCGATACAAAATCAACAATGCTTTTATAGCATACCATATCAACAATAATAAATTTATATTGATTTAAATTGAAGAAGTATAGGCAAAAGCCATGGATTGGATGCTAATGCGATCGCATTAGTGGGGCAGGTGGGTTTGTTGTTGTCGTCCGTCTCGGCTGTGGCTGCCTGCCTACTTGCCATCAACGCCTTGGCATGTATTCGTGCGATGCCAATCGTGAGACATGAGTCCGGTGGCACCCTCCACTGAGACACTGATGAGCTGTTACTAGCGAGCAGCCACACATGGAGAACAGAAAAGAACTTCCGACGCTAGAGATCAGGGTGGATCGCGTGAACTTTCAAGGAACCGAATAATATTATGGGCTTTTATTGTGGGCTAAAGTGGGTTAAGATTAAGACGTACTTAAAAACTTGAGCTAAGATTAAACTGAGATTAGAGAGTATTTGGAAACTTGAGCTAAGGTTAGCTAAGATTCAAAAATACTTAAAATCATAACTAGGATTACTCAACAAAAATTATTTTGTTAGGGGGGGGCCATGCCCCCCCCCCCCCCCCCCCCCAAGCTCCAGCACTGATGAAATCTTCAGCTGCATATGAATGGATTGAAAAGTTATGTAATTATCTTCATTGAGAATTTAAAGGCAAAAATAACATTCAATTACTGCTGTTTATCTTTTCAAGTATTGATAACTGAGCTGAAAGTCAAGAGATACAGAGGATTGTAGAAACATGTTTGGCAATTATCCTACATATTTGCAGTTTTGTTGCAATAATAGCTGATGTATGTGTGCAATGGGGGCGGATGGTGGTGTGTTCAGACTTAATCTGTAACTGTCCACAGAGAAGTCCCCAACCCAAGTAATAATCTCAAAAGACAAATTTTCTTGGTATTTTGTTAAATTATGTCTGGAAGGAACCTTTAGGTCCATAATTGGGTGCTTGTGCTACATGCTAACCGATAGCTTCATTGTCTTGATCAGCACATGCAGAATTGTGGGTGACAGGATGCAAGCCTGTTTACAATGCCTGTTTTGACTTTATCTCCCACACATTCCTGTCATAGATAGCTCACAACTCCACATCACCACCTGTCAGCCTTAGAAATTAAATCCAACCATAATATTTTGCAGGTACTCTTTATGTAGTCATTTATCTTTCTGAGAAATGGTTTGTCAGTTTGCAGTCACCTATCCTTGTGAATAGAGGATGGGTTCCTCGTGGATGGCGTGATAAAAACGTTAAGGATCACCAAATCCTGGATGAAGCTTCAGAATCAAATGCTGTTAAACAGCCAGACGGAAAAAGTTCATGGTGGAAGTTTTGGTCTAATGAGCCTAAATCATCTCCTGAGGTGATCTTTATTCCTAGTCTTTTGGCTTAGCTTCCAATCTATTACCTCAAATTCTAAATGTATCTACTTTGCTCATCAAATCGGAGTACCATGTGTTTTGTGAGTGTTGTTATAATATTATTTTTTGTGCCATGGTATGTGAACTCCTTGTACATGATAACGCCGTGGCAGCAATTTATCAAATAAGTCATGTTATATTTATTACTTATACTAGACTTGTTTGAGAATGATAAAATGGTATGGAATGTAGGCTGGTTGTTGGTCTGTGCCTGCTTTAGATCATTAAAAGTGTCGATAATCCTTAAGTCCTAGTACCTTCATCCTTTTGAACTAATTCGCCTGTATTAAACGTATAGAATTGAGAATGGATGGAGTATTTGTATTGCTTCAGTTAGGCTCAAAATTTATGCAAGTTACCTTTTGCAGATTGAAAAACCTAGAGAACTTCCTGTAAGAGTTACTGGAGTAATCCGAGGAAGTGAGAAGCCAAGCATATTTGTTCCAGCAAATGAGCCCAGTAGTGGCCAGTGGTTTTACGTGGATGTTCCCATGATTGCTCGTGCTTGCAGGCTTCCTGAAAATACTGTTTATATAGAAGATATAAATGAAGACGTCTCTCCAACAAACCCTTATCCTGTTCCAAAAGATGTCAACACCTTGATTCGTCACTCAGTGATGCCAGAAGACCATCTCAAATACACTTTTACATGGTAAGCACTTAACCCCAAGCCCATCAGGCTTTGGTGCTGGATTGTTTCATTCTGAGTTAGTTTTATTTTTTGACTTCTGTTACCAGTGGTTTCATTCATCCTGATAGAAACCAGTATGTTGCTGCTCTTATTTGGTTGTTTGCATGGCAATATCTGATACACGGTTCATTGCCTCTACAAATCTACAGTATCTATAACTTGACTTTGAGTCTGGCAGTTCATCACTGCCAGACCATGATAGTTGGCTCCTTCGCAAAAAGAAATACTTGTGCTGAACATAGAACGCTCCTTTTTGTTGCATGTTATATGTAGAACAAATCCTGGAACCATCAATATATTATTAAAAAAACAGCTTTACTTACATGGGTCTACCTTGTATGATTGGACAATAGCCTTTTCCCATTGAAACATGAGAAACATTTTGCTTCTGGGCTTCTTGCACACCACACTGCTTTTATAGCAAGTGTATATTTTTCTCGAGCTTACACATTCTGTTATGTTTGTCCATTAATTGAAGCTATGGGATCTAAGATAAGCACATGAAATACAATTGTGGGTATGATAATGAGGCACAAAAAATTGAGAATAAGGAAGGTAATAAGGATCTGGGGCAGTGAACACTCATCTACTGAGTTTTCGAACTTCCGAGAACATGTGATGAGCTTGGAGATGGCATATGTTGGTGCATGGGCTAACTGGATTCAGATTTAGATGACATTAATCTCTTCTGGGCACCTTCCACCTTATCACCACTTGGCCACTTCATATGTTTTCTTTGCTGTTTTAGGTACACTCTTTCTGCTGCTGTGACTTACATGGCTTCAAAGAGGATAAAGGCTAAGAAGGTTAGGTTGTGACAGTAACAGGAATGTAGTCCACCAAACCCATCACAGATGCCCAAGCTACTGCCCCTTTCATCTCATCAGGCAATAGGTATAAGATTGCCCTCTTTTGTTTTGATATGCCGTACATTGACTAGCTGTTTCTCCCGGTGGAGCGAGGAGGATACAGCAATTTTGTATGATGGTTGTTTCCGCTGGCTGGAAGGGCTGTCTGTAACTGCAAGGTTGGCAATTCCTTGTAATATTTTTTGTCAGGAAGCTTACTGCTTACATACTGAGTAGCCTTGTCTTCTTTTAGCATTTTTGTGTGATGATTGTTTCACCTGAGAAATTGTTGCACCGGGTTGCCGACATTGCATTTTCCTTCGCTGGGCTGGGCCGTTGCTGGCTTGCTTCGAGGTCACTAGCACAAGGGTTTCTGCCCGCTGGAACATCTCCTGATGGGCTTCATGGTACTTGCAGTAGCAGTTCAAACTTTTTTATATATATAAGTAGCATTTCAAATTTAAATGGCGCATTCATATGAAGAATGAAAATGAAATTATATTGTGTATTTTCCATTCAGTTTATGTGATCGTACCTTGCCATTTTTTCATCATCTTACCCAGTCATTTGAAATGGTCAAAAAGTGACTTGTTTAGCAGCAATTCTTTGCTATTGATACATTTGTCCAGCCTTGTAAACATTAGTATTTGGAAAATACGTTCGAGAGAAATCGATATGCCTACTCAGGTAATTGAGCACTAATTCTCAATAACAATTTGCTAGACGCGCCCTAACAGGTTGGTACGTTGTATTATTATGTACTAGTACTAGAGAGTAATTGTGTTTTTTCATTTTAGACAATATGCCAGATAGAGAGCGACTGCACTGCAGGCATGCGATGCTCGTGAGTCGTGAGCTGTGATTTTGTGATGCTGTTTCCGGTTCTACTTGTCCTCTCCTGACATCTGTTTCTCCTCATGCTGCTCTGGCCCTGTTTAGATTACTTTGCATTTTAGATTTTTGGAAGGGAATTTTTAACATTTGAAGTATTAAATGTAGACTAACTATAAAACTAATTACAGATCTCGTCTGTAAACTACTAGACGAATCTAATGAGCCTAATTAATTCATTATTAGAGCATGTTTACTATAACAATTTAGTATCTAATCACATCCTAATTAGGCTCATTAGATTTGTTTCGTGATTTACAGTCCATTTGTGTAATGCGATTTATTTTTCGATTACATTTAGTATACCATTCAAACTATTTATAAAAATTTTATATTTTAACTTTATAAATCTAAACAAGACCTGAAAAACTATTGGCTCGGCTCTGTAGGACTGAATGACTGATCCACCCACGTTCCGACGAGTCAGGCGCGAGTAAATTCCCCTCAAGAGAAAGGCGTGAGTGTGAACGGGGGAAGAGCCGAATAGGGTTCGGATTGCCCGTACACGTACAGCACCCCAACAGTCCGGGCCCTGACAGGAGCACGTCAGCAACGCGTCGCATGTGACGGTACCTCCCCCGACTTGATTGCTAGCCTTCCACGGGCTTCATTACACGCCTCTCATGGAGCCTGCTCGTACGCTGTGCCTCGCCATCTTAACGGCGCTGCTGCCAAACGGTAGAGTACCAGGGACAAATGGACACGCCGGCATTCTGGCGCTAATCATGATTAACCTAACCTTAACCACTGGGGCAGGGACGGCGTCAGCCCCCAGACCAAACCGCCGCACATCATCGGATCCTTCTCTTCCTTTGGATCATGCATGTACTGCTGCGTGGTCGCGATGCGCCATGTGGCATGCCACTCGAGCAGTAGCTTTCAGGGGGGAACAAGAGGTCACATGACCCCCAGTCCCGCTCCCAGAAAAGCGACTTGAGCCCCCCAGCAACATGCCAAGATCGCCACTGCAGCTTGGTGCTCGGCGATCGGAAAATCACCGCGCTCCCGTCTCTGGCACAGGGAGCCACCAGTCACCCCAGACCGCCACTGGCGGCAGTGGATGAGCTTGAGCAGAGTAGCAGACGAGTAGGGGGACAGCCGGTCTGGAGGGGTTCCGAAATGTCAAAGGCTACCCCCGTGCTCCTACGTTCTTGATGAAGATGGAATCATGTGGCAGCCTAGCAGGGACAGCTACCCTTTTCCCTTTGTCAACAAAGCGGGCCGCCACTTCAATGGGGCTCTCGCTCCTTCCTGCTAGAAAGGGGCGGCGATTAAATGCGCTTTGTCCTGTGGAGCCAGTGGATTTTGTAGCGCCTGAAAGGCGCCCGACTTTGTTGCATCCGGCTCTCAAACACCCCCCCAAATTCAGAAAAGAAAAACAGGACAGTTTATATTCACCAAAAAAGAAATTGAAACATACTACCACGCTGAGGAACAGGCGCGTGACGGTGCCACGACAATCTGCTCTGCAGGTCTTGAAAATTGAATTGGTGGGGACGCATTTCTGTCATTTTCATGGCACAGTTCTCGTGCCGATCATTTTCACCAAAGATGCATAGATGATGAACACACAATTATCACCGACATGTAGGGCTCGGTCCGGGGTCCAAAATCAGGCCCGGCCCAGTACGAGCCCTCAAAAGCCTCGCCCACACGGCGGCCCCGCCACGCCTGTCTTCACGCCAAGTCACCAGCAGCAGGCCACAGCAGCACCCGCCAACCGCCCCCGCTGCCGAACCCGCCCCGCCCCGCCCCGCCCTCTCCAGTCTCCACTCTCCAGCCTGATTCCACCGCGGCACACGCCACCAACACCACACCGCACCCAACAAACTCCAACCCACTCTTCCCACGCAAGCGTTACCTCGTCTCTCTCTCTCTCTCTCTCGCCGCCGCCTCTGCTCGTGTTGGATTGGCGGGGCGAGGATCCATGCGGCATTGGGATCGATCCCTCCCGTCCCGTCGGTAAGCAACCGACCCTAACTTGACTGGGATGGAACTTGGGAGCTCCCCACGAGTGCTCTTCGCGATTTTCCTCGGAGTGAATTTGGTCTGGGGGGATGTTTCGACTGCATTGAGCAATCGCGCCCGGGTTTTCCTGTCCCGCCGTCGTTCAGCGGCGGATTTTTTCGCCGCGTCGTGGAGGGAGCATCGGCGTGGTACTTCCATCCGTTTCTGCCTGATGCTTGTTCCTTGTTGGGTTCGAGTAGGTTCGTAGCCGTCTTCTTCTTCTTCTTCAGTGACTTCAATTTCACGCCGTGGGACTTGGGATCCGAGGTCGGGGGTGCAGTTAATTTTCTGAGATAAGATCGGGGGTTCATGCCCCACGCTGGGTCCGTCCGCTAGCGTTTTGCCGTTTTCTGGGGCCAGGGGCGCTGCATTTCTCGGGAGATTCCACGGCGCCCCGGAATTCTGGTCTGCTCTGCTGTTTCCTGAGGTGTAAATAGTGGGTATCTGATTGCCAATTTGCCATGCAATTATCCATGGGGGTTTGTCCAACACTCCAACTCCAACTCTGCGTTTCTTCATTAGGATTTATCCAACTTTTTCCTTGTTTTTTTTCGGGGTACGGTTGATTGGGATATAAGGAGGATGGAACTGATCTCTCTCCTGTCTGCTGCGTTGTGGCCTTGTCGGCCATTACTGTTGTTGACAGACAGTAGGACTGGGTGTTACTGTTATTGGCGTCTTGCTGTGATGTTGATATGTGTTAGGTCCCTAGGAGATTATGATGTTTGTAATCTTACTGGTCACTTTGCTTTTGTGGGAATAACTGTTAGCTTTTTTTTTATTGCTTTTGTGGGAATTTGCCTCCTTAGTCCTTATTAGTCACTTGATTGATATATCTGTTCCACAGTTATGTGCCAGAAACTCTGAACCTTCCTGGCTTCCTTGCTGTTGCTATTCATGGAGCTGTATTTGTTTGATCTGAGACGCCACTCTAACTTGAGCAATTAGGAATAGAAATCGCTAAATCTGCCACATACATAGACTTTTATTTGTTTGCTGACTTGCTCATGACTTTCTTGCTTAGTATCTAAATACTGAATATGTACTGAGACTTCTTATTGACATTGCTAGGTCCTGCAGTCTAACTGAGTGAATGCTGGCCCGAGGAAAGATCCCAGGAGATAGAGCTGTTTTGTCTAAATTAAGTTAAATTATCTGCACATCAAAGATGGCCGCGATCATGTTATGTACTTGCAGCGGGGACCAGTCCAAGTTTGAAGATCTTCCTCGATCGCCAGAATCTCTTGCGACACGTGATTTCTCAGCAAATGGCTCTTCTTCAAAGATGGCAAGTCGTGAAACAACTCCTGATGATAGCCAAGTAAATGAAGTAGAATCAGACCTAAGAGAGACCCTTTCACTAAATTATGAGGTTTGCCTGAACTCCTCCGCTCTTTAAAGAAGATAAGCTCAAGCTGTCTTGCAAAGATTTGCTTACTGTCAGATTTATTTGCTAATGTAACAGGAGGCTCGGGCATTGTTAGGTAGACTGGAACATCAGAAGGGGAACTTCGACGCAGCATTGCAAGTTCTTCAGGGAATTGATATAAGAAGCTTGAGACCACGAATGACCATTGCTATTGCTGAAAGTATCAAGCCTACAGCGCCACCACGCTCTTCAAGAAGGAAATCCTCACAAGTGAATGGAATGTCAATGCATATGTCCATGCACTCTGTAAGCTTGCTTCTAGAGGCCATATTGCTTAAAGCAAAATCTTTGGACGCCCTTGGTAGAGTAACAGGTATTAACTGCATTTCTGTTCAGTATGCTTTCTTTTATTGTCCTTGAGCATTTTCATCTGAAATCTGTACATAGCTCCAGAAGCATTGCAAGTTTGCTGCTGTCCTATGTATGTGCGGCCTAGTTATTTTGTTTTATATAATTATTGTAAACTGAAAGGTGTGTATTTCACAAACTGAAATTGAATCTGTTATGCTTTGTATTGGTAACTTCTGCATCTGAAAGAACTTTGTTGCATACATCTGAATTTCACCTCATGCTACCTTATCATGGCAGATGCTGCAGAAGAATGCAGAACGATCGTAGACATTATAGAGTCTGCATGGCCATATGGTGTTCCGGATGGTACGGCTGAAGAGTGTAAGCTAATAGACATATTCCATTTGGCTCTAGAATATCTTCCTAAATTGTGGATGAGGAGTGGTTGTTTTGACGAAGCCATCATCGCATATCGGAAAGCTCTTGGAAAACCATGGAATCTAGATTCTCAAAGGTCTGCTAACTTGCAAAAAGATTTGGCAGTGACTCTGCTGTATTGTGGTGTTGAAGTGAAGTTCCCTCAAGAATTTGCTCAGAACAGGAATCTGGTGAGCCCTGGGAACAATATAGAGGAAGCAATTTTGTTGTTACTCATACTGACAAGAAAGCTATCCCTCCAACAAATAAAATGGGATCCTGAACTTGTGAACCATCTGATGTATGCACTGTCATTATCTGGGCACTATGAAGTTTTGGCCAGCCATCTAGAAATGCTGTTGCCTGGAACCTACACCAGATCAGAGAGATGGTATATCCTTGCACTTTGCTATAGTGCATCTGGCATGGATGATAGTGCATTAAACATCATAAGGAATGGTGTTTGTGTACTGGAGAGAAAGGGAAAGCCTCATATTCCATCTCTTCTTTTAGGAGCAAAACTCTGTTGTAAGAACCCAAAGCATGCTTCTGAAGGGATAAAATTTGCAAATAAAGTCAAGAAGTCTTTCAGAAGTTGTGATATGCATTTCATCAGCATTGTAAACCATTTTCTTGGCGTTTGTTATGGACCTTTTTCTAGGTCCTCCACCTCAGACTTGGACAGATTGAGATTACAAGATGATGCGCTAAGGCTGCTGCAGGATGCTGCTGCAATGGCAAAGTATAATCCTGAGATATTGTATAGTCTTGCTTGGGAAAATGCAATGCAACGGAAACTCAATGCAGCTGTTGAAAGTGCAACAGAGTGTCTTGAGATGGTGATGGGAGGTTCCGTTAGTGCCTGGAAATTATTGATTCTTATATTATCCGCACAGCAAAATCTACAAGAAGCTGAAGCAGTAGCAGATTTTGCAATGGATGAAGCTGAGAAAGATGATCAGTTGGACATTTTGAGGCTGAAAGCGCAAATTCAAGCTTCCCGTGGGCAGTTCAAGTCTGCAGTGGAATCTTTTCGGGTTTTGCTTTCGACTATCCAAGCAAAGAAGGAAGTCTGGACGTCGATCAGTTGTAATGAGGTATGGCCCCCTTCTTTTTTAGTGAACTTTAACAAAAATATCGTGTTTTCTCTTTGCTCATTATCCACTTGATCTTGATAGGTTAAATCCCTACAGAAGTTGGAGATGGACGCATGGTTAGATTTGGCGTCGATATACACAAAGCTCGAGGCATGGCATGACTCGAACATCTGTCTTGACAAAGCCATATCCATTGATTTCTTTTATCCCAAGTGTTGGCACATCAGAGGTAACTATTTCTGAAAGTGTTGTTTTTGGAAGAATCAGCAGGAGCACTGCAATCAGATCCCCTGATCATGTCCTTATGTGCTCCCAAACCTCCAGAGTGAAGGGAAAGTGGAGGCAAAAATGTTCAGCTGTTTCCGGCAACTGGTCACATAGTACGCAGATCTTTGACCACGTTCCTCCTGGATGGATTGTTTAGCCCACGTGCATCCAGTTTAGCAAAAGGCATTGTTGGTTCCATTCAAACTAAAACAACTCTGAAACTCTAACAACTTGCAAACTAAAACTGACAGCTTCATATTACTAGTAGCAGATGCAGTGGTTATCACAGCTGTACAGACACCACAACACATGTCGATGTGGAAAATGATAGAAGACATACACATGATGGGGCACACAAGTGGGCACATGCACACACAGACACGGCCACAGCCGTCATCTTAGCCTCTGCATTGATAGCAATAGTGCTGAGACTATCAGCGCCTCCTTGTGCCTGATTTTCAAACATGTCCCTTAACTCAAGGGCAACTTCCTCCTTTAGTAGCTGAACGAATTGGGGTCTCAACTATGCATGAGCCTCTGAGTCCATTATCTTCATGATCAATGCTGTAGCATGTTCTCCATTGAGAGATCAGTATGCAGCCTGTTTACCAGCAGTTCGCTCTTCCTTTTGATTCTTGCTTCTTTGTTTGGGACTGGGTATTCGCTTTCTTGATTGCTTTGTTGCAACTTATGCATTTAGTTGAGAGAAGTGATCTGCTCACTCTCTTCAGAAATGTGGGTTGTGGTGATTCCACTGAAAAGTTGACTCTGCTACTGTCTGTACATAATTAGCTTTTGAGCAATCCTGGTTCACAAATGCTACAATTAAATTATTATGCTCATTGCTTTGTCAAAATTAAGAAAACTAAAAAAAATCTTGTAACTTCAACCAATTTCTTCTTTAAGTTTCTGTGTGCTCTGGGTATTAAGAAAGTTGGGTAGTCCCTGAAACTTAATAATATTGTGCTTCTGTATTAATATTAAGGCACCTCATATTAAATTAAATGTGTATCTAGAACTGTTATCTTTTAACTATTACAGTTCGTTTGACAGATGGGTGTATGAAAGTGCTCATGTGATCCTTTGCAGGTCTTCTATTGGAGGCTCAATCCTTGCACCAGGAAGCCCTGATGGTGTTCTCATTTGCTCTCTCCATCGACCCAGATTACGTCCCCGGCATGGTTTGTATGGCAGAAATTCTTCGAAATATTGGAGGGATTTCGTTATCCAGTGCAAGAACTTTCTTGCGCAATGCCCTCCGTTTGGACCCTACAAACCACCGAGCTTGGTTGAGTCTTGGGCTTGTCCTGAAGGCTGAAGGATCGCTGCTGGAGGCTGCAGACTGCTTCCAAGCAGCATATGAGCTCAGAGAGTTGTCACCCATTCAGGACTTCTCCAAGCAACTCCCCATCATGCTGCATTAGGAACCTGTAGCACAGGTTCACAGTTTTCGTATAGAAATGGCCTCGGTTATTAACTTATCTCTTGCAATGGTCGCATATGATTTTATGGTGTAAATTAATTCACTTCTGTTCGTGAACAATTTTTGCCCTCTGTTATGTGCTTCCCCAGCGACATCAGGCTCCCTCATTGATTTTTAACTAACAATTTTTGCTGTTCACGAAATTGAAACAGATTAATTGAATTTGACCTCTAATCCAAATTCATGGATAATCCATTTGTAATTATATTGTTTTGTTATCACATGAATTGTAACTTGGAAAACAAATCTGTGACCAAATGCAATTCATTCTGGGGTATGCTTTGTTATGGGTTCTCCAGGAATGACTTCTCGGAAGGATTCCAGACCGGAACTGTTAGCTTTGTTATGGGTTCTCCCTGGCCAAACCGAACGAGCCCTTACTGATCAGATCGCATGGAAATATGGAATGGAATCCGGCACACTGCCACGCCCGTAGACGAGCATCGTCTCTTGTATCCATGCCTGCTCGAAATCACATTCGAGCAATCGTCGAGCCGACTGTCTATCATCGATAGAAAAGTAAACATATGCCCAGTAACAGCAAACAGTCAATAGGCATATCGAGCATCTCAGCCCTCAACAGCACAATCCATTTCCCAAACATGATTAACGCATTCACCACACAGAACATAGCAAGGACAGAAATCACCAAACCAAACTAAATACCACATGGATGTCACCAGAACTTGCGATCCAAAACTAGCGATCCAACAAACGAATGACATGTTTTCAGACAATAACTACCAGATCGCCAAAATAAAGCCACCCTAGTTCTCAGACAGAAAGGTAACAGTACATATATCCTTAAAATATATTAAGTAGCAAAATAGTGATCATAAACTATCCTACTCAGCTGCAGCAGCCTCCTGGCCAACCACGGCCTCATCACCCTCAGCAGGCCTCTCAAGCTTCACACCAACGTCCTCCTTTGTGTAATCCCCATGGACCTGAGAGGCAAAATTGAGCGTTAGAATGGCACGCCAACAGGCCAACGATAGCCTGAACAAAAAACAAGATATCTTTGCCTGAAACAATTACCTCCATCAGTTTCCCAAGGTCGAACTTGGGGGCCTTGAGAATCTTGACCTTCCGGATGAAGACATTTTGCAACGGGAAGATGCTTGAGGTAGCTTTTTCAATCTCCTTGCCAATGACCTCAGGAATAAACTTGGACACCAACTCCTTCAGGTCACAGGTAGAGGCCTGGTTGGCCATGATCTCAACCATCTTACGGCGTATCTGCAAACAGTATTAATTTTGCACAACTATTATTTAGATAAACAGGCAAACATAGGCATGTTCAATGTATGACACGAATGTTGCTAGCTTTAGAAATTTTCTACACAAAACTACAGAAATGTTACCTGACGGATCTGTGAGGTCTGTGCATAGCAAGTGCGCTTCACTTGGTTGGGTCTCCTCTTTGTAAACCCGATGCAGAAGAGCCGCAACATGTAGCTATCAGTGGTCTTAACATCAACATGGGCCTCAATCAAGGTCTGCCACTTCCTGACCAGCGACCGCAGCTTGTCGGTCGTAAAATCCATACCCTAAGAAATATGAACAGGTTAGCAACATAAAACAAAAAAAAATGAAAAGGGGGCATAACTGTTCTGAAGATCATTACCCAGAAGTTGGTAAGGACATTACGACCCTGGATATCTTCAGCACGGAGCCTGATCTTCCTGTAGGCTTGGTCTTCATCACTCTGAAGATCAGCTAGGGAGACCTCGAAGACACGGTGCTTCAGACCCTCAGAAGCAATCTAAAAACACAGAAAGCATGCATCAATAAGCATGTAATGTCATCAAGTAGTGTGCCTACATGCTTAATAAAGAATGCATAAGCAACAAATTTAGAAGACAGAGAATGTCATAACAGAAAATGCCGCGAGCTTCAATGATAGCCCACATCCAGATATTGTGAACAGCAAAAGCGTTATAAACGTAAGTTGCGGTTCAGGTCCCAAAATCACAATTGCAATTCACAATGAGCATTACTAGAATATTGATGGAGGATATATTAGCAAAAAACACATAACCAGCATAATAACCCCCAGAGCCTCAGACAAGGCATGCAGAGTAATATTAACCAATAAAAATTGTAACAGATGGGAAATCAGACACCAAGGAAAGGCAGAATACTACAATTCCATTTTGACACCCCGATAGCTTCAGCAATCAAGAAACAGATGCAACACATGAACTACAATCCTCTACGAAATATCAATTATCAGTACAGTATAAGACGAATTGCACCTTAAAAAATATTGCACAGAAATGTAGCTCCTCACAACTTCCGTCACCTTAGGGGTTCTTTAAGTAGAATTTTAAGTAGAAATATGTAGATCGGTCTCGCATACAAATTGTATAAAGCGCATGCACGACATCCAAGCTACTAAATGAATTATCTAACAAGCTAACACTACTGCAGTCTACATTGACATAGGAACAACAGATACGCCACAGCCTAACCCCAGAAACCGTAGAAACAGTACATATCGAAACGATCTAGAGGAGCAAGAAAATCACGAACCTTAGTACCCTGTGTCCTGGACACGAGCGTCTTTCCAATGTTGCGCACGGAGAAGACGGAGGGCGCCTTGATATCATACCAATCCTTCTTCGCGAAGGGGTCGACGCTGCAAGACAGGAAAAAACGACAATCACCACCGCATCAACACTGGGCTAAACGAACGACGAAATGAGCCAGCGACGTATCTAATGCGAAGAATGGAACGGGGCGGGGCAGCAAACTTACATCTTCTTCTTACCACCCTTCTTCCCTTTGCTGATCCGCTTGTTCTTTCCCACCGCCATCTTGCCGCCGCCGCCGCCGCCGCGCTGGGGCCTGACCGCCTGAGGGCTCGGGTCGGGAGTGGTGGAGTGGCTGGCTCGCTGGCGGCGCTGGGGCTTGGGATGTCTAGGGTTTTCCCTCGCCGGGGCAGAGCGGTCTGTATTTATATAGCTGAGGCTCTGTAACACGGTGTGTCCAGGTGGGCTGACTCTGGCCCGAGAGCCCACACAACTCCGGCCTGTTAGCGTCCAACAAATAGATGGATGATGAGTCCTACAACTATCTCGCTCGATTCCCTCAAAAAAAAAAAACTATCTCGCTCGAATTTGGAGCGCCGTGATTTCACGGGATAAAAAGTGTATTTTTCCATGTTCTGAAACGATCGCGCTGCCACGGTTCTGTTGGCCGCCCTGCGGTCGTTGTATTTTTTTAAAAAATAAAGTACGTGTTCAAACGTGTTGTCGAAAAAAAAAACTAGCTAAGCATTTCACTGGAGTTAAGCACTTCCAGCCCAGCCACATTTGGCCTCCAAAAAAACTGCCTGCTAATTAATCTTGGAAAGCAGCTCGTGGACTGGAGTGATCCCAAGAAAAATGATCAATGATCTCTGCAGATTTGAGCGTAGGACGGAACAGAGTAACAGACCATTGCGCGTCACAGCCATGGGCCCTCATGGAGTATTTGCCAATATGCTAAAATTTGTAAGGAGATGTGTATTATAGAAATGCTATTATTTAGCCCTGCCCTTGTATGATTCCTAGCTCCATTCCTATACACGAGCATCACCGCTGCAGTGTTGCGCGAAACTTTATTTACATGAAAATCTAAAAAAATCTACAATGCTTCTGGTCATCGTTCCCCGCTTGAGGCCACCAAGAGCTCCCAGGACCAGGATGGATCATTGTTGCACAAACTGCCAGCTTCGTGTGCCCGGTGCACCTCGACGGCGTGGAAGTGCAAACGGAAGCTGCGGAGTTCAGGGATCGAGCGAACAGCTAGCTGCTCGAGGCGATGGTCCTCCTTCAGTCTGACGATCTGACCCCCTCGCTTACGGGCACCCAAGACGGCACTAGCTTGAGTGAGATCAGAAGCACGCGTCCATGAGGCAGCAGCAACAGATTGCTGCAAAACCTGCGCAGCTGGCAGCACAAAAGAACAGAAAAACGCAGCTGTTAGGCCACACCAATACTAAATCAACCATTAAAAACGTCAGTATCATGGTGGCATGCCCCCTGTTGCATGCGGTTCACAAATAACCATCACGAACTTTAAATTTTGGTTCTAGATCTGTAAGAGTGTCTGGCATGGAAAACTTGCTTGGCTGATCAGGGCATGTTGATAGGGACAGAAATCTGGTAGGCTTTTATTCAGAAAAGAAATCTGGCAGTGGTAGGCACTAGGCATTGAGATCTTCCTTTCGTGTCATTGTCAACGGCTCAGCTGCACGATCACCATGAGTATTCTTCCAAATTTTATGTTTGGGCACGTACCATCCTTCCACGAACGAAGGGCCGTTGCTCCTGTAGGGAGGCGGCGGAGGCGGCGGCGCTTGCGCGTACGGCGGCGGGTACATCGGCGGCGGCTGCTGCCCGTACGGTTGCTGGTACATCGGCGGCGGCGTTCCGTACGGCGGCGGGTACATCGGCGGGGGCGGCTGCCCGTATCCGTAGGGCTGCTGGTACATGGGCTGCCCCGGAGGCGTCCCGTGCTGCTGCTGGTGGTGCTCGTCGCACCCGCGCTCCCCGTACTTGGGCTGCGGCGGAGGAGTCCCGTGCGGCAGCGGCGGCGGCTGGTTCTGGTGGTGCTCGTCGTACCCGCGCTCCCCGTACATCGGCTGCGGCGGGGGCATCCCGTACGGCAGCAGCGGCGGCTGGTGCTGGTGGTGCTCGTCGTTCCCGCGCTCCCCGTACATCGGCTGCGGCGGAGGCGTCCCGTGCGGCGGCGGCTGCTGCTGGCGCTGGTGGTGCTCGTCCGTCCCGCGCTCCCCGTACGCGTCGATCGGGTACCCTGGCAGGTCACAAGACACGGCAACATTCCCCAGCCAACACGGCGATCAGCACGACACGGAGCCACCGATCACGATAACGATTATCTGACAAGGATCTGGAATGCGGTGAGAGGAATGAATCGGCGAGTCACCTGGGGGCGGGGACGGCGGCGTGGGGCCGCCGCCATGGCCGCCGTGGGGATTGTAGTAGCTCATCTCCCTGTCCTAGAACAACGGCACGATTGGGACTATCGAAGATGGGATGCAATGACGACGTGGTGTTCGTGTTTGATCTCGAGAGGAACAAAGAGGAAAACAGGAGAAGGTGCCGAGGGATTCACAGGAGAAGATCATGCTAATTTGGTCGAGGCCATTTTTCTCTCTCTCTCTAAAGCTATAGCTATTCTTGGCATCAGTCGAGCAAGAAGGCAGGCATGTCGCCAGCTCGCTGCTGTAGGATTCGTAACAGAGCAAATTCCCAGAAGCAAACTTTTCGCCACTCGCCACAAAGGAACTAGCTGCACGGAAAATTACTATTTTGTACGTTATTAAATAGTTCAATGTTTTTATTTTGCAACATTTTGGTTTTTATTTCATCTTGGTTCATATGTATTTTAATTAATTTGTTTCATCCGTGGAAAATTCAGTGCCTTTAGATAGGCCTAATTGCTTTTCTTTTTGAAATAAAATAGGCCTAATTGTTTATAAGCCAGATTGGGCCGGTATCAATAATCAACAAATGGCCTTTGGCCCACTAAAGATTACGGAAACCACTAGCAGCCCACCAACAGAAATGGTTGGAAGCAGAGCCACGGCGGCCTTCTCCTCCTTCCCCATCTTCTTTTTTTTAGAGAAAAGGGGTGTCCCCGCTTTATTTCAACGAAACAAAGCATAGTTCAGCATCCACCAGCAAGGTTCAGGACGACGTATTCGAAGCGCGCCCGCTAAGAGTCGTAGAGAGCCCAAAACCAGAGCCAAAGCGAGAGATAACATGACTGGTCATTACATCCAAAGACGGAAACAAGTCTGTAGATGAAGCAGGAAAATCTGCAGGAGCTTCAGCGACCATCAGCCGAGCACTTATGTAAGGCGTTCTCCAAGCAATGCTCCCGAACTTGACGAAGTCTCCTGTCAGGTACCACAATTAGGGACACCCTAATTAGGGTACTAAGATCGCTTTAAAAAACACAAACACCTGTTAAAGCAACTGGGCCCACGAAGGCCCACGGCTTGCTTCCCGTCCGGAAGAAAGGAAATGACTCAAAGAAGCCCAGCGTGCGGCCCATTCAAAGCGAGTAAATCACTTTTGTTATAGTTTATTTTTCATGCCAGATAGGTTTTCAAAACAAGCTAGTAGCCACTTAAAGTGACATGTTTGTTCTAGGTTATTTTGCAGGAAGAGTATTGTGTCATCAGTATATTGTAGACTCACAACACCACCTTCAAAAACATTTGTGAGTAAGCCTCTAATGATCCCCTGGTTAGCAGCTTTATTAAGCATTTTGATAAACACATCCACTACTAAGTTAAAAAGGAGGGGGGACAGGGGGTCACCCTGTCTTAGTCCTTTACCAATATTGAAATAAGGGACATTTTCATAATTCAGTCTAACACAAACTGAACCACCATGGGTCAGCTTCATGACCCAGGAAATCCATTTCTCACTGAAACCCCTGGTTTTGAGGACTTCCAAGAGGAAAGCCCAATTAACCCTATCACAGGCTTTTTCATAATCTAATTTCAGGATAATTCCTGACTCTTTCTTTCTAGCAATTTCATGAGCTGCCACTACACTTTCAAGGATGTACCTACCTTTTATGAAGGCAGTTTGGTTTGAAGAAAGCAACCTATCAATAATTCTAATCAGCCTGTTGTTAAGAGCTTTACTAAAAATTTTAAAACTGCAATTAATCAAAGCTATGGGTCTGAATTTTTTCATTTTGGTAGCATTGTTCTCTTTAGGTATAACTGTAAGCATAACGTAATTGAGTCTAGAAATATCTAGTTCATTATTCTCAAAGGCTCGCACAAGGGCCATAAAGTCCACTTTAATTAGCTCCCAAAACTTCTGGTAGAACAGAAAAGGGAAGCCATCCGGTCCTGGGGCTCCATCAGCATAGGACCCAAAGATGGCTGTCTTAATATCCTCTTCAGAGAGGGGGGATACCAGGATCTCATTTTCCTCATCAGTAACCTTGTCAAATTCCTCCCAAAAAGATGTATCAAGTTGGATATCCAATTTATCTTCATACCCAAAGAGGGATTTATAGAAGTTAGTAGCTATCATAATCATATCTGTATTCTCTGAAACCTCACCATCAGGACCTGAAGGGTTTCAATTTTCTTTTTCCTTTTTCTTTGGTTAGCCAAAGCTTGTAAATAAGAGGTGTTTCTATCCCCTTCTTTAATATTCTTATCTCTAGATCTCTGTTTAGCTTTAATTTCATCTATTTTCCAAATGTGCTCCAGCTCCTTTCTGACTTCATTCATCCTTTGGGTCTCTCTTTCAGTCAGCCTGTTTTCTTCAGAGAAAACATCTAACAGGTTAAACTCTTCTTGGAGGGCTTGTTTTTTTCTTTTTAAGTCAGCATTAATATTTAAGGACCACCCTTTCAATTTTCTTCTAAGGGCTCTTAATTTGAATTGCCATATATCAATAGCCTTTGTATGTTGGCAGGGGGACTCCCAAACCTCTTTAACAATATTGTAGAAGCCATCTTGCTCCATCCACCATTTTTCAAATCGAAAAAATAGGGGTTTTTTTTCTTGGCTAGTGCCAAAGTTTATAACCAAAGGAACATGGTCATTTCCTACTCTAGAGATTCCAGTCACATTAGCCATAGGATAGAAAGCTTCAAAATCAGTGGAGACAAGGATTCTATCCAAGACAGCCATAATTGGATGCTCTTGGTTGTTTGTCCATGTGAAAGCTTGATTTGGGTTTTTAATCTCAATTAAACCCCAATGATCAATCCACTCATTAAAAGAGTCAGCCCAGTGGTAATTAATATTACCATTGTTCTTTTCAGCTGAGTTTCTAATCAGGTTAAAATCTCCTCCAATTATAGTGGGGCCCTCCCACTCACTCATAACCGCCTGAAGTTCATTTAGGAACTCCTGCTTGTGTTCATCATAAGCTGAGCCATAAACCGTGATTAATTTCCAAGTGAAACCATCACTGATATTAGAAACGAGAGCAGAAACACAGAACTGTTTAATATCCCAACTGATGATATTAAACTTAGAGGTTCTAAGGCCAACTAGGACACCTCCAGCAGTGCCACTAGCAGGAAGGAAGTTCCATTCAAAAAGACCACCAAAGCAATTGAAAAAGGATTGATGAAAAGAATCTTTTTTGTTTCCTGAATACCAACAAAGTCTAAGGAGTTGTTTGAGATAAAATCTTTCAAGCACTCTAATTTGCCTGTTTTATTCAGACCTCTAATGTTCCAAAATGCTCCTATCATTATTGACATGTTTTTGTTTATTGACATCAATGCCTTTTTGAAGGACTTGAGACCATGTCTCATTGTTAGTAGCAGTCTGAGGATTAATATCCTTTACTGCATGAGCAGAGTTGTGAGTGTTGGCCTGAGTTAAAGAGGCATCAACCTCCAGGTTGCTTGGTAATAGCAGTTCTGGAAACTCATCACAAAATTGCTTACTCTTACTGTTTTCATTATTTTTCATGCTATCAATATTAAATTGAATAGCAGTGGTATTATTACCTAAAGAGACACCAATATTCTTAGCAATCTGAGAGAGATACTGAGGGTCTAGAGCAGCAAAAGAGTTACCTGTCAAGGTAGCTGTAGTCTCCATATTCTTGAAGCTTTGTCTTTCAATGGCTTTTTGCATTATGGATCTGTTGTCTCTAGAATTCCTCATGGGCCTTTCCTTTTGAAGAACAGGGCCCATTACTGTTTCTTTGGTTTAGCTTGTTGATCTTGTTCCAGCTTCATAACTTCAGTTGTGTCAACACAATTCTCTAACTCAGCAGTTAGATTCCTTTTGGTATTAGTCAAGAAGGACATGTCTAGGTTACTTTTTTCTGTCATTTCCTCCTCATCAGATTCACTGAGGTAATCCATTTCCATTTCTTTCAGAAATCTGTTACATTCACCTTCCTTAGCCAGTTCTCTAAATTGGGCCCATTTTGAATGACTTTCACTGTTAGAAACTTGGTCTGAATTAAAAAGGTCAGTAATTTGGACATTACTTTCCAGGCTAGTGCCATTCTGTTTGTGGTGAGTGCTAGCTTCCATCTTGTAAAGCATCTGTTGAGCAACATCTTGGTGGTTGGCTAAGCTTTTCTGAACAGACCCAGCAAAGGTGTGATCTATATAGATATTTCCAGCTTCTTTCTTTGTCAATTCCTCTCTCACTTGAGCAGCTTGGATTTTATCTTGGTGGCTGTCCAGACAAGGAATGTATCTGAATTTCTGGGTATTACTTTTTTGTTGCTCTCCATTTCTTGAGTGGGTTGAACTCATTGGGTTGGTTTGAGGTGTTCCCTCTGTTTCCATCTGGTTTTCTTTCTCAGGTTCTGGGTCTAAATCATCTGCTTCATCATCATCATTTGTCTCATCATCATCAGGTTTGGCAGGCTTATTATCCCCATTCCCCATCTTCATTTGTTGTTCACCTTCTACTAACATAGAGATGACAAACAATTTCCTCTTCATTTCAAAAAGCCTCTCAGCAGGAATTTTCGATGGATCTCTACAGGCTAACTTGACTCGCACCACTTCATAGAAAGATTTGAAGATTGTAGGCCAATCAACATCAAGCATCAGACCAAAACCTGAGGTAATCTGAGAAAAAACTTTCCAATCGCACCATCTTGGAGGTATGCCCCTGATTTGGACCCAAACTTCTTGCAGTTCTTCCAGAGGCTCAGTTTCCCCAATCCATTCAAGTACCTCAACCATCACTCCATCTTTTCTCAGCCCAAAAGAGGGATAGTTCTTTATATCTGAAATTTTCTTATGTGGAGGGAATCTGACCAAAAAATTCCCGGGCTCAAGCTCCCTGATTTGCCATGGCCAATCTTTGTAGTAAATATCAGCAAGTTCTTTCTCCAATTTCACTAGAGAGATCTGACCAGAAAGTACCCTCACAACACCACAATTGGTTAAGTTCAACCACTGGCTAGGGCCCTTATCAGCTACTTCCACATGGTAGAAACCTAAACCTTGGCTAGCACTACCATAGACGACTGCAGTGGGGTAAAATTGATTCCAGCGAGGACAGACATCCATGTGGTGCCCCGGAACAGCACAAATGAAGCAGACTTTGGGTTTTCCACAAATACCAACGAAATGTCCAGGTTCTCCACAGTTGAAGCAGATCAAGGAACGATATCTAGCATCAATAGTAGGAGGGGCATCACCAGACATACCTTCCCTCTGAGGCTTCTGAGGTTTTCGTTGCTGTTGAAGTGGTGGACGACCTGGTGGTGCACCCTGCTGCTGGCGGCCCCCAATCTGAACTCCATGTTGAGATTTCCCACCTTGAATCGGCTGCGGAGGTTGATTGGGCGGGGCGGTGGATGGTGTTGTTGCTGCTGTCGAATTGGAGGAGGTTCGTGGCGTAGGGGCCGCGACTGCTGGGGGCGGGGCTGAGGACGAACCTCTGGCTGCCAGACCCAGCGCCCTCTCTCATCCTCCATCCTCTTCCGCTTCACCACCTCCGCGTAGGTCTCACGTTGATGATTTCTCCCCCAAATATCCCGTGAGAAGCTGATGTGGGTCGGTCTCCCCTCAATTCAATCAGATTTCTTCACAGGGTGGCATTCCTCGATAGTGATCCGTCCTTCCCTGACGAGATCCTTCCTGACCCAAGCAAGGAAGCCAACCGAACCAGGAACCCTAGGTTGGTGGCGGCTGGGGAGGGAGTGGACTGCCCAGAGTTGGCCGAAGAAGGACTCAATTTCTTCATCCGGATGTAGCTTCCGATCCTCCTCGGCCATTGGATCCGCACCTCCCCCGCCGGATCGGGCGCCAAGTGTGCTCTGCCATGTGGGATCCCCGGAGGAAGACGACACCTCACTGATGGGTGGGGGCCTTGCGCGCGTCGGCGCCGGCGCACGATGCGTCGCCATCCCCTCACCGCCGCGTGACTTCACAAGGAGATCTAACTGATGAAAGAAGAAAATAGGAATCCCCATCTTCTTCTTCGCCCCCGTTCGGTCGTCGTGGACAGAAGTCAGAAGGAAGCAACCGACCAAATCCAATCCCAATCCCAGAAGAGGGGATGGTGGGCAAGGGCGAGGCCCCGGCTCCGCGTGAGCCGGAGGAGGAGGAGGACACCGGAGGCGTCGTCAAGCTCATCAGCGCCGAGGGTTTCGAGTTCGTCGTCGATAAGAAGGCAGCCATGGTCTCCAACACCCTGCGCAACATGCTCACATCGCCAGGTACCTTTAGGTGCTTCAGCTTTCCATTCGTTTCGATTCGGTTCCTCCCGCATCACGTCATGGCTACCCCTCGTCCACCTCTAACTTTCCTCCACCCCCTTGATGCCATGATTCAGGCGGCTTCTCGGAGACGCGCCAGGGCGAGGTCCGCTTCCCGGAGATCTCTACCCACATCCTCGAGAAGATCTGCCAGTACTTCTACTGGTCGCTCCACTACTCCAGGTCAATTGCTGCTTGGTAGCTTTGCAGGAACCCAGATTCACTTGCTTGCGCTCGATTGCTTGCAACGTCACCACCTGTCATGATTTATTGATGGCCTACTGCTGCTGCGCGTTGGCCATTACTCCATAGTCCATACCATTAATGGTGATTAATCACTTAGCTAACCATTTACCAATCCCATCGTGCTATGTGTCTATGTATCCCTTTCGCCCATTTTTGTCCAACCCCACGTTTTTTTAGGCTGGTGATAACATCATTCGTTCAAATCGGTGTAGATATTCCAGTTGACAGTTTGCTTAACGAAAATCTCTAAATATCCTGAGCTATGGGTCGGTGTTGGTTACTTATTGTTTCTTCCATAGTTACTTTTACACTTAAAAGCAAGCAACTCGTTTCTAATCCCGTGAAAACCAGTAACTTCGGTGGACATCAGAATTTGAGTCTTGTGTCTTTCAGTTTATTGTTCACTAGTCCAAGACATTCAAAGCATGGGATTTTGGAAATGCTATCTTCTAGCTAGCACATAATCCAATGGCTAATGGTGTACGAGGTGCTTGGTGTCTACATCTAATGCATTACTAGCTTGCTCGGTACACATTATGCACAGCTATTGTATTTTTTCCCAGTTGTTTTTCTTCTTCTGCATTTTTGGGTTTCTGGTCATGCGAATTTGTCTTAATTTATTACTGGTTGTATCATTGACTTGGGATAGGCTTGTAAGTATTGGACATGAGCCTGAATGTATAGTTTATTGCTGGCAAGGTAATGTTTGAGCTGCGTATTACCTTTTGCGATGTAAGTTGTCCTAATTAGTTGGTTAGTTCGACTTGTCCATCCCTTTGCCTAGTAAAGAGTTAATTGAGTTAATTGTCCATCCCTGCGTATTACTGTTTGCTGCCTTATAAGCCTCGTCAGTCGGAACTTGCCATCATCAAGTTTAAAGGCTGCTAGTTGTGTGTGTTATCATCAAGGAGTTGTCTGGTCCAGTCTCGACATGCAGTGAATTTTGGTGCGGGAAAGTTGATTACATACATGCTCACCACATGTTTCTTCATTGAAGACATGGGATGGCTTAGTATAGATGGTGCGAGATTTATTTTTCTGTTGAAATTTGATAGGCATGAAGTTGTGGTACTGTTATCTGTTGGAGCACATAAATTGCATTCCATGTTGGGATTTTGGTGGTCTTTCCACCTGACAGAGCAGAGTTTAGTTTATGCCCCTCCCCTGTGCATTACTATTTGAATGAAGATCGATGATAGATGATAGTATGCTTTGCAACCGTTGGTGCATGCCCCATCAGTTGCTTGTACTGCAGGTTGAATGACTTGTAGTGGGAAGGAGACAGCGGAGTTCCCAATTGAGCCCAAGATAACCCTGGATCTGATGATGGCAGCAAACTACCTGGACACATGAGGTGGAGGAAGTTGAGGGAGAACTGTTGCACTGCAATGGATAAAATCATCCCAACCTCATCGTGTTTACATCCACTAGATGGGATTTTTTCTTCTTTTTCCATGGATCCGATACAATCTGATCTGACCCGGTACTGTGTAATGAAGACGTGTAAGCATGGAATGGGACATGTAAAATGTGTGCAAGTAGTTTTCTAATCCACCTGCAGTGTGTAACAGCCTGCGGCTGCTGATGCCTAAGACATACATCAAAGAGAAAAACAATCTTGTAGCACCTTGTTTTGCTGTGTGACTAATTGAATCCTCCCTTCCCTGTAACTGTAGTTTCTATCTGGATCTGGACTTGCATTTCGATTCAGTTGTCGTGGCAGAGATCACGAATGCCTGGGAAGCTGTATACTCGCGGGGAGAGAAAAATAATCGACCGCTAGAAGCATGGCGACCACGAGCGAATCTGGAAATGCATAGTAATAATCTAACAAGGATTTGAAATGCGTTGGGAGGAATCCGCGAGACACGTTGGGACGGGGGATGGAATGGTAGTAGCTCATCTTCATGGCCTGCGTTTTCTCTCATCCCTCTTTTTAAATTTCCGTATTTCATATTGCAACTTGTGTGTTTTTACTTTCTTAGTGTAGTATATTGCTAAGATTGGCTATAGGTTGCAAAATTCTTTTGGGATGAGAGTTTCACACTAAAGTGAACCGTAGTTGTACATCTAGATAGCTTATTTTAGTTTAAATTTTGTGCAAACTAATTGGTGCCATATATTAAGGTTTTAATAGTGCTTAATTCAGCACCTCCCCCTCTTACGCTAGAGCACCCGACACAATTGCAATGGGAAACAGACGACGATTATCCTAATTTGGTGATGCCATTTTTGCTTCATACACTTTGAAGCTATGACCACGCAGCCAGGCAAGGCAAGAAAGCAGGCGATTCGCAGCTCGCTGCCGTAGGATCCGTAACCGAGGAGCCTACACAGAGCAGTGCCCGGAAAGAGAAGAACGAACGAAGGGTTCCCATCCCATTCCAGTTCCAGCCGCATCGACCGGCCCAATACGGACTCCGGACACGCGATCCGTCAAGTTGCCGCGCGAATCTTTTGATCCGGAATCCCGTCATCTCGTGCGATCGCGTCGCGTGAATGCGCGCCAGGAATTTCGCCGGCCGGCAGCGCATCTAACCGGCGGAGGACCGGCGACGCCGCAGGCACCTATCCTGTCGCCGGAAAGGAGCGAGGCGCACGCGCGCCAGGCAGGCTCTAGCCCTGGAGTCCGTCCAGGTCGCCGCTGGCTGCAAGGCTGCCTGCAACTGCAAAGCTGCAACCCCGTCTCCCGCACGCATCAATCTGTCCACGGGCGTCTGGTCGGAGAAGCGGCCGGAGCGATCCCATCACCGCCGTGCAGGCCGTGGCCCGTGGGCATCTGCAGCTGGCTCGTTGCTGCGCAGGTGTTGAGCGCCCGCTCGTGTCTCGCGTTGGGGCTCTTTGTCTAAATCTTTTTTTTTTTTGAAAGATGTCTGAATCCATTCCATGACACAATTTGCCACATCTAAAGTCAGTAAAATTTTACCGATTTAGATATGCGTTTAGCTTTAGCCGCAGTTGTGGTAAGATTCCACTCCAGTAAATTTTTTTTTGAGCATAACAGTGTGGTGAGACTTCTTAGTCTTGCCAAAACGTGGCAAAAAAAAATGAATGGCCTAACCTTGGTCAAGTTTAACAAGGTTTTGTGGCCAGTGGAGACCACCTTAGTATATGAATCAAAAGAACAGCAGTCGCGTTGCAGCAGCGACCCATGCTTATCGGTCCGGGTAAATAAATCGTCGAGCAACTCCAGATGCCAACCGCCCAACGCACGGCTTCATGCCAAGATAAATAGCAGCGCGTTGAGCACCGGCCAGTTCGACGCCGGACGGCCCAACCGACAGGGACGAGCCCGCGGCGTCCGGAACGCCAAACCGGAAGCCCCCATCGATTGGGCACGCACGTTACCATCGCGCGTGGCTGCGTCTATCATGGCATGCGGTTCGAAGCGACCGCTGCTGCACGTGCTTCGTTAACGGCGAATGCCGGCATCAAATCCAAGCCCATAATAACGTCGCCGGCTGTCCACGTTGACGCTGCTGATGATGGAAGCTCGCGACGTGGACTAAGGATTTTATGCGATACTTTCTGTATACCGATCCGCCACCGTACAACTTACAAGCACCATCAAATCAAGCCCTTAATACTCTGCTGCTACTGGCCAACTGCTACTGCTAGACTACACGTTTGGAGCTGGTGGTATACACACACACGGGGGGGGGGGGGGGGGGGGGGGGGGGCACTATAGCAATTCCTCGCTTATTTTACAATACGCTGTCAGCCTCGCAGGTGGCGTGGCATCGACCAGCACCGAGCACGGCAGCTCACCGACCGGCCGGCCGGGCAGGCGTGGCGCGGCGAGGTTTGGTCACCCTTCGGCGATGCTCTGCAGCGCGGGCCTCCACTGCCGGGCGGCGCGCCGGCCGAGCAGCAGCGCCGCCTCCAGCTCGGCGTCGAGGTCGGCCGCCGCGTCGCCGTGGTCGGGGGTGATGGGGCCGGAGGACGGCTGGCCTGGCTCCGGCTCCTCCGTCTGGCGCATGACCTGGAGTGATGGGAACAGGGGACGGGAGTGAATGCGCGGCATAATTGCACGAGCGGCTTGTCAAACGCGGCGACGTGATCGTGCGATGGAGACTGCGGAGGGCCGCGGCGTGGCGTACCTTGGCGAGTGACCGGTCGGATTCCTTGCGCTCGCCGCCGCCGCCGCGGCTGTCGCAGCTGGCACGGCGGCGGCGGTGCTTGGTGGCCGCCGGCTTCACCTTCTCCTCCTCGTCGTCCTTTGCCCTGATCGTGACGCGGCTCAGCTTGACGTGCCGCTTCGACGCGAACTCCCTCAGCACCTCTGCTCACACGCACCCCAAGTTCATCCATCCGTTCATTCGTCAGTTGGTCCGGCAGGCAACAAACAAAAAAGCGACGTGAGAAAAGCAAGCCAGAAGCGGTGAAAAACTGGTCAGAAACGACGGTGAAATCGTCACGGTCGTCGAGCGAGTCCAATTACGGGCGCTAGAAAAGTTCGGAAAGGCGCCCGCCAACCTACAAGGCGCGCCTCCGTCATCCCAGTCAACCATGGCATTCAAGCCGAGAGAGCAGGCAAAATCCCATCTCCTCTCCGTACTCACGCGAGGATCTCATGCGCACCAACCGGCCGGCCGGCCTAACACGGCCAGCCGACGCCGCAAGATGTTCGGAGCAATGCAGGACGGCGTGCGCGCGTGGAGTAACTAGCTAGTCAGGGAGAGTACCTTCGAAGCTGACGAGGCGGTAGACGCGGCCGAGCAGGAGGGTGTCGTCGGGGCGGAGCAGCTTGAGGTGCTTCACGGTGACCGCGGGCGCGCCCCCCGCCGCGGCCGCCGCCGGCTGCGTGGTGGTGATGACGGCGGCGACGTAGTGGCCCGGGTTGGCCGCCATGACGGCTCCGGCCGAGAGCGCCCAGTAGGCGCGCTCCGTGCGGCCGCCGCCCGGGTGCTGGATCAGCACCGCCGCCGCCTCCGCCGCCTGGCAGTTGCCCATCGGTGCGAGCCTGCCCGCCGCCGCCACGCGCGCGCGTTTCTCGCGTGTTTTCTCCGCGGCAGGCCGGGGAGGACAACCGGACAGAGGAGAGGAGGAGGCGGGGCGGGCGAGTGAACCGCGGGCGGTAGCGGCGCCGAACGTTTTATAGGGTGGTTGGCGCGCCGCGCGGGCTCAGCTCGACCTCAGCTCCAGGGTGTGTGCGGATGTGCCGAACTGCCGAGAGCCGACGATGCAACGTGCACGGTAGCTGTCCGGCCTACCCCCATCCCATCGTCGGATTATATAGCGGGCGCACGTGACACCGTCGCGGACACGCACGGTTTTCTTCTGCCAGTGTGAGTCTTGGGAAATTGGAATTTTAATAAGCGATACAGCGTAATAAGAAACGCAAAGAGTGATGACAGAAACCTTTTTCTGTTAAAATATTTGTACGTGTAAGAGCATCTCCAGCTCTCAAAATGAGCTTCTATTTTCGTTTTTGGGAGCTGGCTTGTAAAATTTAGAGATGGGGGTGGTTGGGGTTTGGGGGGGGGAGCAGGAGATGGGGTGCTAATTTGGGATTCAGATTGGGTAACATTGTGAAGCAATATCACAGAGTACTGTAGCTGTAACATTCCCCCTCTCGGAGATGTCCATCGCGGGACCAACGGTTAGATCATGGTGAACAGTATGTGATACAGTAGTACCGGTAACAACATTTTCGCTACAGTACCGTCGCTACAGTATTTTCTTTACAGTTGTCCCGGGTACTTTTGTTACTGTAGAGAATGTACCGTTCGCCAAGATCTAACCATTGATCCCGCGATGGACAGCTTCCAGAGGGGTGAATGCTACAACTACAGTACTCGGTGACATTGCTTCACAATGTCACCGAATCTGAGTCCCCTAATTTGAGAGCGCATTTAGGAGGACTTCTAGAGTTCGCTTTCTCCCTAAACTCTCAAAATTTAGAGTAGGGGGCTGAATGAGAGCTTGGACTGGAGTTGCTCTAAGTTCTTTCAAAGCTTATACCTGTATTGCGAATTTTATTCTGTAGAGAATTTAGTATGCTTCTCCTAAGACTTACAACTCGGTTTATACTGCAGTTTTACAAGCATATGAAGTTCCTATGATTCTGATGTTCTAGAGACAAAAGCATTGAAGTTCATACGAATGTGGTATGTTGCGATGTTACAATCAATAAGCATGTGTTTATATTTATTAAGTTATCTAAATATCTACTCTCACTTTTGCACTGGAAGCTTCCTCCAGCATTCTCTAACCGTGTGTTTGGTTGGGAGAAGGGGTCCAACCTAGATGGGTCGGACCCCTTTTGGAGTGTTTGGATGGAGGCAACAGGGGACGGAGTGGACCCAAGAGGAGAATATTCGGTGAAGATGCGGGTTCGCTCCGTCAACCAAAATCTGGCGGACGAGTCCGCTCCGCTCCGCTTTAACGATGGCGTCTCTCTCCGTCTCTGTCTCTCTGCTTCTCTGCATCTCTCTCCAGTCGCCGACCACGAGAAGAGGAGGGAGGCCATGGCGGCGGCCACGGCGGAGCAGGGCGCCGGCGGCGGAGACCATGGCGGCGGCGGCGCGCAGATCCAGCGGCGCAGGCCATGGTGGCGGCCGACGGGAGAGTGGGGCTGTGGTCATCTCCTCGTCCCGACCCGCGCCGCCCGTCCTCGTCGTCGTCATCCCGACCCGCTGCGGCTCGTGCCCGCGGCGACCCGCCCAGCTGCGCGGGGCACGCGCCGGCGCGCTGGCGCCACTGGACTTCGCCAAGGCCATGGTGCGGATGGGCAACCTCGCGCCAGCGCCGGGACGCCCTTGTCCTGGAACGCGGTGACGAGGGCCGGCAGGCCGGACTCGGGCCCCGGCAGGCCGGCGGTCGCGGCGTCCCGGCTGGCGGCGCGCGCGTCCAGGAGGCGGCGCCCGGGCAGGCAGAGCTTCTCTACCTGCTGAAGCGTCCTCTCATAAGAGAAGACTTAAATGTGTTACAAACATCAGTCCCATGAGGCTGATGACACATTTATTACATCAGATGGTTCATTACCGTACAACTCTGCGCGGTAGTGAGCAGAGAAATGCCACTATCGCGAGGATTACAATCCACACACACGCAACGATATTAAATATAAACAGAAAGTCATCAGAGTCTTGCGCCATGCGGTATCTCCTGCGGGTGACCCTAATCCACAGGTAAGGCTGGGTGCAGGACGGTACCCTACTCGACGTTGTCCGGAACGAAGTCTGGGTCTTCCTCTGTAAAAATTAAGAATGGGGAGAGTACAAACGTACTCAGCAAGTCCAATCACACCCACGGAGGGGAAATAACAGAGTATAATGCACAGGGTAATTCAAGGGTAAGTCTAGGGTTTGTTTTGCAGAAAGCATTATTTTATGCAGGGGTTCATTTGAAAGAAAGCGTTTTCCAAAACCAGTTTTCTTGTACCAAGTAACACGAGGGGTTGATCCACACAGGATCCAAGTTTTAAACTGCTACCGGACTCCTCATCCGCCGTAGCACGCGGCACAACTGCCGGACATATTTCCAAAACAACTCACGCCAACCCATCCCACAATAAACACTAGTTATGTGATCACACCGTAACTCGCCCAGTATCGTGGGCACGGCTATTCGAATAGGTTTTAACTCTGCAGAGGTGTGCAACTTTACCCACAAGCGGGGTACCGCAGCTCGATCACCGTAGCGTCGGTGCAGATCCCAACAAAGCCATTACCCACCTTAGCTAGACCTGACTAGCCATCACGGGATGCACCAAGGGGTCATTCACCTATCACAGAGGTTGTAACCGGGGCATAAGTCACACAGAGCTAATCCTTCTCCTTGATCACCCGTTACTCTCAGCTCTCCTGATGGCTATCAGACTAACTAGTGGGGTTTATGCTAAGCCGTTGCCCATTCAACGGTCGAGTGGTTTGCACGATAATAGAGTTAGGTGAGATGACACACCAACTCGGTCCTTAGTTGTGATAAGATGGATATCTCCCTTCCTTACTTAACCACACAGGTACAAGCACACCAAACGGCAAATCACACAGAAATGCCATCCATCCCGTCTAGACTTATCTTTTGAAAATCCACTTTTATCCCTTCACACACACGCACACATTTTCTTTATAAAACAAGTTGTATTGAGTATGAGGTCCTAAGTGCAGCGTTCTAGCAGTGATTAATGTCCAAACAACACATTCAGACATTAATCTAGGTGGTCAAGGAATGATCATAACAAATCAAGGGGTGGCTATCCAACCGTGTTTTCAGCAAGCAAAACATATGCAATTTTGTAAAACAGGTCATTGGGTTGTGTTTATAAAAACTAGGACAAAAGCATGCATCAAAGGATGGGATTGAACTTGCCGTCTTCGAAGCCTTCCGGGAGGTCCTGGTCGAAGCACTGTCCTTCGGGCTCCGGGTCGCGGAATGGGTCCTCATTCGCTGGCTCACAGTCCTGCTCGTCAACGGGCTCTCCTTCGTTCACACCGTGGTCTACGACGCATACAAACAAACACACGATCAAGAAACAGAATTACAAGCTTTATCGTTGAGGTCGATTTGGAGTCAATTGAGATATAGAGGTCGAAGTGATATTTTTGGTCGGTTTCTTAATGGCACGGCCAAAACTTCATTTGAAATGGCGTGGTGAAGTTTCGGGTCAAACGGAAATGGTCTGGCGCATAAAATGATAGGTCGTATAAAGGTCTAGGGGTTAAATAAAGAGTCAGGGACCTATTTGTAATTAATCTCGAGAAGGCAGGGGCCTGTTTATAATTTTTGGAAACATTTGGATCATTCTGGAAAGGTCAGGGGTCTATTTAGAATTAAGTTTACATAAGAGGAGGGTTTACTTTGAAATATAATAGAAAGAAGGGTCCGTTTCGCAAAATGGTTAAAAGGTAGAGGGGCACTTTTACAAATAGCAGAAAGGGGAGGGGGCTATGGGCAAATATGCCTTTCTCTTCCTCCTCCCTCCACGGGAAACAGAGGAGGCGGCCATAGGGCGTCGGCGGCGCTCGACCGGCGGCCCTGGGCCTCGGGGACGATCGGAGTGAGGGGGAAAGGGTCAGGGCGATGCGGGGGTCCGATCCCCGGCCGCAGCTCGGCCCGAGGCGGCCTGGCCCCGACGGCCGGCGGCAGCGGGCGACGGTGGCCCCGGACCGGTGTCCCAGAGGGGCGGCGGCGGTCAAGGAGAGGGGGAGGAGCACCAGGGAGCCTTGGGGGTGCCATTTCCTACCTCGATTCGGGCCGAGGGGCAGTAGGGAGGGGGGCTCCGCGGTGGCCGGTGGCGGCAATGGCGAACGGCGGCGCTGGGACTCGGGAGGGGGCCGTGCGGTGATGGAGGTGGTTTGTGGAGCTCGGCAGCGAGGTAAAGGGCCTTTTTAAAGGCGTGGCAAGGCGGTGGGGGTTTGGCGGGATGCGGGCGGAGGCCGGCGAGCGGTGCGGGCGCGTTAATGGCGTTCCGGCCGCTCGCTCGTGTCGTGACGCGGCGGTGCGGGCGGCGAGGTGGGATGGGACGCGTCGGGCAGGCTGCAAGTGGCGCAGGCAGGGCTATGCGGGCACAGGACGGTGGCAGCGGTGGTGGCGGGGCGGCGCACGTGGGCTCGGCGGAGCTCGCGGCGTTGCAGCTCGGCGCGCGGCGTGGGCACGCGGAGGTGGCAGTGGCGGGGGTGCGGGCACGCGGCTTGGCACGGCTACATGTGCGGGCGGCCGGTGTCGCGGTTCGGCGAGGGCGTGCGCACACGCGCGCGTGCACGACCCTGGTCGGCTTGGCGCGTCGCGGCGCTCGGCCATGGAGGCAGGTGCGCGCGCGCCGGCCGGCCGAGAGCGGGGCGCAGGACAGGGCAGGCCGGGGAGCGGCGCTCGGGAGTGCGGCACGGGTAGTGCGGGATGGGCGGTGCTCAGGAGCAGAGGAAGGAGTGATGAGAAGGAAGGAAGGGAAAAAGAAAAAAAATGGAGAAAAGAAAAGAAAATGGGAAAAAGGGAAAAAGAAAAAAAAAAGGGAGAGGAAAAAGAGAAAGGGGGAGATGCGTCGGCGCCGACCGCGGCGATCGGTCGCGCGTGGCCGACCGGCGGTCGAGCGGCGCGGGATGGGACAGCGGCGAGGAAAAAGAGAGAAGTACGGTCAGCGGAAAAAGGGTGGAACGATGAATGAAGTCGGGTGTCGGGACGGCAGAAAGCTCTGGGGAGGAATTAGGGTTTGAGCTCAACGATGAAAAATAAATTTTGAAAATAACTTAGCGCGTGATTTAATTAGTAAATTTTTTCCGAGATGTCACAAACCTACCCCACTTAAAATGAATCTCGTCCTCGAGATTCGGCTGGCTCCTAAACAGATGGGGGAACTCCTTCTTCAGAGCGTCTTCGCGTTCTCACGTAGCTTCCTCAACTCCGTGTCTGCTCCACTGAACTCTGCAAATCCGTACTTCAGAATTTCTTGTCCTTCTTGTGACAGTGTCCAGAATCTTGACCGGTATCTCCTGATATCACAAGTCTGGATGCAGATCTATTGCTTCTATTGGCACGTGTTCTGTCTCGGGTACCTTTAAACGCCTTCTTAATTGCGAGACATGAAATACCGGGTGTATATCTGACATTGCTTCTGGTAGCTCCAGACGGTACGCTACTGCTCCGACTCTCTTCAGAACTCGGTACGGTCTAATGTACTGAGGGGCCAGCTTTCCTTGTACCTGAAACCTTCGGATTCCTCGAATGGGTGAAACCTTGAGATATGCGAAATCTCCTGGGTTGAAACTTATTTCCCGTCTTTTCTTGTCCGCGTAGCTCTTCTGTCGAGACTGGGCTGCTTTCAGCTTTTCTCTAATCTCGGTAACTCTTTCTTCTGCTTCCTTTATGAGTGCGGGTCCGACTAGGGCCCGTTCTGCAACTTCTGACCACATTAGGGGAGTTCTGCACTTTCTCCCGTAAAGAGCTTCGAACGGTGACATGCCCAAGCTTGCTTGGTAGCTGTTGTTGTATGAAAACTCGGCATTGGGTAAACTCTATTCCCAATCCTTGCCATAGGTAAGGACACATGCCCTCAATATATCCTCCATAATCTGATTCACTCTTTCTGTCTGTCTGTGGGTGATAAGCGGAGCTAAAATCCAATTTGGTGCCCATGGCTTTATGCAAGCTTTTCCAAAATCTAGTGGTGAACTGGGTCCCTCTATCTGAAACAATTCTGCTAGGTACACCATGTAACTTTACTATGTTTTGCACATAGAGCTTGGCTAGCTTTTCTCCGCTGTAGTTGGTTCGTACGGGTATGAAATGAGCCGATTTAGTAAGTCGATCCACTATTACCCATATGGAGTCGTGTCCTTTCTGGGTCCTGGGCAAACCCACTACAAAATTCATTCCTATCTCGTCCCACTTCCAAACCGGGATGGGTAGGGGTTGCAACAGCCCTGCTGGCTTCTGATATTCGGCCTTGATCCTTTGACAAGTATCACAACGGGCGACAAACCGTGCAATATCCGCCTTCATCCCATTCCACCAATATTTCTGTTTTAAGTCCATATACATTTTGGTGGATCCTGGGTGAATGGAATATGCCGAGTTATGAGCTTCATCCATGATTATTTGCCTGAAGTCTCCTTTCTGGGGCACGCAAATTCTATCTTTATACCATAAGGTTCCCCTATTATCCACCCTAAAATCTGGTGCCTTATTTTCTCCAGTCTGCCTCCGGAGTTCCATCAGCCCCTTGTCCGAACTCTGTGCCTTTCTGATTATGTCCTCTAGTGTGGATTGGACATTCAGCACTTGGCTGGAACCTCGAGGAACAATGTGCACATTCAATCGTGCCATATCCTCGCGCATATGATCATTCTTGGGTCCATAGGATTTCCGGCTTAGGGCATCGGCTACTACGTTTGCTTTTTCGGGGTGGTAATGGATTTTCAAATTATAATCCTTAACCAATTCCAGCCATCTTCTTTGCCTTAAATTCAAATCCGGCTGGGTGAAGATATACTTCAGTCTCTTATGGTCAGTATAAATCTCGTACTTATTTCCAATCAAATAATGCCTCCAAATTTTAAGTGCGTGCACTACGGCTGCAAGTTCCAGATCATGGGTTGGATAATTCTGCTCATGAGGCCTTAGCTGGCGGGAAGCATATGCAACGACATTCCCGTCTTGCATGAGTACACAACCCAATCCTTGTCGGGATGCATCACAATAGATGACAAAATCCCGATGAATGTCCGGTAAGGTCAGTACTGGGGCGGTTGTCAACCTATTCTTCAATTCTTGAAAACTCCTCTCACATGACTCCGTCCAGGTGAATTTCTTTTCCTTCTTGAGCAGCTCTGTCATGGGCCAGGCTATCATGGAAAATCCTTCAATGAATCTCCGATAATACCCAGCTAATCCGAGAAAACTTCTGATCTCACTGACGTTGGTCGGTTGCTTCTAGTTGGAGACTGCTTCGACCTTCTCGGGGTCCACTGCTACTCCTTCTGCGGTTAGAATATGACCAAGGAAAGCTACTTTCTCCAGCCAGAATTCACATTTGCTGAATTTGGCATATAGCCTGTGTACTCTTAATTTTTCCAGAACTACTCTCAGGTGTTGCTCGTGCTCCTGGACACTCTTCGAGTAAATAAGTATGTCATCGATGAAGACTACGACAAACTTATCTAACTCATCCATAAATATCTTGTTCATGAGGTTCATGAAATAGGCAAGGGCATTTGTGAGTCCAAAGGACATCACAGTGAACTCGAATTGCCCGTATCGGGTGACAAAGGCTGTCTTCGGGATGTCGCTTTCTCTAATCTTGAGCTGAAAATATCCTGACCTCAGATCGATCTTCGAGAAGTACTTGGCTCCTTTTAACTGATCAAAAAGGTGATCGATCCTGGGGAGGGGATACTTATTCTTGATGGTTACTTCATTCAGCGCCCGATAATCTACACACAACTTCATACTCCCATCTTTCTTCTTGACAAACAGGACTGGGGCTCCCCAAGGCGACGAGCTTGGTCTGATGAAGCCAATTCATTGTAATTCTTCTAACTGCTTCTTTAGTTCTGCCAATTCAGAGGCTGACATCCTATAGGGTCTCTTGGCTATAGGGGCAGTTCCAGGGATAAGGTCGATGACAAACTCTATATCCCTATCTGGTGGCATCCCAGGGAGTTCTTCCGGGAAAATATCTGGGTACTCATTTACCATTGGAACTTCTTCTAAGGACTTGGCTTCCATGCTAAACACCATCGGGTCTGACCCTCTTACCCGGGTATGGCAGGTTACTCGTACTCCTTCCGGGTTTGTCAGGTGTACCACCTTGTCCGTACAACCTATGAGGCCATTGTGGATTAACCAGTCCATTCCAAGGATCACGTCTATTTCCTTGGACTTTAGTACTACTAAGTCTGCTAAAAATTCTACCCCACTTAAATTGATCCTTACCCGTAGACAACCTAGTTGACACTTAATGTCACCTCCAGGCATCCGGGTTATTAGGGGTGTCTTAAGTAGTACTGTAGGTATATTGTGCTTTTCCACAAAACTCGAGGATATGAATGAGTTTGATGCTCCAGAATCAAATAATACTGTTGCAAGAGCTGAGCTGACTAGGTACTCACCGAGCACTACGCGCTGAGCTCCTTGAGCCTTCTGTGTGTTGATGTTGTTGACGCGGGCTCGTCCGAATGACTACTGGGGCTGCCTCATCTGCTGACTGTTGTTGTTGGCGTTGCTGTTGTTGTGGATGGGCACTCGGTTGGCACCTGACAGCACTGGCCTTGGTCCATTCACTGTATTAGAGAAGACTGATGTAGCAGGCTTGTTTTTGGCATATGGGCAGTTGGCAATGAAATGCCCGGTCTCTCGGCAGTTGAAACAGACCCTAGCATTGCTGTTGTTGGTGGTGACCTGGCTTGCATTGCTCTGCGGGGCCTTCATAGTGTTCTGGCTTCGGAACTGCGTGTTAGAGGCTTGTGGGCCTGTCACTTGAGATTGAGTCCTATACTGCATTGGAGCCTGATACCTTGGTGCAGTATAGTTGAAGCTTCTTGGTTTATGGAAGCGATCCTGCTGGCGGGACTTGCTTTCTAGAAATTTGTGCTTGTTATCTTTCCTTTCGTCAATTTTGGCCCTCTCTGTAAGAATAGCCTTGTTCATCAGGGTGTTGAAATTCGGGTAGATCTATGGAGTAAGCAAGGTCCGGAGTTCTGGGTTTAATCCTTTCTTGAACATATCCCGCTTCTTTTCATCGTCGTTCACCTCTTCTGGGGCATATCGGGCCAACTCCATGAACTAATAGGTGTACTCTTCCACCGACATGCTTCGCTGCTGCAGAGCGCGGAACTCATCTGCCTTGCGCTTCATGGTGGCCGAGGGGATATGATATCAGCGGAATTCCTTCACAAATTCCTTCCAGGTGATGGTGGAGGCATCTTCGGCGGCGGCACAGTAATTCTCCCACCAGGCTAAGGCAGTCCCGGTGAGTTGGTGTGCTGCCAGCATGACTTTGTCTCGGTCCTGACACTCGAATGGCTCGAGCTTCCTCTGAATCACTCGCAGCCAATCGTCTACATCCAAGGGGTTACAGGATCCGGCAAAGGTGGGCGGCTTGGTCCTCAGAAAAACCGTCAGCTTGTCATTCATGGTTTGCTCCCGGGGCCGCTTGTTTACGGGAGCATTGGCCAGTGTTTCCAAGATGAGGGTCTGGTTGTGAATTATCTGGGCCAGATCTCCGAGGGGTGGAGGTGGTGGCAGTGACACTTCTCCTTGATTCTCTCCTCGGTTCTGACTCACTTCCTGTTCATCCTGGGGAGGGTTCTGTCCATTAGGCTGCACTCCCGTGCCAGCGACGGCAGGGTTCCGAATGCGGGAGGCCCTCGTAACGCTTCGGGAAGCCATCTGTAAATTGATTAGAGTTTTTGTGAGATTTGGGATTAAGTGATGTTTAAGTTGTTTAAATCGTATTTTTGAAAAGGCAGAATCTACCTTCTGCCGATAAGCACACAAACAACAAGCACACACATAACAAACAACAAGCACAAGCAACTTTATTATAACGAGGGGGGTACAACACGGGGCAATACTAAAACGCGTACTACACGACCGGGTACAGGTTCACACTTCAGGGTACAACTTAAGCCAAGGGCTTGAGAGGGTACAACACTAGGTCGTCGTCGGACATCCTACTCGTGGGGCGAGCCTTCTTCTGGGGCGGAACGTGCTTCCAGGGGAACAGACAACTCGCCCTCTCCTATGTTTCCGTATTCCAGGGGTTGCGCAGCAGCTTCTCTTTCGACGGCGGCAGTAGGCCCTTCGGGGTTCTCGGGTGGGGCTTGTGGGGTTATCACGAGTGGTCCCCATCCTATGACGGGTGTCCCGAGTAGAACTTGGTCTTCCCCAATTGCCGGGACCGGGGTTCCACTTCTAGTCCATTCTTGCATACGCCGGTCTCGGGCTTGCCTGAGGCTCTCCTGAGCAACTGCTTCGCTGCTGACCGCGGCCGCGGCTCTTGCCTCGGCTTGGGCTACTCGTACCTATTGCAGTCTCACCGCGAGCTCTGCTTGCTCGGCTTGATGGGTCTGCTCCCTCAGAATGTTGGCTTGCTCGTCAAAGAGCTGATCCAAGGCGGCTAGGTAGGTAGCCACTTGGTACAAAGGGTCCTCTTCATGGCGGCGCCGTTCCAGACTTCTCATGCGTGCTTCTCAAACTGGGGTTCTGATGGCCGGCGAAAAGAACCTCATTGGCGTGGGGGCTAGGTGTTCTTCGAAAATCCGGCACAGGTAACGGAGTGCCTTTCTGATGGCCAAGGGATATGTGTCTTGGTGCCTAAATCCCGTAGCGGTCACTCGCCATGGCTGGATGTCGGGGTAGCGCTCACTTCTGGCGATGACTAGGATCACCCTGCAGCGGAGGGTACCATGGTGCTCGTACTCTCTGTTGTAGTACCTTGGGCGTTCCATGACGCCAAGGATTTTCAGGGCGTTGATCAACAGGCTAGGGAAGCCAGGTGCAGCTTGGCAATTGCCTGGGTCCATCCTTCCTCAGCCATCTGAAAACAAAGATAGGGTGAATAGACTTGCACAATTAATTGGGGGTACACAAAGGGAGTAGATGATATTTATTATTGCAACATGGTGGGATACAGACTTCATGGATACACGATTATTAGGGCAAAGGTTCTAGCTTGGGGTGCTACTCCTATCATGGGGATTCTTCCTCGATCCTAAGAGGGCGTTTCTTCAATGGAAGATATTGATCCATCGCGTCATCTTCGGTCTGAGTACCTTTATCCCAGTGGGTTTCTTCGGGTTTTTTCTTCTTCAGTCTGAGTGCCTACATCCCAATGGGTTTCTACGGGTTCTTCTTCTTCCTCTATCCATCCACCTATTCCTCTGCGAGCCTCGTACTCTTGCATTCGGGCTTGGAGAGCGGCTAGGGAATCCTCGGCGCGGGTGGCTCTCGTCTGTTGTTCTTCCAGTTCTGCCTCACACTCTTGCATTTGGGCTTGGAGAGCGGCCAGGGAATACTCGGCGCGTGCGGCTCTTGTTCGTTGTTCATCCAACTCCTGGGTTGCCTTTTCTGCTCTTTGGACCTGTTGCTTCAATTGTGCCGCTTGTTCGCGGTAGAGCTCATCCAGGCCGGTGAGATAGATGGATGGGTGGGAGACCGTATCTTCCAGGTCTTCTTCTTCTCTTCTGAGTCCTCTCATCCGGGCAATCCATGTGCGTCCTCTTCCTTCAGTCGGCGGGAAAAATCCCATAGGAGTCCGCTGAAGTGATGCCTGTAGATCACGCGTAGACGTCGCAGGGCTTTACGGGCGGCTTTTCGATAGGTGTCCAGAAAGCGAAAACCAGTGGTGGAGATGAACCAAGGGTCCACATATGGGAAGCGGATGCTCCTTCACACGAAGATCATCAGGTCGCACCGAAGAGTGCCCTTGGAGTCGTACTCCCGGTAGACAAACTCTGGTGGGTCCACAACTCCGATGCGTTCCAGGCTGAGTATCAACAACTTAGGAAGGCCGGACTCTGCGTGACAGATTCTACCAATCCATCCATTGTCAGCCATCTGGAACAGGGCAAGAACCAGTGGTGAGTGTTTGTGTGAAAGAAAGATTAAGGAAAGAAAAGTTCTAGTGTCAAAGGGCCAGAAAAGGGGTTTCACTCCTAGGGTCACGTCCTACGGCCAACCTACGGCTCTGATACCACCTGAAGCGTCCCCTCATAGAGAAGACTTAAATGTCTTACAAACATCAGTCCCAGGAGGCTGATGACACATTTATTACATCAGATGGTTCATTACCGTACAACTCTGCGTGGTAGTGAGCAGAGAAGCGCCACTATCGCGAGGATTACAATCCACACACACGCAACGATATTAAATATAAAAAGAAAGACATCAGAGTCTTGCGCCATGTGGTATCTCCTGCGGGTGACCCTAATCCACAGGCAAGGCTGGGTGCAGGACGATACCCTACTCGACGTTGTCCGGAACGAAGTCTGGGTCTTCCTCTGTAAAAATTAAGAATGGGGTGAGTACAAACGTACTCAGCAAGTCCAATCACACCCACGGAGGGGAAATAACAGAGTATAATGCACAGGATAATTCAAGGGTAAGGCTAGGGTTTGTTTTGCGGAAAGCATTATTTTATGCAGGGGTTCATTTGAAAGAAAGTGTTTTTCCAAAACCAGTTTCTTGTACCAAGTAACACGAGGGGTTGATCCACACAGGATCCAAGTTTTAAACTGCTACCAGACTCCTCATCCGCCGTAGCACACGACACAACTGCCGGACACATTTCCAAAACAACTCATGCCAACCCATCCCACAATAAACACTAGTTATGTGACCACACCATAACTCACTCAGTACCATGGGCACGGCTATTCGAATAGGTTTTAACTCTGCAGAGGTGTGCAACTTTATCCACAAGCGGGGTACCGTAGCTCGATCACCGTAGCGTCGGTGCAGATCCCAACAAAGCCATTACCCACCTTAGCTAGACCTGACTAGCCATCACGGGATGCACCAAGGCGTCATTGACCTATCATAGAGGTTGTAACCGGGGCATAAGTCACACAGAGCTAATCCCTTCTTCTTGATCACCCGTTGCTCTCAGCTCTCCTGATGCTATCAGACTAACTAGTGGGGTTTATGCTAAGCCGTTGCCCATTCAACGGTCGAGTGGTTTGAACGATAATAGAGTTAGGTGAGATGACACACCAACTCGGTCCTTAGTTGTGACAAGATGAATATCTCCCTTCCTTGCTTAACCACACAGGTACAAGCACACCAAACGGCAAATCACACAGAAATGCCATCCATCCCGTCTAGACTTATCTTTCGAAAATCCACTTTTATCCCTTCCCACACACGCACACATTTTCTTTATAAAACAAGTTGTATTGAGTATGAGGTCCTAAGCGCAGCGTTCTAATAGTGATTAACGTCCAAACAACACATTCAGACATTAATCTAGGTGGTCAAGGAATGATCATAACAAATCAAGGGGTGGCTATCCAACCGTGTTTTCAGCAAGCAAAACATATGCAATTTTGTAAAACAGGCAATTGGGTTGTGTTTATAAAAACTAGAACAAAAGCATGCATCAAAGGATGGGATTGAACTTGCCGTCTTCGAAGCCTTCGGGGAGGTCCTGGTCGAAGCACTGTCCTTCAGGCTCGGGGTCGCGGAACGGGTCCTCGTTCGCTGGCTCACAGTCCTGCTCATTAACGGGCTCTCCTTCGTTCACACCGTGGTCTACGACGCATACAAACAAACACACGATCAAGAAACAGAAATACAAGCTTTATCGTTGAGGTCGATTCGGAGTCAATTGAGATATAGAGGTCGAAGTGATATTTTTGGCCGATTTCTTAATGGCACGGCCAAAACTTCATTTGAAATGGCGTGGTGAAGTTTCGGGTCAAACGGAAATGGTCTGGCGCATAAAATGACAGGTCGTATAAAGGTCTAGGGGTTAAATAAAGAGTCAGGGACCTATTTATAATTAATCTCGAGAAGGCAGGGGCCTGTTTATAATTTTTGGAAACATTTGGATCATTCTGGAAAGGTCAGGGGTCTATTTAGAATTAAGTTTACATAAGAGGATGGTTTACTTTGAAATATAATAGAAAGAAGGGTCCGTTTCGCAAAATGGTTAAAAGGTAGAGGGGCTCTTTTACAAATAGCAGAAAGGGGAGGGGGCTATGGGCAAATATGCCTTTCTCTTCCTCCTCCCTCCATGGGAAATAGAGGAGGCGGCCATAGGGCGTCGGCGGCGCTCGACCGGCGGCCCTGGGCCTCGGGGACGATCGGAGTGAGGGGGGAAAGGGTCACGGCGATGCGGGGGTCCGATCCCCGTCCGCAGCTCGGCCCGAGGCGGCCCGAGATGGCCTGGCCCCGACGGCGGGCGGCAGCGGGCGACGGTGGCCCCGGACCAGTGTCCCAGAGGGGCGGCGGTGGTAAAGGAGAGGGGGAGGAGCACCAGGGAGCCTCGAGGGTGCCATTTCCTACCTCGATTCGGGCCGAGGGGCAGTGGGGAGGGGGGCTCCGCGGTGGCCGGCGACGGCAATGGCGAGCGGCGGCGCTGGGACTCGGGAGGGGGCTGTGCGGTGATGGAGGTGGTTTGTGGAGCTCGGCAGCAAGGGAAAGGGCCTTTTTAAAGGCGTGGCAAGGCTGTGGGGGTTTGGTGGGACGCGAGCGGAGGCCGGCGAGTGGTGCGGGCGCGTTAATGGCGTTGCGGCCGCTCGCTCGTGTCGTGACGCGGCGGTGCGGGCGACGAGGTGGGATGGGACGCGTCGGGCAGGCTGCAAGCGGCGCAGGCGGTGCTGTGTGGGCACAGGAAGGTGGTGGCGGGGCGGCGCACGTGGGCTCGACGGAGCTCGCGGCGTTGCGGCTCGGTGCGCGGCGTGGGTACGCGGAGGTGGCAGCGGCGGGGGGTGCGGGCACGCGGTGCACGCGCGAGCGGTCAAGACGGTGGGTGGCGCGCACGTTCGGGCGGCGGCTTGGCACGGCGGCGTGTGCGGGCGGCCGGTGTCGCGGCTCGGCGCACCGCGGCACGGCGAGCGCGTGCGCACGCGTGCGCGTGCACGGCCCGGGTCGGCTTGGCGCAGCGCGACGCTCGGCCAGGGAGGCAGGTGCGCGCGCCGGCCGGCCGAGAGCGGGGCGCGGGGCAGGGCAGGCCGGGGAGCGGCGCTCGTGCGTGCGACACGGGGTGTGCGGTCCGGGTGGTGCTCAGGAGCAGAGGAAGGAGAGAGGAGAAGGGAGGAAGGGAAAAAGAAAAATAAAAAAAATGGAGAAAAGAAAAGAAAATGGGAAAAAGAGAAAAAGAAAAAGAAAAGGGGAGAGGAAAAAGAGAAAGGGGGAGATGCGTCGGCGCCGACCGCGGCGATCGGTCGCGCGTGGCCGACCGGCGGTCGAGCGGCGCGGGATGGGACAGCGGCGAGGAAAAAGAGGGAAGTACGGTCAGCGGAAAAAGGGTGGAACGATGAATGAAGTCGGGTGTCGAGACGGCGGAAAGCTCTGGGGAGGAATTAAGGTTTGAGCTCAACGATGAAAAATAAATTTTGAAAATAATTTAGCGCGTGATTTAATTAGTAAATTTTTTTCGGGATGTCACACCTGCCGACTCCGCTGGAGGAAGAAGAAAGGATGAAATGGAGAGAGAGAGGAGAATGACACGTGGGACCCACTAACGGAATTAATCTGCCATCCATTTCATATCCCAATTCCTCCAACCAAACAAAGATTAAGGGTTGGAGCCAACTGTAAGGATCACCGGGGTGTCCGACCCTAGAGGGGGAGGTGGTGAATTGGGTCGCTAATCGCTTTCTATCCTAGGGCTCAATCTATTTGCATAAGATAAACCTAATACGTCCTACACATACTAGTTATGACTAAGGTTTATCTATGCTACTCTCTACTTATCCCTAAAAGACTTGCAACCTATAGCCAATCCTAATCAAGCTAACTAGGAAAGTAAAGGCACACAAGATAGAGTAAATGCGGAAACGTAATATGGTAAGTAAAGAGGTAAGGGAGAGGATATGCAAACTCCCGAGAGGACACGGTGATGTAACGTGGTTCGGCACAAAAGCCTACGTCCACGGGACACCGAGGCTCTTCTGATCACCGTCTTGCGCTACACCACCAAGGCGCTGCTGGAAAGTAAAGGCAAGTGCCCACAAGACACCGAGTCTCGTGCACCGCCACCGTCTCTCTCGGTCACCCAGCCGAAATCCACTACGGAGCTTCTCCGCCAAGGAGGGGGTCTCCTCTTCCCCCGCACAAAGTGTCGTTGTCTCTCCATACCAAGTCGGAGGGTCACACGACGAATCACAAGATGCTTGCCGCAGCAAGGCTTTCACTCAAGCTAGTTCTCTCAAAAACTAAGCCTAAACAAGCACTAAGCACTCTCACAAGTGTGCTTAAGCCTATATGATGTACAATGAAGCTCTATGGTGGTTGGAGATGATCTTGAACTCTTATATGCTTCCTTGGTCTCCAGCAACCTCAAATGACCCGGCTTTGGGGGTATATATAAGCAGCCCAAGCAAATATAGCCGTTGGAGAAAAGCTGCCAGAAAAAAACACTTAACGCCGGTTAATCCGACGCACCTCCAAAGTCATCGTCGGTTCAACCGGTGATACTAAACTGCCCGCCTCAAAAACTAGCCGTTACGTGTACGGGCAATCAACCGATGCTACGTCGGTTTAACCGGTGAGTGTAGTTGTTCTGAAAACAACTTTCTGGACAACTGCACCGACGTTCACCAATATCCTATCGTCGGTTCATCCGGTGTATAGACTTTGCCTCAGCTTCTGGGTCCAATGCACCGACGTATTCAACTTTCCTAATGTCGGTTCAACCGGTGATACTAAACTTTCTGGTGTGCTCCAAGTCAATGCACCGACGCATGTAATTTTCTCAGCGTCGGTTTAACCGGTGATACTAAAGTATCTCTGTCTTAACTTTTTTGACTTGGATTTCTTCACGGTCTCTTCAATTCTTGTCCCTTGGACCGAAGAGCGTAGGGGCGGCCCTTCGGGCCTAGCTACGCCTATCTTCTCTTTGTCATCACTTGAAACTAAAATCCTGAGAATGTTTATCTTAACAATCATATTAGTCCAAGTGCTGTGTTGTCTATATTAATCACCAAAATATTATATTGAAATATGGCATGAGAGGTCATTTTCGTTACACCAACCCATCCCAATAAAACCAACCAAACATGAAGAGGGTTGGAGTCATCCATAAAACCTAAGTTGGAGTGGCTCCAATCCACCCAACCCGCAACCAAACAAACGGTAAACGGTAAGATCCTGGGCACTGTCCGTGCCCTAACCCCAAGCGATCGGACAACAAAAAACTAGATAGCAATTCGTTTCAGGTGATGGTCGTTGGAACTTTTCTAGATCAAGTACGGCATCCACACTCCACCTTAGCTGATCGGCTACGGCTACGAAAATCCGCAGACGCGAGAGAGACAAAATTCAGTGTCGTGTGACGATTCAGACAGTCCTTTCCTTGTCTTCAATTCCAAGCACAGCCGAAAAGGGGTGCTCCCGTTCCGTCTCCCTGAAGTGAAGAAGAGTAGGCTTGCGCCCGGAGCAGCGAAGAACACATGGCCGGGAGAAAAGGATGGGGGCAAGAGGTTGCGATCGAGGCCAAGCAACAGGTGTGTTCTTGCAGCAACAACTGGACCGCCCTGGCTTTTGCACACGGATGGGATGGTCCCGGCCGGCCCGCGCAACCGCACGATATCCTGTGCGTTATGGCGGACGCATCCGCTTGTTTTCTTGCCCGGGTTTAGTGGATTAGTGCTCAAGTTAGATGGAAGAAGCCGACTTCTCTCGCCGGGAGCCGGGGCTTGGGGCCGCCTCCCGCGACGTGGCGGCGGCGCGCCCTGTTGCGTCGCTTTGCTTCTTGCTTCAGCTGGGGGCGTGCGTCCGGCGGGCTCGAGGGACCCTGAGGTGGCCGAGTGGAGAGAGGAGAGGATAGAGCCCAGCAGGGCGCCGATAACCAACTGGATGAAAAGCTTGGATCAACCAGAAAACCACTGGCCTCTGGCCAATGACTGAACCAAGAGTGCCATGCTGTACTTGTTCCAGAAAGACAGGAGTACCTACCTTGGTGACTAGGGCTAGGGGTGCCAATTGGTATCTATTAGGCCCCTCCAACTCTCTCTAATTCAAACTTTTGTACTAAATTTCTAAAACAATATCTCAATTTGAAAAATTAGTATAAAATTTTGAACTAAAAAAGGTTGGAGGTGCACGTAAGGGTCACCCATTTGCAAATGGTGACACGATCGGGATTCAGATGCTGGTCGAGATGTGCGACGTACAGAACAGCGATAGTCCATACGTACTCCATACATACATACAGCCATGCATATTTTTTTTTAAAAAAGTACGTATGAGACGTAATGCCTACCAGCCAGAGATCGAAATCAATTTCATTTGCTTTTATTTTTGAGGACTAGCAGAAAATTGATTATTCTCTCTTCTGAATGCTTTCAGGTTCTGAAGACTTCCTGACTCGTAACAAGTGGAGTTATTGCAGCCAGTGAATCAACTATGATGCAATTATTATTTTTTTAATATTTCTTGCTTCTAAAATAAAAAATATATAAATTTAATAAAGATTTGCAAGATTTGACCTCTTTAGCAACTATTATATGTGTTGTATTAATATAAAACATGTACTCAATAGGATTGTTTTTTAACACGTGCGTACTGTACGTGTGCTTTACTAGTATTTTTTAAAAATTAGTATAAATATTTGAACTAATTAGAGTTGGAGGTGCTTACCAATTTACTCCCTCCGTTCACTTTTGATAGCTATATTTCATCTTGACACAAAGACCAAGGAAAATAACTTTACTTATCATATAATAAATACAACACGGACTTTTTTGTTGGTCCTCCAATGCTTTAACTGGAAACTCCTCGTTACTAGTGCTATTTATTGCCACAGCCCATGCCATTAGCAAATATAGCTATCATTTGTGAACATTTGAGTTTTTAAAATATAGCTATCAAAAATGAATGGAGGGAGTACATCCCTAAGCAATGGTTTTAGGTTGTCTGAGCTTTTGTTGTTTGGAACAGGCTGAATCTGGTGGCTTCTCCGGCGTATATACATGGTGGGCCGCACAAACATCCAGCGTATTGGGCTGGCATCGGGCATTCGGGCCATCTCGGCCAAGCGCGTTCGGTCAATTTCGTTCCAAAATTGACCCTACTCTGCTCGAACCGGTAATTTGACCGAGTTGACCCTACAACATCTTGCGGCAAGTTACTACATTGAGAAGATAAAGACTTTCGTTACGCAAGAAATGCTACGGAGTATAATAACAGTGGCGGCACATGTTTCCGGGTCGGAGCAATGGCGGTCGGCACGCCTGCACTTTGTAAAGCTGTTGCAGGACACACCGCAACTTCGACCGGTCAGTGGAAGCATCACATCAACCCGCGAACCTGCTCCTACATGCCTGCATCTGGCTCTAGCTCTTCAGATTCCAGCAGCGAAATTCCGGCCGGAGCCTACCCATCTCTCTCTCTCTCTCTCTCTCTCTCTCTCTCTCTCTCTCCTCTCTCTCTCTCTCTCTCTCTCTCTCTCTCTCTCTCTCTCTCTCTCTCTCTCTCTCTCTCTCTCTCTCTCTCTCTCTCTCTCTCTCTCTCTCGTCATGACTATGAATTCTACGGTGCCTCAAAATTGACTCGTCGACCCGGACTCGGGGCTGGCGTGCGTTTCCGACGGCGCCAACCCAGTTGGAGCCGGTTCGAGATCGCCGGCCGGCCCAGCCCGCGCCACATACACGCACATGCGGATGGACCCTCCTCGTCGTCGCGCTCACAGCCACGGCATAGATTAGTCCGCCCGCCAAAAAGGGTACAAAGCCAACAGCTCCACAATCATCTTTGCACGCTCAAAATTTAGGCTCGTGTCGTGCCGCCCAAGATGGCACAAAGCCAAGCATTTCGCTGCCGGATCTCCCAATGTCCGAGCCGCTTCACTTATGACGTAGTGCGAGTACAACATTTTGTCGTGTCGGCATACGCTACAACAGTTTGTTTATTATTATTACAACAATTATCCAAATTAATTTATTTGGTTACATTTCTTTTGCCTTGGTACATGTATGTTCACTTTTTGCAAAACAAAAATACAACAAGAAAACCAAAGGAAGAGTCAAGCGACAAGTAATTTAAATCCGGTCAGATTTCTACAGCTTGCGCGCGTCGCCCTCTCAGTCGCCTCGCCTCAGCACCCATCCATGTCCCTCCAGCCGAGGTAGACCAGGCCGGCGAGGTAGTGCGCGTAGGCGCCGGCGATGACGAGCACGTGGAACAGCTGGTGGCTGTGCCCCGCGAGGTCGAACCGCCCGGGCATCCACCGCTCGGGCACCCTGGTGGCGTACACCGCCACGCCGGCCAGGTAGGCGGCGCCCATGGCCATCTCGTACCCCGTCGTGACCACGGCCTCCGGGCGGGCCCCGAACACGACCATCTTGTGCACGATGGGCACCAGCCCCGACATGCCCATGCACGCGAACAGCCCCGCGCGCGCCCACCGCAGCTCCGGCCGCTCGAAGACCGGGAGCAGGGAGACGGCCACGGCGGCGGCGCCGGAGGCGGTGATGAAGCCGAGGTAGAGCGCCTGCACCAAGGGGTCGCACAGGAAGGTGTAGTAGACGAGCGGGTAGAAGGAGGTGACGATGAGCGCCGTGATGCCGGCGTAGTCCAGGCGGAGGAGCACGTAGCTGGCGTGCTCCGAGTGGCACGCCAGCAGGTGGCACGCGCTGCTCATCAGCAGGCAGAACATGGCGCCGCATAGGTACGCGTAGAACGGCCACCGCGCGACGCGGTGCCCCGGTGCCGACGACAGCGCGGCGGCGGCGGCGGCCTCGGTTTCGACGGACGCGTTGCGCAGCAGCGCCTTCATTATTATTGTGTCCGCCACCGCTCCTTCGGCGCTGTAGTCGCTCGTCATCAGCGCCATTGCGTTGCCGGTGATGTTGGGCAGGCGTCCCGTGGACGTCGTCGCCAGGTGAGAGTGAGACGCCTCGTACTCCATTGGCACCATCGTGGCGGCGCACGTGGTGAACGCGAGGAAGACGAAGAAGCCAATCAGATGCCTGAAGGAAATTATCAAGGAAACGTCAGTTCGTTCAAGCGGGTCAATCGCCGCCGGTTGATTGGTGCTCCCGGCGAACAGCGATCTCTTACGTCCAGACGTTGATGGTCTCGTTGTGGATGGAGAAGGCGCTGAGGAGCGCCTCCTTGATCGGCCACTCGCTGCGGTAGTGGTCGACGATGAACTCGTTGTGCTTGAGGAACTCCGGGAGCCTGTCGTAGCTGACGAGCTCGCACCTGCGGCGGCCGCAGCACTTGTCCGTGGCGTCCTCGCCGCCGCCGCAGTCGCCGACCTTGCGCCCCTTCATCAGGAGAGGAGACCTCACGGTCCTGGGCGACCCGGCATCCGTGCCGCCACCGCTCTGAACGGTGGTCGTCTTCTCCAGCGTCACCGTGGAAGCCATTGGAGCTAGACGCTTGGACTTGGGAGTTCTCGCGCACCACGGCTTGCTGTGCCACTTGACGAGGTGTGTTTTGCATGTGGTTGCGCTAGCTTGCTTGTTGGGATATAAATAGGCCGGCGCGCGGCAGCCGTCTGTGTACTTGTGCGTGCGCGCGCGCGCGAGGTCGTTGGTGTACGGCCGGGATTCTGTGCCCGTGAACCGGTCCGATTAGTGGGACGGCGGCCCGGCCGGGATCGGAGTCCAAGAAACGGCCACGGTCCAATTTTTGGCGCGGTTTTAATCGGACCAGCAGAGGGGAGCCGGGTTGCACGTTCGTCTGTTTCGGTGTACTAGTACTACTACTAGTCAGAGCCGGGTTGCTGCTGCTCAAGCTTGCTCAATTCCCCGTTCGTGCGAAAGGAGAATTGTCTGGTCAGACAACCAGAGTTCACCTTTGGCGGGTTGCCACAAGAAGAAAATCTTCAGGGCACAAAACCAAAAACGGTCGGTCACCACTCTCCAGACCGGACGCAGATCAGGAAGCAGAGCCTCGTCAGAGAAGCGACGCTGCAAGTGCTAGCCAGTGTGGTTGTGTTCAAGTCAAGAGCTCCCGCGGCGCTTGACATTTGAAAGGAGCAACAATGGCCAGCGGGTCCGGCCGGCACACCATGAGTTGAAGCCTAGTCAATACAGCGACACACTAAAATGGCTCGCAAGTTGGGTACCCGATCAGTGGATGATTGGAACCGTATATTTTTGGGATGCCTCTCGTGACCTAGTCAAGGCAGCACCAACACCAATGGGGCTGGGAGGCGGAGCCCCGCCAGCATCAGCGTGCCTAGTAATCGGGCACGGCTCCTTGCTTCTTGGAGAAAGGCCCTCCCGGGCCTGTGTTTCTCCGTTGCCGGTTGACACAGCGATGCGTCTTATACTCTTATGCGAGCTCGACGCAGATCCGTATAGGACAAGGTGGGGACCCCCAAGTGGCAGCGCTTGTTGTTGCCGATGGTGCAAGGATTGGTTGGATCTTCGCTGACACGGCCTATTTCGCATCGACGTTCCGCATCGGTAGTGTATCGCAATGTAAGTGCTTGGTAGGCTGCGGTTTACTAGTGCTCTGTCCGTTTCACGCATGACAAGAAAAGAGACTGTCGTAGGGGAGTGAACTAGAGAAAGATTTATTACTCAGTGAAGCACTGGCGACGACTCAGACATGTCCCTTTGCGCTGACGATGATCTGTACTCGCCGGCAGCTATCTGTCAAGAAGGCATGTCCAACGGTAACGGCTCGCGCAATGAAGCAACTTCCTTGGCTATTGATTTGGGTGTGGGCAAATGTGTAATAGCTTCAGATTGTTTGGAGGTGATCATGAATATTCAGAAGCAAAATTTGTGTGCTTATGTTGCCATCCTGAATGAAATCAAAGCTAGAACCACTTTATTTCAGAAAGTAGTTTTCAAGTATGAGGGTAGAGACTCTAATAACGAGGCTCATGTTTTTGCTAAAAGTGTTTGTAACTTGGCACCAGGGCGATATGTGTGGTTCCTTGGTTGTCTAGAAATATTGCATGTACCTCAAAACATTGTAAACAATTAAGAGTCTACCTTCCTCTCAAAAAAAAGACTGTCGAGGGTGTGACTGACCCAGAATCGATGGAGGCCATAGCATGCAGTCAGAAAGATTCGTCTTGCCACTGACAACATCAGCGTGGTTAGGAATATCAAGAGTGGGAGCAAGGGCGTATATGCACACATTGTCGAGGAGATCAGGCCAGAGCAGGAGCTTTCGTGTGTGCAGAATTTGTTCATGAAGGTCGAGCGTCTAATGTAGATGCTCATAACTTAGCTACAAGTTCAGTTTATCGTGAGTTAGGTAGAATGGTATGGTTGATGTCACCGTCTGAAGGCGTTTGTATCGCAGTTCCTCGAGTCATCAATCAATAAAGAGTGATGATTTTTCTCAAAAAAAAAAGGTTGCAGGAATCAGGCGTGTTTGCACGTTACCCCTGCTGCTGTACCTGTATGCACTCAGCTCGGTAGGTGCTACTGCATGCTACACGAGTACACGACAAGCCATATATGGTACTCGCTGCTATCTCTCATTCTCGCTGCATTTCTGCTGCACCCCCACCGTCGACGGCACCTCCGTCCTAAGCTAGCCGCGCCCAGTAATCTCGATCATGCGTATATACAGGTCTGGCTCGTGGTACGATGTACGAACCCCTGCTAGGTAAAAGACGACGGCGTACGTACCGGGAGGTAGTTTTGTAGAGCTAGCCGATAGCGTACGTATATGTATACGAACGCCGGTACACCGTGCACACACACACACGCACGCACGCACGCACGCACGCGCACACACACACACACATACATACATATATATATATATATATATATATATATATATATATATATATATATATATATATATATATATATATCAGCTGGGCCTCCGAATCGAGACACGCGACAAGATCGGCGCGGCAGCTGCATCGCATCGCCGTTGATCACAGAAGAAATCGCGGGCGCACATGGAAGCCGTTAGCGTCGATCGATCGGTCTCAGTCTGGCACGCATATCTCAGTCCATGCAGATCGGCTCGCGAGTACTCTGCTAGCATGGACGCCAGCCGCCTGGTCCCGCGAATCCGTTACGTCCAGCCAGCCAGCCAGATCGACCTGCCTTTTCATGCATGCATATCCTCTGACGATGGAGCGACAATTATTGTCCGATCCTCCATCGCAAAACGGAAAAAAGGCTCTCGTTCGTCGGGCGGGGCGTACGTGTGCGCGTAGAGATATGCGTAGCACGCTAGCGAAGTGTATGCGATGGAGACGTAGGAAGCGTCCAGAACGTGGGCGGCAAGAGAATTTGGCGACAGCGAGAGAAGCGTGCGTGTATCTCCTGTCGACCGATGGCATTATTTAATCAAGACCCCGAGATATTTTGCCCCAACAATCGGGTAGCTAGCTGCTAGACACTAGAAACAACAAGTCGACATGTGAGCTTCACGTATCAGCGCTGCTAAAAGCTCATGATTGTGCTCTGGTGCTACCTGTGGCGAGAACGAAATATCTTCGAGCTCTTTTTTTGTTCTCTCTCTCTCTTGGGTTTTGCTATTACCGGTGACTATGATGCACTAATAACTGTACGCTTGCTTATCTGATGACAATTTTGGAATTCCCTGCGTTCCAAATTGGAGTTTCTTTTGGAGTTTTCGTTATTATTCTAGGATCTTAGGCGTTTCTTTTGGAGTTTTTGGTATTCCCTCCGTTGCAACAAGCGGCCATCAACCCCATTGGCATACTACATTTCGATCGCTTGCACGCTCCTGTGTCGTGGCGGGCGCGCGAGTGGTCTGATCTGATGAATGCATGCCCGGCCCGGCCTTCGTCCTCCCTGATCGCCATCATCAGTTAATCTCAATCATTACTACATTGCTACAAGTATTTCAGAATAAGGGATTAGCGCGACGAGTCGTTCCTGTGCCGATGATCGAGCGAGCCCACCATGAGAAAACAAGGCACGGAACCCTCATACGTGCACCCGAATCGGCCAAAGATAATCCTGATGACGGCTACAAGCAAGGCCAAGACCACTAGCTACCTGCTTGTAATATGAACTTGATTGAGAATAGACATAATTATTTGCATGATGACGGCTACAAAGCTAGGCGGCCGTACAATAACAAGCACCTGGCCATGATGAGATACTGATCGAGATTCATGACCAATGCAGTCTGTCGTCGACGTCGCGAGCTTGTCTTTGCGATATGGCAGCGTATATCTTTGCGATATTTATGCATGCTTCGCTGGCATATATGCGTACTTGTCTTATATCTGCTCCACGCATTCGGCGTATCGTCACTGTAAAGAACACGCGAGCAGAGACGAACGTAGAAAAGGGATCGGATCGGAGTGCATGTACAAGGTCCTACAGTTTCATTTTTGGTTTTCAGGCTACGTCAGTGGCGGAGTAGGAAATTTATGACTAGGTATGCCATATGTAAAAAAATTTAAAATCAAATACAAAATATAATGGACAAAAAGTTATAATAATAATAACAAATTCACAATAGTGATCCAAGTATAAGTTGTAAACATGAATAATTAAATAATATTATAAAATAGTGGTCCGAGTAGGGCCACCGGTCGAAGAAGGGTCGCAGAAGGTGTGCCGTTTGCTGGCGTCTTGGCCGCCACTGCAAGGCCGACAGTGCCCAGTGCCCCAACGGGCCGGTGGTCGGCACCTTCCGTCCTTCGCAACTCGCGTTAGGAGGAGAGGACATGATTCATGAGTGATAGCTGATGGGGTAAAGACCCGAGGTCACGAGGCTGTCAGGTTGCCGGAGTGGGGGGAGGAGCACCTGAGCGGGGAGCCACCGTCTCACTGAACGCTAAATGGACGGGATACGGAGGTCAGGCCATCAGGGGCGGACGCGACACGCAGAGCAAGACTCTCTATATCTTTCTTCGTAGCTAGGAATAGAGATTTTGATAGAAAAAATATCCTCCAACAGCTTCTCTAAGTGGTTATCCAAATGTAGCCATCCTCCATTCCGCGTTTCTCGCTAGTCAAAGATAGATAATAGAAATAATTTTCTAGAGTGTACACAAGATATAGAAAAACTTTTAGAGAGTGAAAATATATAGAATGCGATTTTTGTGCAGAAGACTATCCAAATAATAATTTAGAGAGTGTAATTTAGAAAGACTCTTAGAGATACTTTATATCTGTGTATACTTATTAGTATTTTCTCCCAAACCTTGGGTATGCCAAGGAATACAGGGGCATACCCTAGCTCCGCCCATGGCTACGTGCGATTAATCATTTTAAGCTTTTACTATCCTTTTAAAGTTCAGTCACATTAGCGAGATAATTTTTTTAGAAAAAAACATAGAGTTTATACACGCATGGACAAAAGGACAAAAAGTAACACACCCATTTTATCTTGCCATACATATAGCCAGTTGTTTCCACTGCACGGGCAGCTATTTACCTGTACAGCGGCAGGCACGGGCGCACAGCAACAGCATGTGTGAAGGTGGAGCTAGCCCTCGCACATGCACGCATGTTTCGATGTTTATTACACGCACGTCAGCATATGACTGTTCCAAGTGCCCCTCTACGTGTAAGTACGCGCGGAGCCCGCACGTACCTGGACGCGCGCGCGCACGCCGCTGCTATCCTGCTACTGTCCGCGCACTGTACAGCGTACGTGCGACCCATGCATGCAACCAAAAGACGGTGTCCATCGGAGGGGGCGAGAGCTGGACGCCGCGCAGCCAGCGCCCAGCGCGATCGGCGGTGGAGCCGCACCATGTGGGCCGTACGGCGTCGCACGTGCGGGTTTAATGCGGCGCGGCAAAAGCACGTAGCATCGCACAGCGTGCGTGTGGGGTCATGGGGCGCCGTACCGTGCCATCGCGGGGGCGGGCCGGGCCGGGCCGTGCCGTTGCCCGGCCTCTCGGCGACGGCGACCGGCCGGGCTAGCTAGCTAGCTCGGCGGCCCAACTGTCTCGTGTCAGTTGTTGGTCGCTGCATGCAGGCGCTAGCTGCCCGCCCCCGGCCCTTAACGCCGGAACAGTGATCGGGTCGCCGGCGCGGTGTCGCGACGCTCGCCCGTCGCGCTGGACGGCGGCCCGGCTGTGCTGGAGCCACTGTGTGCCGTCCCCGCCAGATCCCAGTCCCCCATGCTTGCCTGCATGCGTGGATCGACGACGCATGCGCTTGAAGAAGCGTGCCGTGTCAATTAAAGCTAGCCGATCGGACAGGCGGTACGGTCCACGTCGGCCCCATGCATCGAGCTAGTTCATTCGTCCACAGTTTACTACCTGGCGACTGAGCATGCTGCAGATAATGTGCTCGCGCAGTACCTGGGGTTGGTAGTGTCCTCGGTTTCTTCGTGCTAGGCGTAGAGCGAGAGAGGTTGAAGTGTTGTCAGCTGGGGCGCCTGTATGTGCAAAGCTCTGGAGCGGGCCAGGGCTGGCGACGGGCCGACGGCGCCGGGCGTGCTGAACCTCGGCGTGATCTGATCGACGCGCGCGCTTGTTGGTTGTACGCCTATTAATCGCGCACAACTGTTCTGGTCCAGTCCCAGGCGTCGAGCACGCATCCGGACGGGCCGGCGGCAGCTGCGGCGTGCGTGCTAGCTACAGTGTGGGTGGTTTGAGTTTGATACTGTGTGGGCAGGGCCGGCCTTGGGCCAGTGCCAGCGGTGCGACCGCACCGGGCCTCCGAAAGTAGGGGGCCTCCAAAATTTAGTATGCTAATAGGCCTCACAAGTATTAATAAAGCCCAGTTACAAATTAGTCACAAGTCACGGACAGCAGGCCTGTTAAGAGGAAGACCAAACGATCGACGACTCCGCCGTCCGTCCGGCTGCCCGCCTGGTTGCCTTGCCTCCTGCGGTCCTGCGCTCATCGACTCCTTCCTGACGCGACTCGCGAGACGCTAGCCGCCGACCGCAACGCAATCTGCAGATCGTGGACGCTGCTAGCTTGTGCCAATGCCAATTTGCCATTGCCGATAAGATCAAGGTTCAAAATCTTCCTCAATCACCTTCCCTTGTCTATTTTCTCCTAACAGTAGGGTTAGATATACTCAAACTAATTTCGATTTTTATATCAATGATAGTTTTCTTTTCAGTTTGTAGGCAGAATTGTTGTCACCCAATCGAATCACATGTCTTCCAATAGAAAGTTTGCATCCGGCAGTGAGAAAAGAAGAAAAAAGAAACGTCAAGATGAGTTGATTGAATCAAAAAAGGTGCTATGGACAGATTTATTCAGAAAAAGACACCAGGCCCTTCAAGGAACACTGAGGAGTTGGCAATAGTTATTGTGGAGCAGCAAGATGAGGGGATTTCACAAGAAAATATGAACATCAGTGACGATGATAACAATGTAAGTCGTGAGAATTCTCACGTCACAGATCATGAAGAACTAGTTTTCTCTATTGATATTTATGATCCTAGAAATTGGGGAAATCTGGATAACAAAGCAAGGGATATATTAGTGGAAAAAGGACCTATAAGAGAACAAAATATTGTATTCCCTAAAGATGGCAGATCTAGACATTTTTCATATGCTTATTATGACAAAGTGATGGAGAATGGAGAGGTACATGACAGAAAATGGTTGGTTTATTCTAAGCATGACAACAAAGTGCTCTGCTTCTGTTGTAAGATTTTCAAGTCTAATAATATGAAGAGTGCTTTAGCATATGATGGATTGAATGATTGGGGTACATCTGAGTGAGAGGTTGAAAGAACATGAAAAAAGTGTCGAGCATATCATTAGCATGAACTCTTGGTATGAGTTACGAACCAGACTGAGCAAAGATCAGACAATTGATAAAGAAATGCAGGAACTAATTAAAAAGGAGAAAGAGCACATGAAGAAAGTTTTATTCAGATTAGTCGCCATTGTGAAGTTTCTTGGTAAGCGTAATTTGGCTTTTAGAGGATCCAATGAGCAGCTCTACAAAGAGTGATGCCAAAAATTTGTTTGACTTACTTGGTAATTTTGAGTTTATACTTGGCATGGTTATTTGGCATGACATCTTATTTGCTATTGATACTGTGAGCAAGAAGCTGCAATCAGCATCAATGTGTCTTGACTCCGCCTTGCAGCAAATTGAAGGTATAATGCAATATTTTAATAACTACAGAAATGAAGGGTTCGAATCTAGCTTGAAAATTGCAAAAAATCTTGCAACTGAAATGGGTGTAGAGCCAACCTTTCCGTTGAAACACAAAGTTACCAGAAAGAAACATTTTGATGAATCCGAATGCAGTGATGAAGCAATATTGCAAGCTGAGAAGGCTTTTGAAGTTAATTACTTTTTGGTCATGGTTGATATGGCGACAACCTCATTGAAAACAAGATTTGAAGAACTCCAAGTATTTAAGAAAATATTTGGATTTTTACTAAGCTCAAGAAACTTGACATCATTGGATGATATGAAACTAACAGATTGTTGTACTACTTTTGCCAAAACTTTCTCTTCAGATGATTCGTGTGATGTGGATTTACATGATCTTATATCTGAATTAAAGGTTTTGCAGCTGACTTTGCCGGATAGACAAATGTCTGCTATGGAGATTTTTGAGTTTGTTAAAGAAATGGACAGCTATCCCAATGTGTCTATTGCTTATCGAATATTGTTTACTATGCCGGTAACTGTCGCATCAGCTGAAAGAAGCTTTTCAAAGTTGAAGTTATTGAGGAACTATTTGAGGTCAGTGATGTCTCAAGAAAGGTTAAATGGTTTGGCTACTTTGTGCATTGAGAAGAGGCTGCTGGATGAGATAGATATTGACACTATCATCACTGATTTTGCATCGAGAACTGTTAGAAGAAATTGTTTTAAATAATCTAGAGATATTTCTCCTTTGTATTTAAACTTATTAGTGTGAGATTCGTTAATGGCACTAAATTTTTCAATATTATTTTGTATCTTTATGGTGAATGGGGGCCTCCATTTTTTGTTCCGCACCGGGCCACAAAAATGTCAGGGCCGCCCCTGTGTGTGGGTGGCCTCCAGCAGGAATGCAGCGCAGTGGGTTGCATCTGATCTGGCCTCAGGCAAGCATTGATCGTCGCGACTGTTCCGCTCGAGGCCGATGCGCGTACGCCCAGCTGTGTCCCTCGAGCTCGTGTCGTGCCCGCTAAGCGCGAATAGCAGGTGCAGAAGTTTTGCCCTGCCTGTCGTCGTGCACCTGCATGGGCCGGGGTTCGAAAACCATGGATACGTTTGCAACGCATGCACACAGGACACCGCAAAAAAACAAATGCCACGCTGTTACCGGTGTAAGAACTGCTCAATTTTAAGCATGTTTATAAATTTTGGGTCGTGACAACCGGCAGGACGTCCGATTGAAAATTTCCAATCGGATGCCTGTTGTAATATTGAAAATTTACTAAGATAACATCGAACATCAACTCTAGAAACATATATAATCATAAGTAAAATTGATTGTGACATCTGATTCCTAGATATAACGCAACATGTATGTCTCATGCAACATTTCCTCAAAATGCTAACATGGAGAAATAATGTTGTAACGTTGACGCCTAACTTTTGTGACATTCAAAATTATATGTTGCAACATCAAGAATTAAAACATTGAATAAAAACCGATCACTCATTGCAACATCTTAAATCATTTCTTGCAACAATTGAATAGATCTTTGCAACATTGCCAAGCTCCACAGGGTGTCAAATCACATCTCCCGTCCACACCCATTGTCCACAACCGAGCCTTCAATTGTTCGGGTATCTAAACACTGACAACTCTCATGCCTCTAATCGCAGCCGGTGATGGTGCACGGACTCGGGTGGGTTGAGCTCCATGCACCCGCACCGCTCCATCGTGCCCCTCAATGCCACCGTGGCGGCTCACTACCCCCCCCCCCTCGACCTACCGCCCTTAGATCCGATGCCGGCTTGTGGTTACGAGTCCGCCACCCACCGTTGATGACCGCCTCCTCACCGTGTGCGCCATCGTGGGGCATCCCGCTCGTCCTTCATTGGGGTTGATCTGCATGAAAAGGAGGAAGCAACATGAGGATGCCTTACCTTCCTTGTGGGTTTCTCGTCGTCAGGCGGAGTGGAGGAGCCGTATGGCAACATGGCACCATAGCCTCCGGGCTCTGACTCTGCTATATGTTGTGCTTGATGGAATTGAAAAGGATAGGAGCGACCAGAGAAGGGCAAGGAAAGCGGTGAAACCCATGTTGTGGCAATTCCACCCAGAAGGTAATGGGTTACTCCTACAGCATGTCCTTATATAATGCTCAAGGCTCTAGGTTGAGTAGCAGGAGCAACTTTTAATTTGTTATGAGCTCAAACGATAGACTCAATGAGTTCTTGCCAATAACCACGGCCACTGAATAAAAATATTAAATTGAAAGCCCAGACAAAATGAGCGAAATGTATCTATAGGGTTGGAACATGTGAACAAAAAGTATCACGTAGCGTCCGATTTTGTAAATAGCATTGGATGCCTGAATCCAAGCATTAGCGAAAAAAGTGCTCGCTTCTCGCGAACTATTGAAGTGTACAATTATATAAGTATTATAAAACTGTGCTCTGAAATAACCTAAAAGTACCATCTTCCAATGTCCAAATTTGACACATAAAAAGGGAGGACTCTACAAATAAATTTTTGAATAAATCTATAATTCATTACTCAAGTTTTGAATAGTTGTCTGCCCATAACACTTATCCGTGCAAAAAAAGGAAATAAGAATGTAGCTATAGTGTGCTAATTAACGAGGACTTTACTAAAATGCAAGTTACAATGATTGTAAATATTCTGTATATGACTCTTATGTGGTTTGTTTTAACCGACAACCTGGGTACAACATACATCAGCGCATGCATTCAGAATATTATGTCCTCCGGCTGGCTCTTACCGAATGTGCCAAATAAATACACAATTCAGACCATGTTTCATTGTGGATTTAATGAAAGAAGCTCGATATTATTACTGTTAATTCTTTCTCTATAAATTTGATCAAAGCTGTCCAAGTCTCTGATTTAGGATGAAGTTACCGTGACCTTTAGTCTCAAACGGATAGAGTATTTCGTTTTCAAGTATTTCCCATAGCACTAATCCGTATGGCCCCTGAGCACTTCCGCGTGCATTAAATTAAATCTGCCAATTATGCTCGGGCTAATCCGGTTCGAAGCTGTAGTATCTACTAGAGAAAGGACGACGTGGATCCATCAGATCAGCCTGTGTAAAAGAGAGGATGATCAGATCAGCCCGTCCTGTGCCCGGCCTTTCCGACGCGTGATTTAAACGCCAAAACCCTGGCCAGGTCCTAAACGCTGCGCCTGCGCGCCTGCGCCAGGTTGGGAATCGCGGCGCGGTTGGGCCGGCCCGTCCGAGAGGGTCCAATCCTCGCTGCACGTGCGGGCGTTTTCTCCTTGTCGTGTTCCTCTCTCGCCATCCATCTCCTCACCCCTGTGGCTCCTGATCGAGCTAGCAGCCTAGCAGCAGCTGGCGCCCCCGTGCCCTTTATCGAATCGCGACGGAGTAGTACGTTCTCTAGGCTAGGCGGCTAGCATGCAGCGGTTCATAAAAAGTCGGTGTTGACGCGCACCAACCAGCCGAATTTACCCCCGGTCGACCGCCGCGGCGATGTCACCTGGAGTTGATGCGTGTCACCTCACTTTGGGCTTTCGGACGCGCACGGGCGCGTTGTTGCCGTAGGATCCGAGCCAACAGTTCCATTTTTCAGACAGCGTCCTACTTTCCTCCCTTCTCGAGACCAGAAGAAAGAAACTGCTGCTTGCATTGCGACATTGCATCACCAAATTAAACGATCGCGATCAAACCAACACGCGCCAGCGCACGGCCAACTAGCTCCGTCGTCCAGCTAGAACGCACATCGCCGGACGCACGGGAGCCGATCCGTCCCGTGCCCGTAGCCGTGCGTGCGCCGAACAGGCCGGCCACAAAAAATCACCTGATGACCGGTAGGAGATACGCCGGACGTACGTGGACAGCAACGCCCCAGCCACCACCAAAAGAAATCAACGGGCGCCGGCCGGCCGCCGCGCGCCGCACGGCACGGCTCGCTTCGCTCAGGTGAAATGGCCGACACGGGCGCGGGGGCGGCCGTGCGGCACGGCGCGGCGCGGCGCGCGCGGGTACGCGCGACAATCCCGGCACTGTGGAGCTGGCACCAACCACCCGCGCCGCGCGTTGCCCCCGGATCGCCCTCCAAAATCCCGCAGGCGCGGCGCGACCCGGCCGGCGGCCCATACCCGTATCCCTCCCACCAGCGTGGCGAGTGGCGACGGCCGCGGTGGTTGGCGTACGTACGGCAGGGGCGGAGGAGTCAGACGAGGCCGTCGGCGTGGCGAGGCGCCCCGCCCCGGCCACACCGCGTCACAGTTGCGTACGCCCCGCGACGGGGTCCGTCCCGTCCCCTAGCTAGCCTCGCTGTCCCGCACGTGGTGGCTCCCGGCTCCGCCTCCGCCTCCCGCTCGCCGCCGACGCCGCGGCCCCACGCCGCGTCTCCCCCACCTGTCGGCGAGGCCGCCACGCGCGGCGGGGGACCGGACCCACCGTCTCCCGCAGGCCCGCCGCTCTCCTCCGCGCCGCTACTTAGTAGGACTAGTACCGCCGCGCTAAGCACAACCACGCGCTCGTGTACAGCCCCGCTACTCTAATCAGTCTACTTGACCACTGCAGCTGAGCTCGCTCGTGAGGGGATTCGTTAGCGGTGGACGGGTGGGAGTAGAGCCGTAGACAGACAGGGACGCCAGCCGTGGCATTGTTCGAGGCCGGGCAGGGCAGCTGTGCGGGTGAGGTGAGGGGACGGGAGGGAGGAGGGATGGACGAGGAGCTGGCGATGGCGATGGCGGCGGCGAGCTCCGAGTGCAGCAGCGGCTGCCAGTCCGGCTGGACCACGTACCTCGACGACCACTCCTCCTCCTACTCCTGCGGCACCGCGCGGTTCCACGGCAAGGCGCGGCAGCCGTCCTACTGCGACTACTCGGAGGAGGACGATCTGTCCATGATCTCCGACGCCTCCTCCGGCCCGCGCCAGCAGAGCTCCGCCGGCAACGACGTCGAAGGCGGTGGCGGGGCCGCCGCCGCCGCGGCGCACGCCAATGCGGAGAGGAGAGGGAGGCGGGAGGCGGCCGCCGCGGACAGGCGGCAGAGCAAGAGGGCCGCCGCCGCGTCCCTGCTCGAGGACACGGCCAGCTCGCCGGCCTTCTTCGGCTACTCCAAGGTACCTGCCGGGCCCGCCCATACGCCGCCCGGCTGGAGTGCACGCACGCCCCTTGGCTTGCCTTTACCATGCGATCCATGATTGCTGATGCAAAGTTAAATGATTCAACAGGCGATGGGCTCGGGAGAGGCCGCTGGCTATGGCGTCGCGGACGCCCAGATGATGGAGATCGGCAATGCGGAAGACTTCTCCTACGCCTTCTCCACCACGACGGGCTTCAAGGTGCGTCGCCGTTCACCGGCTCATGGCATCAAGTGGTGACGGTGAACGTCTGACACTCTTCGTTTGCGCCCATGGCGATGACTAATTCGGTTCTGCGTTCCCCTCTTTCTGCAGTCTCCCTTAAATGGAGCTGCTTTCGGCGGCTACATGCAAATGCAGTACTCCCCCCCGGCTCCTGCCAAGCCGATGCCGACGAGAGGACAAGTGAGTGAGCATTCCTCCCAGCACGCTGCTCTGTTTCTCGTTCAGACAAACAGAGTTAAAATATAGTAGCAGTATCTACCCTTGTTGGCCTGTTGCGCTTCGCATTTTAGTCTTATCTTACCAAATGAAAAATGGCCGGTGTGACATTTTCGCAGGTGTGCAGTGACGCGCCGGAGAAGAAGAGGTGGTGACTGCCGAGGTGCTGCTTGATCGAGGAGCTTTCGCCGGTGCCGGCTGGAGCGAAGGATGACCATGGGCCATGGCTCTCCGCTCTGCCTCGTTCCTGGGAGCACGAGGAGATGGGCAGGCAGGCAGACAGGCTCGAGTGCGTTTGCAAATCTTCTTCAGATCTCCAAGAGATCCTCCCTCCTATCCAGTAATCCCCCCGTCTGTTTTGCCACCTCTATCTCTCTCACTGCCCCCGGTGTGTGTTTTCACTCTGAACTGTGAGCCCCTGCATGTCCTGTTCCTCCCCGTCTGCAGTTTAGTCTCTCCCACTTTTTTTTAGCTGTCATTGCAGTGGGAAACAACAACCTGAGGCAAAACAAAACAAAACAAAACAAAGCGCGCCAACGTGCAATGAAATCCCTTTTGCACCTCGCGATCACACGCTGCCGCTTTGTCACTGTGTGAGCATGATCCCTCCCCTCCTCTCCTCTCCTCTCCTCTCTTCTCCCAGCAGTCATCAGTGGTAGGGAGGAGTACACCCATCTGCTTCTGGGGGCGCCTGCCCCTGTTGGGCGATGGCGAACGTTGACGTCAACCGGCTCCGGTCCGGCGGATGGAACCGTCCACTGCTCACTTCTAGATATTTGCAACAGAAGATTCAGCTCGCAGCTCGCCGCCATGAATGCCGGCCAACCAACCAACGCGAGTGTCATTATCCGGGAAATAATCTTAGGACCAGCCTGGACCTCCAAGCACCCCCGTCCACTAAACAACAAAGGTTCCAGATTTCATACGTGCCGCCTGCAATTTTTTTTCTTTTGTGATCCGAGTGGAGCTAGAACAGATGGCTGGGCTGTGGCCATGCGTGTCTTTGTCGTGTGTGATCCTCCCAAAAGGAAGCGGCACGACTCATCCGTCGTATTCAAGACGCCGAGCACCGAGCAGGGTCCAGCGTGGTTGCCAAGTTGGAAGAGGACGATCCAGCTCCAGCCTCCAGTGGTGGTGGTAGCTGAGAGCCTGAGACTGAGAGCGAGGGCGTGTCAGCGGAGCGTGGAGCGAGCGCGTGTGGCTCATGGGGCACGTACAGCTCCAGCACAAGATCTCTCTGGCCAATTCTTTAAAGCGGCCGGGGGAGCGGCATGTGCGCGGCGAGTACTTGTGTCCGCGCGCCGCCCGGGAGGGGGTCCCTTGGTTTAGTGCACGGTTGCGGTAAGATACAAAGCGGCGGCAGGCGCGGGGCAGCGTAACTGCGAGCCCTGCCTACTCCCCGTTGCCTCCGCTCCGGCCAGCGGCAGCTCGAACCGTGCGGCGCCACCTGCCGCGACGCCCGGCGACGAGGCCGGCGCGTCCCGCTGCTCGTCGTAGCCGGCCGGCTCCGGACATTTTGTTTTTTGAAAATAACTCCGAACACTTTGTACTGGTTCGCAAAACCAATGTACCAATCTACCCTCAGTCAGACACCCAACGACGACCGAAGCGGTAAGCATCTCTCGTTATGCCCGCTACTACAGTTGGGGATTCAGAGACATACCCCTGCTGCTTCCTGCTGTGCACCCATCTGCTACCCTGTCGCTGGGGGAATATATTTGCAGTTTTGCTATTTATAAGTAGAGATAGAGATAGAGTATATATATTTATTTACATATGGGGACACAGGCTATGGTGAAATGAAGTGACGCGCTGGTTGGTATGGTGGCTGGTGATCCTGTTCTTGTTGCTCTCCCCTTTACCCATCCCTCTTTCCGGTTTTGCCCAGAAGGATGGCCGGCTAGGAAGTGCGTTCAAGTGACGATGGCAGCAGGTCGGCAACGGAGAGGAGAGGATTGCTGTAGGGTGCCCTTCTGCCACTCGCGTGATGCGCCCGCAGGCACGGTCGCTCTCGGAGCCAGGGTGGCCCGAGGCCAACGAGAGCCCGGCAAGGCAAGCACCGGGCGGCAGGGCGACGAGACAGGACGGGCGGATCGCGGTGGCGCGTGATGAGGTGGCGGTTTCCGCAACGGGGGGTGCCGGCCCCGTGGCGTCACCAAAGGATGGGCGCGGGATTGTTCGCATCCGCGCGCATTTCATGCGCGCTCCAGCTAGGCCGCCTGTACTGCCGCTGGCGGTGGTGGCGCGCCAGCGGGCATCGATCGATCCCTGCGCCGCCGTACCAAGGTCGTGCGCGCGCCGCTTGGAGCCCGGTGATTCCTACCTCATCCTCGCTAGACTGCCACGGTACTCTGAACTCCCATCCGGCTTCGGGGCTGCATGGCTGCTTGCACGGCTCTATCTGCTGCTGGGCATCATGATGCATGGCACGAGTACGGCTCCGGCTGAGCTGCCGGTGACACTGGTCTGTCAGCTAGTGAACGGCTTTGCTTTGCAGGCATCCTTGTTGCTTCCGGTAATTCTGTAGTTGTAATCGCTGCGTTGAAAAAGAAAATGCCAGCCAAACCCAAACGGCGACCGGTCAGTGCTGAGTGACTCCTGGAAGGGGGGCACGGCCGCGCGGTAAATAAACAAGGCCGGCCGCGCGGGCTGTCTTTCAGCCTGTTTGGTTCGCTGGCTCCAGCCAGCGCTGGCTGGGGCTTCAGCGGCTGGCCGGTGGGGCCGGTGGCGTCTCCCACTAATGTACTGTAGCGACTCGGTGTTTCTCCCCTCACAAAACACTTACAAAACATTGTAGCTACAGGAGAAATAAGCCAGCGCCAACTGGTAATTCAGCAAACCGAACAGTTTATCGCCGGTAGCCCGTCCGGTCTCGCCGCGGATGCCGCCGGGGGCAGCTAGCGTCGCTGTCCGTGAATCTGAGGACACGGTTGTCACTCCGGCTTCATTTACTCCGCCACCGCTGCTGGCCGTGCCCGCGCTCAAGCGGCAGGAGGTGGCAGCGGCGCGCGCACTGCACACTGCACACACACACACGCACACCACCCTGCGCAGCGCGCACAGTAATCCTAGCGAGGAGCGTCCTCCTGGCGCTGTACCTGTACACGCCTACGACCTGCAACGACACTGTGCGCGTCGTGCCAGTATAGGAGTATTTATACGACCAGCACGCGTACTGCTGGGCGGTGAATCGATCGCCTCGTCGATCCGATCGATACGGTCGAGCGTGCGGTATTCAAGAGGGGATCCTGCCTCGCCATACACGCCGCGGCTGGGGCTGCTGCTGCTGCTGCTGCTGGTGCCGCCGATCCCTTATGATGAGCGGTGGCCATCTGGCAGCGTCTCTCGTTAATGCCAGGATGGAGCCCCTTCGTTCTGCGTAAGCGTAAAGGCACGCTGCGCCTCTCTGTAGTCTGTACTACATGTGACCTCATACATGAACTGACAGAAGTTATTGGACTCACTGTGAAAGCATACTCGCTCGCGATGTAGGGTTTTATCCTAGCCAGTGCTCCATTTTCGCAGCTCGTTGCAGCTGAAAATGACGCGGTTCAGAGATCTAGACAAAAGGGAAGTGTTGATTGTTGAAGGAGAAGAGCAGCACAGTGAGAAGCTCTCTCCCAAGTCCCAAGGATGGATCAAGACATAGACATCCCTTGCACTAGCACAGTGAGGCAAGATTCCCGCCACATTCCCGCCAATGCATGCCTCCTCCAATTTACAATGCGCGGCCACATCCAAGGCTGTCCCCCTTGGATTTGGATCCATCCTGGTGTAATAATATATACTCCTATAAGCATTGCATTCATAGTAGGCAGGCCAGGCACATGCACTAAAATATGACAGGCAAAGTCAATCCCTGTCCCCTAGAAGCGGAAAACCAGCACGGCCGCCACGCAGATACGGACAGGCTCGGATCGGCTGCAGCTGTAAAAATCTGACATTCGAATAAATATCCGTTTCCACATAGCTCGGATGGTGGGTGGGAACGGATATTTATTCGAATGTCAGATTTTTGGTTATTTTTTTTCGATTATAGATAAATAAAATATAAATTTACTATGTAAATTCATAGTCTTGTATTTAACATTGACCTTGCAAAGATTCATAAAAACTAAACCTCAAATTTATCATATATATTATCAAATAATAGATATAAAAATTCGAATACGGATTCAGTTGTTTTTTCACCTTTTTAATTGTAGGGAGCAAATAATATATAAAAAAATCTATACAAATTTTTATTCTTATGTGTAATAATATGTTTGATAATATAAAAAAAGATTAGTATAAAATTTCAAATATATCTATTTTAAAATATCAAATTTGTTCTGAGAATTCGGATGTCTAGTTCCACCCTTAGGTCTGGTGATTCTGTCATTGCACGACGCATCTCCTAATGCAGAGTTGCGCTTGCGCCATCTCCCGGTATTCCAGTGTTGGAATGGAGTTGGTTGGATATCATTCGCGATCAGGCCTCCCGACCAGCTGCGTCCCAAACCCAAAGCCTTTCGACACCGTTCTCTGAAGTGTCCGGGGACAATACGGTTCCCCCATCCAGCATTGCCTTTTTCTGAATTCTGAATCGTCAACTCCGGGGCCTATCCGAACCGCGGACAGAATCATCTCGCGCGCACTCAACGATCGAGCACGCACACATGCGTGCTGTATGGAGATGAGGCGCAGGGCATGGGGAAGACGCCGCAATGGCAATGCAATGCAACAGCTGCCTAACCCCTGCCGCCGGCCGGGCCACCATGCCGAGTGGCGGCAGCTTTACGCCCATCATGGAGATTGGAGACGGAACCGAAACCTCACCCTGCTCGCGCGCCCGTTTCTGATCCCCCGCATGTGCGTCCACCGCGGAAGAGTTGAGAAACTACACCGGCACGGTGAACGCGACGCTCCCTTTCGATACCTGAAAAGGTCTGGCTGGATGGATCGCGATCGGCCGGCCAGGCGAGTGGCCTAGCTTGTCTGTAGGCGGCTGTGGAGTGGTTCAGACTTTTGTGTTTGCCACTGGCCGGCCACTGCTGCTCTCTTGCATCAAAATTAAAAGGGCCGCGTCGTCCCGGAGGCGGCGTTCCAGCCGATGCGTGCAGGTCTTTTTGCATCGGCAACGTTTTGAACCGTTGGTACTAGGTTCGTGGAATGTGCAATGCAGCAATAGATAGCGGCGCCGATTTCTTGACCGATCTGGCACTGGCAGTGCCACTGTTTGTCAGGTCTCGTTGATCAGGTGATCCCGATGGCGCCCTGAATGGCTTCGCGCTCCTTGGAGAGCGGAATAGTATTCGTAGAGAAATGCTGACATGGCATATATAGGGCTTCCACGGTGCCTCACTGATGGGGAAAACATGACAGCATGGCCGTAGCCGTGCTCGAGGACCCTGCAGATGCAATGCAGCGAATGGCCGGCGGAGCAGTTCGGTCCCCGTGTTCAGGGTGCTGTAATCCCCATCCGTGGATTTGTTGATTCTGTCAGCGGCAGTGCTCCGGATCGCACGACGTGCTCCCCCTCTCGCTGCAGCTGGGAGCTACTAGTACAGTGCTACGGAGTAACTGGGATCCATCGGCGTAAGGTTCGACCTCGGTTCCTCTCACTCCGGGCCTGTTGGGCCAGTAGAATAAATAGTGCTCGGTTCGTAGAATAAATAGTATTTTATGAAAGGGAATAAGCCGTAATATACCAAACTTATACTCTTCATCTGCCAGCCGAACAGGCTGTCCATCCCTCGGTTCACAGATCAAAGAGAACCGGGGCGTGGACGCGTCGGGCTAGATAAGCACGATCCGCGCGTAGCCGTAGCCCACATCATCGGCGGGCACGTGCGCGCCACCATCGCGGGTTCCTTCCTGTAGCCAGCCATGCGGGGACCGTGCGTGGCCTCGCATGTGTGCACGGGGCGTCGCGCGGTGCGCGCCGGCGGCCACGGCAAAGAGGGAGAGAGAGAGAGAGGGTAGGAGGACGTGCGGCACGGGCGTCGCCGAGCGGAGCCGCAGGAGTCAATCGGCAAAACAAAAGACCCGGGTTATTTTCAAAAAACAAAAGACCCGGCCGTGAGCTGGCACCTGACAAGCCACATGGGGACATGGGGTTCGAGCATCGAGCCGCGCCACGTTGCTAGAGTTCCAGCTCGAGTAGCTAGCAGGCTAGGAGCTACGGCCCTACTGCTGCCCAAGCCCAGGGGATGTTAATCCTGGCCTTATTTAGTTGTACAACAAAACTAGCGTGTATGTTTTTCGAGAAGAAAATTTCGCATACATGAAGTACTAAATGAAATCTATTTACAAAATTTTTTAGAGATGGATGTAACTTTTCGCGACGAATCTAATGACGGTAATTAATCGATGATTAGCTATAGTGTGCTACAATAACCATCCTCTAATCGCGCGGTCGTAGGCCTCATTAAATTCCTCGGGGTCACTAGCGCAGGGATTCTAAAGTTGGTTTTGTAAATTGATTTTATTTGATGCTGTAATTAGTGGTCAAAATTGTTATTATTCCTAACACGCTGTAATTGTAGCGCGAATCAAACCAGACCCCATTCCCTTATTGCTACAAAGAACAAATTGGGCCGGGCTGATTGGTGCCCCCAACGGCCAACGCAGCATTGCCAGCCCATCACGCTGACGAGCGCGCACAAACGGCGGGTTCGCGCGTTGCGGAGCGGGCCAACACGCGACTACCGGCCGGGCCCGGCCAACTTCCCCTCTTCAGGAGCTATGTGCTACTCCTCTGTATTTCCCAACCGATTTTATTTTTCCCTGATGTTGCTGATGCGAATATGTGATGCAGACCATATAAAAAAATAATATGTGATGCAAGCATACAACCATAAGCATGGCGCCAAGGAAACCAGTAACCAATAGTCCAATACCAATCATTAGTACAGCACAGTATCGCTTAGCCCTTTCTTCAGAAACGGTGCACAAGCCAGCAAGTAAAACCTCTATGGCTTCCAATGAACTAGCAAGGTGGCCCGCGCTAATAGCGCGGGTAGCTAGTTTTTTTTATTTATTTCTTTAAAAAAAATTCATTGACAAAAGAGATGTATTTGATAATTTACTAGAAACTCTGGCGCGGCCGTTGCCGCGCCTAGCTGAGATGACCAGTGTATTTTAGTCGTTTTGCGCCCTTGCTTCATCATAGTTGATGTGGTTTTGGTCGTTTTGCGCCCTTGCTTCATCATAGTTGATGTGGTAACGATATGTTTAAGCAATGGAGATGTTATTTAGCAAGTAAAAGACAAAGATAAGCATGAAGAATACTTTTTTAGAAGAAGCAGTAGATTTCCCAAGTAATATTAAATATATTGGTTGAATGAACCAGCATATTACACAGCTTGCCGCTATTCAGAACAACAAAACCGCAAGACCTCGTTTGCTCAGCCATTTCCTAGCACGGGTGTCTTCAGAATAACATCTGCCTGTTGAAGGGGTCAACCATAAATTTGAGCAAATTAATCAACAGAAAATAAATAGCGTATACAGAAGTTTGAAAGCTTGCATAGTAGTTTCTAAAATTATGCTTTAACCAAGGTAGTAATTATTTACCAAAGCAAATGAAAAAAACAGTTATATATCAGGGGTTAGATCACAAATGGCAGTAAAATGAACTATGCATTATATGCTCAATGTAAAATGAAAAATTAGTCACACGTATATGCTCAACATAGTTGGTTCATGATCATCAAACAATATGCTATATGCAACATAATTACATAAGGCAAAGGAAATAACAGGAATCTGAAATATTGATGATGCTCTGTAATTGGAGAGTAATAATTTGAATAGAGGGTCATTTTTTTCGTACAAGTTTTACCTTGCTTTCTCATGTTCATACATCATTGTAGCAGCAGTAGATTTTTTCCTTATAATGGCTATCTGCAGTAATAATTGGTGAGGCTCAAATTATTTTGACACACAATTAACAATTCATCTTGTCAAATGAACTCCAACATTAGAAAGTTTTAAAGTGCAATTATTTCGTTGTTTTGGAGTCAGAAATATTTGAACGTTGTGTAAATTACAGAGCATCTGTTGTAGCAGTATATATAATTTGCAAGAAAGCAAAGTCAAAGATTGATGGAAAAATGGAATCCAATCAAAGTGAGGTAAAAAATGCGAGTCGGATACCTTTAGCTATTTCATCGAACAGCTGATATGCATGAACATTAACACATAAAAGAAAAAAAGAAAAATCGATTGGGTATGTAGAATACACGGAGCAGCTAGCATCAGACATGGAGCTCATGAGATGGCCTAGAGCCACTCCAAGTTGCCGCCGCCGCATCCGCTACTGACGCCTGGAGGAACCTCTCGCTACGCATGCCGCGTCGTCGCTGCCGCTACTGCCGTGCAAGAATCAGAGAGATCATAAGTCTGGGAGCTCGGGGATAGAGAAAACATGACACCTCTGGTTTCTGTTGCAAGAGCAATCTCAAGCACTTGCTCACCGATGAGCTTCGGCTATGCCCACCTCTGCTTTTGCTGGTGCTCCTCCTCTTCAAGCCGTGCCATCGACTTTTGCTCTTGCACAGACGGGATGGGACGGGACAGGACAGGTGAGGCAGCGGAGGTGAGGAGTACGTCCGTGACAGCGGTGAGTGGAGGGGTGGGGAGGAGCAGAGGAGCAGCATCGAAGGTCAGGCAGCACATCGTCAGCAAGCCCTCTCCACAAGCTCCCCTCTCTGCCCTTCACACCAAGCCTTGAACACCCAGTGTAGCCGCTCGAACCGATTCCAGGTCGCCGGAGGAGAGCCACGCGAGGAGCACGGGAGGAGAATGGGTATCGGCGTTGGCTACAGCCTGCGGAGGGGAGCAGCGGGGAGGTCCGATGTCTCGTGAAGCCGGAGCCGTGGCCCTTGGTCTTCTGCGATCCAAGCCATCCATGGATGATCCGACGACTGAAATTTGCAGGCGACGTGGCCCAATGAGAGGCCTAATCCAGGGTCAAGTTTCGTCTTTTAGAGATTTGCCTCTCGTTTGCTCTTAGTGAATAGTATCTGCACCTTTCTATGCACAGGAGTTCATATCAATCATCAATTTTTATGTTGTTTTGTTCTATATTATAGTTGCATATTTTAGTACTTTAACCTACAAAATCTAAATTTGAGGATTTAATTTAATTTTGGGTCACCTTGAATACGGATGCACATAGTACATATTTGTATTTATATAAAGTTTTTTATAAGTAGTTATGAAACATATTTATATGTATGTGTTAGTTATGTGTGCTAACAATATGTAACTTAGATGTTGGAGTTCGATTTGTATCTTGCAATATTTTGATTATTATTTAGCGAAAATATATATAGTGTAGTTGTTACAGCACTTAAGTAGCATCTAGCAGATCTAGATCTGACTCATCATGGGAGGGAAATAAAAATGATCAGAGATTAGACAAAAAAAAGTTATGTTAAAAAATAAGTTCGGGCCTCTTACTGACTTTGGTAAATAAATGTTATGCAAAACTTATATATATGTGTGCTATATTAATGCATATATGTTTTAAATATTTTATTTAACCGAACCTATTATTATTTTTCTCACTTTGTTTACTGCACAATTTATTAGTTTTTAGCCCATATGACTGCATAAATTGGCCTATTTTAGAGTTTTGTCATCTCGGTGATAGATGGTTCCATATATATCTTTGCTGTTGTTTCTAACTCTTTTCTTTATCTTTCATTTTCTCTAGCTATTTCTATTGATTTTTTTTGCCTTCCATTTTGTTCCTATGTATATTTGAAATTGATTAATGTGTATTGCGTCCAATGCATCTAATGGAAAAGTTCCCTATTTAGTATTGTGCCGTAGAGCATTTGTTTTTTCTGAGCGAAGAGGAGCAACGACAACACATTTGTTTGAATCATTTATTTTGTATTGTAGGCAACCGACTTTGGGATAGATTATGTAGCTGTGGCTAAAATAATTCCGGTTGTGGCCTCTTTGATGGAGTGGCTTCTCTTATGGATATAAAACCATTTTGAAAACCATTCGGTAGCACCGCTTCTCCTATTTTTTTCATGTCTATATGAAAGATGTCAAATATCCAACGTGCCATGGCTATAATTTAATATATTTTTCTCATAATCTATAATATAATTTTGTAGTAACATAACTTCATATAAAATAACATAGTAGTGACTAATGATATTGTTTATAGACTAAACCAATAAATTCATTTTTGCCCTTTTCTTTTGCCCCCTTTTTCTCATTTTTCCTCCCTTCTTTTTTTATTATCCTTTTTCTACTTATCTTACCCGTTCAACCTTGCTACTTCTTTATCCTTTTCTCTTCTCTTTCTCTATACTTCTTTAGAGGTATATATCATATTTGTGTTATGTGTCTAGTATTTTTTTCATATACTTATAAAAGATTAGATGGGGATAATAATGTTAAGAATTGTTTATGTTATTTGATTCCTCACACGACTAAGTCTCTGATTTTTCTCATTCATATATTTATATTGAGATAATAAATAGTCACATTTATTTGTAGGTTTCAGTGCTTTATTCTTTATCCCAGCGATTATTACTTGTATGGAACTATTTGTATACCCACAGAATCATGAATCTTTGTTGACCGTCATCAGATTAGTTTGTATAACTGAAGTTGTTCAGGAATATGCAACATTTATGATGATAACCCTTCTTTGGAGAAAGTATTGGTTCTTCAGCGGATATTTCTCTCACATCGATTGGCCTGCGAATTCATTGGCCCACACTGACAATCATAAGGTCCCAATGGTCTTGCAATAGATTGCAATATCTGAAACTCTGTGCATCGTCATTATTGTTTTCATCCCTATCTTAACGTTTGGTTGCTCCAGAAGAAATGGATTAATTGAGTTCGACAATGATTTTGAGTAGAATCCAGTGTACTTCGTGCAGCTGCATGTACTACAGGAAAAGTTTTAAATAGCCGGCTGTAACGTCCCACCTCCCCGAGGTTGGGCCCGCTTACATCTGGCTGCTTTCTAGGACATAGGCTGTCCTCACAGACCAACACCAGCCTTTTCTGCACACTTTATCCTTGTGCGCACCCGGGAAGAACTTCCCGGTCGGTCACCCATCCCCAAATTTCTCCGGGCCAAGCACGCTTAACCTCGGAGTTCTTTGGAGACCGGCTTCCGGAAAAGAAGTTGCAACTTGTTGGTATGAGTATCCTATTAATCCTATTAAGCCTTGGGCCGGGGTGTCACATGCTCACCTCCTTAAGAGACCGACGTCCTCGTCGGTCAATCCCAAGCCAGAAACGTCCTCTCTTGGCCACGTCCCATACGTCCAGTGCCAGCAGCCCATGTGCCACGTCCGTGCGTCCAGTGCCAACGGTCCATGTGCCACGTCCGTGCGTCCAGTGCCAACGGCGCATCCCAGATGCCCGCGCACTGACCCGTCACGCGCCCGTGCACATGCCGGTGGCATCTGCGCCCCCACGTGTCCGTGCTCATGCCTCCGCACTTACGCCCGTACGTGCCCGTGAAACCGCGAGAGTCGGCTCTGATACCATTCTGTAACGTCCCGCCTCCCCGAGGCCGGGCCCGCTTACATCTGGCTGCTTTCTAGGACATAGACTGTCCTCACAGACCAACACCAGCCTTTTCTGCACACTTTATCCTTGTGCGCACCCGGGAAGAACTTCCCGGTCGGTCACCCATCCCCAAATTTCTCCGGGCCAAGCACGCTTAACCTCGGAGTTCTTTGGAGACCGGCTTCCGGAAAAGAAGTTGCAACTTGTTGGTATGAGTATCCTATTAATCCTATTAAGCCTTGGGCCGGGGTGTCACACCGGCTATAGCTTCCGCTACAGATGGCTATAGCTGTTAGGAACGGCAGCCGCTATGGCATTTTGCCCTCTAAAGCCGGCTATAGCCCCCTAAATGCCGGCTATAGCCCGCTAAACGTCGTAACGGCAGCCCTGCTGCTAAACAGCTTAGCCAGCGATTTAAAACATTGACTGCAGGATGTTCTTGAGACTCGAAAAGTTGTGATTCGGAATCTCGAGAAAATACTATGGTCGTGCCATAGTGCAACGCGTTCCGAATATTATTGAAAGCAATTATCTCCTTCTATAGTACAGATACAATACAACTATGATCGTGCTGTCACGCTTATGCTGCTGCCTTTTTTCATCTTTAAGGAGGGTTAATGCGAGACATAGATGGTAACATGAGTTTTATGTCATGCAGACTATGTATTTAACTTTAATTGGAAACATATACTTTTGGGTAGTTTAGAATATTGTATCTTCATTAAATTGGATATGGACTCTTTTTGCCAATTTAGACGGTTAGATTTTCATTAAATCGAACGGTGTAAATCATATGCACAAATACTATTTAGATCTTCATTAAGTTGGAGTATTTGTTAACTTTATTTGGCATGAAACTCAATTTGGGCTTTTATTATTGCATTTGACCTATACTATTTATTTAGCTATTTTCCTTCTTAATATGCTTCTTAATCACTACACACATCAATAATAAATTTTTTATTCTAGATCTTGCATTTATCTATTTATTAGTCATATTCGATGCCATTTTTTATAATTTTAATTTTTTAGTTTAGATATTTGGCTAATATTATTTTTTTACCGAGTGCTAATGCTAGTTTTACTAATTTTATAATCCTGAATTTGCATATTTAGTAATTGTATTCAACATGAACTCTTTGGTTCAAACCTAATTCCCTTATTTTTTAATTACGAGTTAAGCTATTTACTAATCATATTCGGCATGGACTCTTTTTCATGTCCTAATTTTTCTTAATTTTTAAATTAGAAATTAGCTATTTATTTATCGTATTTGATATGGGCTCTTGAGTTAATTTGAACTGTTAGATTTTCATAAAATTGAACAATGCAAATCCTTCTATTTTTTAGATTAACATAGAAATTTCCAGACTCTCTTGACGAACGTGATGACTTCTTTTAACACTCCATTAATAATATAATAGATTTATATTTTAAATTTTAATTTGGCAATTTGGCTAATATTAATTTTTTGTCGAGTGCTAATGCTAATTTTCTTAATTTTATAATTCTAAATTTGCTTATTTAGTAATTGTATTCAACAGACTCTTTGATGAAGTCCTAATTTCTTTTTTTTAATTTCAAATTACGCTATTTACTAATCTTATCGGGCATGGACTCTTTGTCATGCCCTAATTTTTCTTAATTTTTTAAAATTCGAAATTAGCTATTTATTAATCGTATATGTATGGACTCTTGAATTAGTTTGAATTGTTACATCTTGATAAAATTCAACGGTGCAAATCCTTCTTTTTTTAGATTAACGTAACAATTTTTAGATCCTCTCGACGAACATGATGGCTTTTTAACACTCACTTAATAATATAATAAAATTTTATACTTTTAATTTTTAATTTAGCTATTCGACTAATATTAAATTTTTGTCGAGTGCTAATGCTAATTTTCTTAATTTTATAATTCTAAATTTGCCTATTTATTAATTGTATCCAACGTGGACTCTTTGGTTAAGTCCTAATTTCCTAATTTTTTGAATTCCGAATTAAGCTATTTACTAATTGTATTCGGCATAAACTCTTTGTTATGTCATAATTTTTCTTAATTTTTTAAATCCAAAATTAGCTATTTGTTAATCTTATTTTATATGAACTCATAAATTCGTTTGAACCGTTAGATTTTCATAAAATCCAACGGTACAAATTCTTCTCTTTTTTAGATTAATGTGGGAATTTCTAGACCCTCTCGGTAAATGTGGTGGCTTATTTTAACACTCTCTTAATAATATAATAGATGTCAGAGGTGAAAGAAACAGGCACCAGAACTTCTAGTGCCACATCCAAACAGCACTCCCACGGCGGTTATTAAGCGACAGATTTAGGGATACGGCCCAGAGAACAGTACAGACTGTCCTAAGAATGAGGTAAAAAGGATACAAAGAATCATGCCAGTGTTCTTAACCATAAATATCAGATATTTGGACAGGGAACATAAAAATTAGTCAAGCTCATTCTTCTTCACACAAGTCCACGATCATTATTTGTTACTTTAGGACAATCATCACTTTGTTTGCTTCCTCGTCTAAGCCACAGACCTTTTCATGCGCATCACTGTCACCAATCCCTGCAAAACCATGGGAAACATGAGTTCAAAGACTTTCCTCATTGACCACTAATTTCATAGGAAATTGTACATGCCACAACAAAAAAAAAAGACCAAATATATATCTTGAAAATAAATTTGAATGATGCAAGATTTCAAAACATTTCAAACAAAACTTAGCAGCTCTGAATTCTGATCCACACATGAATTCGAAGATAAATGGTAAATGAACAACCAATTCCATGGGGGTCCTATGATGAGGTAACAGGTAAGCTAACATAAAAGGTGACCTCATGGTGTCGTCGAAGGACGAAAAAAGAGTTGCTATTCTGACCACAACAATCAGTCAATAACTGTATAACATGGTTGGAAATTTTGAAAGAACGGTAGGGCAGCATTTCGGGACCACGTTACGTTTCTGAAAATGGGAGCTATCTTATCAAATGAATTGCGTAGATCATGAAATAATTGCTAGTCATTCAATTATACAAGACATCATGGAGGACGTGCAGATATTTAGAATTTAGAAAAGAATAAGTGCAGATACGTCTAGTGCTATAAAATGGCATCACCAGGAGCAATAGCGTGCTCTAAAGAAACAAGTACGAAATAATTTAAAAGCAAGAAATTAAAATGTACTTCATTGAAAATAATGTGGACAGAATTAGCAAGGAGTGTACATAGTTGAGCATGTGTAATCGGTTACATGGGATCTCTCAAGATTTCTAGTCTGCCTGCTGCCCTATCTAGTTCTGTGACTGTCAGACATGATCCTGTGTTTCTGTTGTTTCAATAATGGAAAAGGGGTGATACTCTCTTCCTAAAGAGGGAAAAAAGAAAAGTAATGGAAAGGAAAGAATGTCGTAATTGGGCAATGACTTGTACAAATTTACATAACCTGACAGAAGATAGAATGTTTCTTTTTTATTAGCGGGTGATTTTTTTTATAAAAAAATTCTAACATTTCGATATGTTTTAGGATCATAGCATTTTAACAACTGTTTTGCATTAAAGAGAGACAAGGGGGCTACTACTGAGAAGTTCCCTTAGACCGCAGAACTTCTGAATTAAAAATTTCTCTTCACTTAGAAGCATAGATGACTTGACGACAACACCTACACGTCTGGAACATGGCAACAACCAGGTGGCCTAGACAATAGCCTTTCTCATTTTTTCTTTCTCAAGAGACTTGAAAATCTGGACTTATGGGCAATTCAAGAAAAGTGGCAGTTAAATTTGGACTGTTATGTGCTAACTCAGATGACCCGTTTGGATCATAATCATGATCCAAATTGCGTCTAATACTAGCAATGCAAAGAGTTGAGTTCTATAATATATTTACTTACAGCTAGAATTGAATAACTGATCAAAACAAAACACGTAGGGACCTTATAGCAATACGAAACAAAAAATTTGCACAGCACAAAGGGGAGAAAAGAGATGCCAAGTATGAAAGCAAAGATAACATGGATCAGGACGATGAAATAATTTGATTCATCTACATATTTCTACAAGGTGCATCTCTTATGTACATTCCACCACAATATTATCCAGAGTACATGACTATATCTTAAGACATTCATACCTTACATTATTCCACTTCTGTTTTTTTTTTCAGTTTGGATTCCGGATGATCCTTTGCAGCACGACGGTCCTTGCCCGACGAATATCTCGGCTGCACCGGTCCGCCTGCTCCCCAAGATCCTCAACACTCTTCATGAAATTTTCCAGCTTCTTCTTGATCTCCTCCACCCCAAATTTCACTGCTTCCTCATCACGCTCAGCAAACTCTACACAGTCGATCATTGAGCTGATCTCCACCTCCACCCGGTTGATTAGGACTTTGATACTGTCCAAATCCTTGATGGAAATGAAGGTGCCGACCTGCATTGCGCTCACCACCTCCTTCTGTCCACGGAGTGCCTCTTGATACCCTTTCAGCAACGAATCGATCCACTTCCCCATAGACCCCAGCGGGATCGCAGCAGCGGCGGCCAATGCTGCAGCAACAGGTGGGGCAGCAATGGCCGCGGCAACCACCGAACAGATGAGCACGGCTGCGAACGTGGTTGCGAAGATGATGCTTGACACCCGGCGCCACGCCTTGATGGTCTTGATCTTCTTGTCGAGCCGGTGCTTGCGCTGCTGCAGCTTCTCCAGCATGGTCAGCTGCTGCCGGTACACGGCCTGGAAGGCGGCGAAGAACTCGTCCGTGAAAGGCTCCCCGGCTGCCTTGAACTGGCGCAGCTCGTGCAACGTGCGCGCGTACCGGGCGGAGGGGGCGCCAGTGGCGGCGGCGTCCTCCTCGTCGTCGAAGCGCTGGAGCGCGACGTGGAGGAGGAGCTGGGAGTCGCGGACGCGCTTGAGGCACTTGTCGAGTGCGGTGCAGAAGTCGAGGGTGTGGAGGCTGCACTCGAAGTAGTCCTCGACGAGGTCGAACAGCTCGGGGCTCTTCCAGATGTCCTTCTTGCAGTCGAGGATGACGCGCACCACCTCCTGGTTCATGTCGAGGAGGCAGCCGGTGACCTCGCGGAGGGAGTCCAGCGACAACGACCGCACCTCGACGCCCACCGCCAGCGTCGAGATGGCGCGGCTCGTGCGCCGCTGCAGCGTAGTGTCGAACGTGCGCAGCTCCGGGTCCGACCGGCACGCCGCCTCGTACGAGCTCAGCTCCTCCGCCGGCGCCGCCTCAGGCGGCAGCGCCGGCTCCGAGGCCTCCGGACGCCTGTGGCTCCCGCTGCTGCTGCTGCTGCTGTTCCCCATTGCCGGAAGCAAAGTCGGCGGTGACACACTCAAATCAGAAACTCCCCAGAACAAGAGTTTTCCCCCCTTTGGATAAAATGAAATCTAGGACCAATCAAGAATTCAAGAGACGCTTCAGCAACTAGAACGAATCAAACCAACGAGCACTGGCAGAACCAAGGATTCTAGCAACCTAAGGGGTTCCGGAGAACCGAAACGAGAGAGAAATTCCGAGAGCTCAGGGAAAAAAAAAAATCAAGAACTGGATTTGGCGGAACGGGCGGAAAGCGGCGAGCTTTATCTCGGGGATCCAAGGTGCGTTGCGTCAGACCAAGCGCGACGTTTCGGGGAAGCAAGCAGAATGAATGCAGGGACCGGGAAGAGGGGGGATGGATTTGTGGAGCGGCCGCGGTGCGGTGCCGGCGCGGGTGTCGTCAGGCGAGGAGGTGGTGGTGGAGGGGTGATGTGGGGATGGCTTGTACGCATGACGAAGGAGATGGGGCGGGGCTGGCAATGGCCATCGCCGGAAGCAACCCGATGCTTGTCACTCCATCCCCGGGCGCGGTCGTGTGTGGATGTGGTGTGCACTGCTGCGATGTGTGTAGCGAGTAGCGACTCAGCAATTGCGCGTGTTCGTGCTGCCCCTTCCCGTTTCTCTCTCCTCGAGGAGGACGGAGGCGGCTCAGCTGCCGGCTTGGGGAGCTTTGCTGCCTAATGGAAGCAATCGACCAGTTGCGAGGGGAGAGAGGAAGAGCCTGCCGCGTGCGCGTGTTTGTTTGGCATGGTGCTTTGTCGGGCTCACAACAAAAAAAGGCGGAAAGGCGAATGCTTTGCTAATCGGTGATCGAGAAGAGCTTGCCAATTTGCAAACCAAAGATCTGCTGCCAAATCTTGTGCGTTTCCGATGAGCTTCCCGTCAGGTTTCGTGGCGTTAGCCGACATGCTGAGCTTGTACTATTTCCTTTTTCTGCGAAATCCCTGAAAGTTTCCGAGCTGAAACTGGCGAGTGGAGTGTCTGAATTCCTCAAGCCAAACAGTTTGAGCTCAACACTTCCCGCTGATTAGCCACATTACGCATGTGTCTAATCACGAAGCGTGTGGGCGAGTTCAGGAGTAAGCATAACTTACACTAATCTAACTCATAATACATAATAGGATATATCCACATCAGGAGGAAATCCTACGACCAAAGGCATCTGCACTGCTATCTGATGGATACAGGATCCCGGACTTTGGGCTAGCGTCAGCCCAAGTGTGGTCGTTATTTCTTCTCAGTTTTCTTTGTGTGATAGCCAAGTCTCAACAAACTTTCTATCCATTTTCCCTTGTGTGAAGCTTTGGATGGATGCAACAGCATCATGGCAGAGCAAGTCGCACCAGTCATCCACGGCCATTCTTAGGGTTGGAGCTGTGATTAGGGAGAAAGCGTAAGGTTTCTAGAGGAAATGGCCATGGGGTTAAATTAAGCTTAAGTAGGACACGGTTTGACGAGTGTGAACGCGCAGCAGAAACAAACAAAGACTAGAGGAAGAAAGCCAAGGGAACGGGCGTGCGTGACCACCTCGTGGTGACCCAGGAGGAATCTTCAGAGAAGGACGGTGCGTGGACATGGCTCCGTTTTCCTTTCCCGGCATACGTCGCTGACATGCGGGGCCGTGCTCGGCTCGGTCACGTGATGGCTGGCTGACCCGTTCTACGATTAGGGGTGGTAACGGGCTATGGCCATAGTGGCCTCTTCACGGCCCAACAAGATTTTTAAATTTTTTAGCTCAAAATTATATAAGATTAGAGCCCGATACTTTTAGAGCCCGGTCCTTAGATTTTCTAGTTCAAAATTTTGGGCCCTTTAACACCTCTATCTACGATCTGTTTGATCATTCCCGAATACACCCTGGTTTTGGCTCAACACTGCATGTGGTTTCAAAAGTTCTCTGAATGTAGTATTTCTTTGAGCACTCGCACTGCTTTTGAATGACATTGATTCGTTTTGAATCTACGTTGTCGGCCGCATAGAAACTTACAGCATCTGCAACTACTGCAATAATGGGTTGCCGATTGGTACAATGGGCCGTCAAAAACTCGAAATCAATTCTCAGAAGATTGTACACGGGGAACATTATTGCAGCAAAAGGCTCATCGTGTTCGTTCACAGGATCAAGATTGTGTTCAGTTTTCGTAGAGCAATCATCACCTAAGATTCTCGTGACAGCAGACAGGCTGATTGAGATCGAGCTACCGGCATTTGAACCTAGCTCGCCTCGGGCACACACGTCCATGGTGCGTGGTTCATGCGTTCACGAGATGTGCGTGTCACGGAGGCCATGGCGTCCCGATATACTCGCGCAGCTAGTCGTCTTCCAGCTGCTTCCATTTTTGCGTCCTCTTGTCGGACCAGGATTCAGCAGAGTAGCAGACGAGGACCAGCGAGATCGTGCTTGCTGTGCGTGTCCTGTTGCAGACGGCGCTGCCCATCAACCACGCGTAAGTGGTCTCACGTCGGTAGTGCCCATGTTGAGAGATGTTATATTTGAATGTAAATTGGTGATCCTTAGATACATTTTTTTTCGACACGAGGAAAACCCATTTCCATTACATGAACGGAAATTCTAAAGTTTACAGAAACAAGTCACCAGATGGCAGAAAGGAGCTAAAGGAAGAAAAGGGGGCAACTAGGACTGAAACAGCCTAGGAGAAACTATCTGGTTCTGATCCGGGCTCCCAGATCACAGCAGAGTCACAACACAGACTTCAAGTTTCAGTGAAAACCCCAAACATAAGGGCAAAAGACAGATGTAAAGCAGAACACAAGCAGAGCTCGCATCCAGATCCTTCTTAACCAGCTTCTTCATCGTCCGAAGGCTCATCTGAGTCCGGGGGAAGAAGTCTTGCTCTTGCCGGTGCCGTCGGTTGGTTCGCCATCATTTTGCTAGTGCAAACCAGCAAAGCTTGTACACCTTCCAAGATCTTGCCCTGTGTCTCCGAATTGTATAAACCTGCCCAGTATGTTAGGAAAGAACAGACATGTATTATGACAGCAAGAGGGTTTGTGATTATTTTTTTGTCAAAACAAGCTTTGTTTCTACATTTCCAAATGGCCCAGCAAACTGCTGCACAACCACAAGTGTATATTGCAGTTCCTCCAAGAAGATTTTGCATAACCCAGGAGTAATACTGCTGAAGGTTCCTAGGGATAGTGCTAGCTCCTAAGCATGTGCCAATGATTCCCAGGTAATTTTAGCTACCGGGCATTGGAAGAAAAGGTGTTCTATAGTTTCATTCTCAAAACAGAAGTGGCAAGTGGGGCTACCAACCCAATGTCTTTTAAGCAGATTATCTTTGGTGAGAATAGCATTGTTCTCGACCAACCACATAAAGATCTTTATCTTATATGATATTTTGGCTTTCCAAACATGTTTAAACCGGTTCCTTAGATACATTTTCAATTTTAATGTTATGTTAGTTCTTCAAAATAGATTCAACGTTTAAAAAGTTAGTACAAATATTAAACCAAAGAGTGTTGGAGGGATCGCGCCACCTACACCTACAGTCCGACACGTGTTGATGGGTGGCGGCGCACGGTAGGCCCCCACCGGCGGATCGGAGCCGCATGCATGTCTGCGAGATTTGCATTGGGCGTGTGTACCCCGTCTGGGCGGACACGCTCGCTTAACGGTTCCCCCTTGCTTGCCTTGCTACACCATTGCTCGCCACGGGCGTGGTCGATCCATCCACAGACCAGGTTGCTTCGCTTGCATTGCATCCCCAAACATATTCATTTCTCCCCTCCTCCTCCTGCAGTCTCCACAGAGACGATGCGCGATCTCCTGACGAGAATGTGCCTGCCTGCGAGCCTGTGTGCTGGATGCCTGCCTACGCACCGGGTCATGCTAGTTTACGGTCAACCGTACGGGAGGCTCCCGTACGGTCGATTTTCCGACAGCTTTTTTTTCGTTTTTAAAATTTTTTTGTCGTTTTCTGAGAAAAATAAATTCAGACATTTTTTTATGAGTCAAAAAAATTTTCGAGTGAAATTTTGATGGGTAGAAAAAATTTCAAGAAACAAATTGGTGAGATAAAAAAATTACGAGAAAAATTTCGACAGACAGAAATTTATCAAATGGAAGAAAAAAAAGTATCATCTAAAAAAAATTGTATGCAAAAAAAAACTGGATCTAGGCACGGGGCGGCGCTGGTGGCGAGCACCGCCGCCCCTGCCGGCGCCCCGCCATCGACTCGCCCCCGCGCGCGCAGGCGCAGGCCCAGCCCACTCCGGCGCCCGAGCCCGCGGCATTCCCGAGGTCGGTGTCGCCGTACCTGTCCCGTAGGAAGTCGGACGCCGCGGGCGCGGGCGGCGCGCTTAGGCACCACCCGAGCCTACTCTTCTTCCAGACACCGCAGGTGGGGCCGGCCTACGGCGGCAGCGGCGCGCTCGAGGAGGGCGACATCGGCTATGAGTACGAGAAGCGGCGCGCGGGGAAGTTCTTGGTCCTCGCCACGCTCTTCGGCCACCACCACAGATCGGAGGTGGAGGACAAGCGTCGGGGGCGGGAGCGGCTCGTCCTGCGGGCGGAGCTAGGTGGATCCAGAGAAGAAAAGAGGAGGGGAAGAGGATAAGGCGGAAAGGAAATGGATGGACAGAGCAAGTCGGGGAGAAGAGGAGGTAAAATCACGTGGTGTGGGGTCCACCACGTTGGTTGGTCGACCGGGACTTGAGCTGGGTGCGGTCAACCGTAGACTCATTATTGCGCTACGCACCGCCCGACCCGTGAGCCCCGGCTGGTTTCGACGTCCAGTTTGTATGGTCAGCTGGGCAGGCCGTGTGCACGCGTGGATGACGCGCGACCGAGCACCCGGCGGGCTGGCTGTTGGGTGCTGCTGCCTGCTGTGCCCCACGAGACCGAGTCTACCAGTTGCGTTCGCAAATCACAGCTGAGCTGAAAGAGACTCTCTGGTGTGTCGTCAGCGTGCCGTCCGCTAACAAGCTCCAACCGCGAGAATCCACATCGGCATGAGTTCGTTCCGTTCGAGGAATAAGGATCTGACCAAACCAAACCAAAGCCTATTGGTTTCGTTCGCAACACGATGCGGGGGCGAACGAACGAACAGGGATCCAGGACAAGATGCAGTACCCAACCGGCAACCACCCACCCATCCATCCAGCGGGGCGATGCAGATCCAAAAGTTCTCGTGTCAAAATTGTCGCCATTAAACAAAAGGCCGCCACGGATCGGCGACAGTTTTCTGACGAGCCAAGTTCGTGAAGGGTTTCTTGCTGGAACACTCAGGCCATGCGTGCTGCCCAAGTGATGTGAAGCTACTGCCACGCATATCTCTCTTCCGCGACCGTCATCGGCGGCTGGAAAAATCTTTAGAGATGTCGATGCGGACGTGTGGGATCAGGACAGGGGGCGCGGCGCGTACGTATGACCACGGATGCCACATGGATACGGATGCGGACGTGTGGGAGCAGATCAACGTGCGAAAAGCTTTGTTCGGCTCCCTGCGCCGGCGTCAGCGACGGTGACGCCCTTGAGCGCCGTTACTTCATTGGAGGTGTACTTCCTGCATGCCATTGCCATGGAAATTCTCCGGGTGAAGACCTTCCGGTTCGCTGGATGGGCGGTGGTGAAGACATCGCTGTGGAGTTCCATCTACGCATTTCGGTGGCTGCGGGATTCAATCTGGGCTCTTTCCGACCACATTAGGCCTAGTTTAGCTATGTAGTTGGTCTTCTATCGTGGTTTTTACTGGCCTTTTCTGATTAACTGAAATTAACTGAGATGCTAAAAAATCTGGAATTAACTGAATGATGTACGGTTTAGCCTCGTTTATCGTAATATGAGGCAACTTATTAAATGATGCGGCAGCGCTCCTGCCTTTTTGTTTTAAAAAAATGGACTTGGGTACCGGGCCAAGCAACGAACTCCGACTTGTCGACATTCTCTGTTACTTGTCCTTTTTTTAGACTTTCTCTATTAAAAACTCGACATGTCAGGGGCAAGCCGCCCCTCGGGGCATTACATATAAGCATAAACCTTCTCACGTAGGCCGAGAAAATCCCTAAACCCCTATCCCACCCTTACACAGGCCGCTTGACACCCGGGCAAGAACGGGCACTTTCTCATGTAGGCCGAGAAAATCCCCGAACCTCTACCCCAAGCGAGGGGATTTTTTTAACCACAACTTGAAATTGCTCTCATGGGGAGTCGAACCCAAGACCCGATGAATGCTACTGAGGCCACCTGACCAATTCAGCCAAGCAACTCTTCGCGAGATTTTCTCTGTTACTCGTCGGTGTTTGGAGCTTTGTCCGACAAGTTTCTGTTCTAGGGTCATGATGCCAGAAAATGCAAGCCTGCAAGGCAAAACTTGCCTGTTTCGGAATTGTTGACGGTTCGCAGGGATAGTGAACCAAGCATGTACTTCTGCAGTTTATTAAACCTTGGCAATAGCCGTGCGGGTAGAAACTCACTGTCCCCGATGTGGAGATAGCGTTGTCCTTGTCCAAATCACAATGTTATGCCTAGCATCAAGCTAAAAGTGCTAAACAGATATCTACTAAAAAAAGGAATCTGTGTTATGCTTATCATCAAGCTAAGCAATTAGTAAGGAGCAAAACGATAAATACTAAACTAAGTTCACGTTGATATAAACCAAGGAGCTACAGGTATGAGATAAATTAAAAGGAACTCATGACATTCTTGTACTAACACCCCAAAAAATGGTGAGAAAGAACTATACAACCATGGAATTTGTGAAGTAGTCCATACTTACATTCGCTCAAAAAGGAATTGACAACAGTTGGAATACTTTTAGTCAGGTGGTGTCTCAAATGTTTGTAGCAGAAGTTCTGCATCAAATTGTGCCGCTCACTTCATGCAATTCTTTTTTTTTTCTTGTATGAAGGAGCACCAATAGCTATAGCTTTCTATCATCCTCATTTACAATATCGGTTTAGATTAATCCTTCTTCATTTGATCAGCTGATCTTTGAGGAAGATTGTATAGAAGCAGCCCGAGCACTAAGGTGACAGCACCAATTATAAAAGATGCGCTCAAATTTGTCCCTTCAGGTAGATATGGTAGAGGCAGTGACAGGACATAGATGGTAAGAGGTACTGCAGGGAAGTATAACGTTAGAAAAGATATAAAACAAACGAATGGGAGAAACGTATCACAAATACTTCAGATTGAAAAGGTCCTGTTTCCTCAAACTTGGTTGCAAATCATATGAAAGCAATCTCGAGTCATAGAGTCTGCCACGTGCTTATAGGAAATCTGCCCTAACACGACTGCAGAAAATTATAGCATGGCACCTCAAATGTTTGTTTTAGAAACTTAAAGCTTTATATACCCTAGCCAGATTGGCTGGCACTAGTACTTTGGTTCAGCATCAAAATATGAAGAGGGAGAACAAACTGTTGCATTACCTGCTAAAGTTGATGTTAGTGAAGCAACCACAGCAGTAGACATCTTCACCAGATTAAGCATAGAAATGTTGAAGGCTATGTTCAGAGCCATGTAGAGTAGTGGTAGCAGAGGAGCTCCATGGCAATCTGAAAATTGAAACATTTAATAAATAATCTGGCATCATAGATTACAGGTAATCAGTGATACACTAGTGGACTAAAGTGTTTTGAGTTTGAAATGGACAGCATGGTGTTGTAAATATATTCCTGTGACATGCATAACCGAACAATTACACTGAGCAAACAAAAAATGGATATTATTCACCCCTCAAAGATTCCAGAAAAAAAACATTTTTTTCCTCCAATCACCACAGATTTGAAGTTACAAAATATGAGACAATGCTTATTTACCATCTGAAGGTACACTACAAGAAAATAAGAAATGTACTTACCCTTTAGATTCCCTCCAATATTCAGAAAGCATGCAGCACCACGGTTTAGGTACGCAGGGAGTTCAGCAAAAGGTATCCCTTTCAAGTTAGAGAGAAATGGAAGGAGTAGGAAAACAAAAAGAGCCTGTAGGATTCAAGATAGCAGATTTTCAACGAACAAACCTTCTATGCTTAATAAGCAAACCAGAAACCACAATAAATTTTTAACACATCGTAGAGTACAAAAGAAGATCTTAAACTTAGTATCATTCCTGTTTTGAGTATTGACCATAATATACAGTTAACAAAAAGAAAAGAACTCAGTTATTTACCTGGAACCCTGAACCAAAAGAGTTGACTATAAATATATCAGGCCGCTTTCCCTACGTAAACACCAAAAACCAAAACTAATCATGATTACAGTATCAGAAAAAATAATGACATAAATAAACAAACTGTTAATGGAATCTATTATCTTAATACAATAGTGTTAAAAGAAGCCACCACGTTCGCCGAGAGGGTCTAGAAATTCCCACGTTAATCCAAAAAAAAGAAGGATATATACCGTTAGATTTTATGAAGATCTAACGGTCTATATTATTCTAAAGAATCCATATCACATAAATATTGGATAAAAGGTTTGTATTTCCTATTAGACTCAGCACATCAATTAGACTCGGACTCCAATTAGAGACTCAGCACATCAATTAGACTCAGACTCCATTAAGGAAACATCACATAATAGATACATGCATGTCTGTTTATGATACAACAAAGTTTGAGCACCGTTTGTGTCCCGAATTAAAAAAAATAAAACATCACATCATAGCTTCACCGCCAAACCTTTAGATAGATAAATTTGGAACTAGAAAAATAAGAAAATTAGGATTTAATCTAATTATTAGTAAATAGCTAATAAAAAATTTAAAAATTAGAAAAACATAACACAGGATCAAAGAATTCATGTCAAATAAGATTAGTAGATAACTAAATTTGGAACTAGAAAAATAAAAAAAATTAGAACTTAACACATTTGAAATTAAAAGATTAAGAAGCCACTACGTTCACCGAGTGGGTCTAGAAATTAGCTCGGTCTATAAATACATGTCAATAAAAAAAAGAAAAGAGTTACACTATTGGATTTTTATGAAAATCTATATCGGGTCTACTCAACTAACCTGTATATGATACATCTAATAAATAAATATATAAATTTAAAATTTTAACAAATATTCTTTCTCTTCCTAACTTAATTGGTGTCTTGATCAACCTGGATTTCAAAGTTCCCACATTAATTAAAAATATGGCCATCTATTTTTATAATCTTTTTAATCGTGTGATCAAGATTCAAGCAGATGCATTATATAGTTTAATTCGATCGCCTCATCTTGCTGGTGCACCAAAACAACAACAAAAAAGTACATGCATTATAAGCATCCACTATATGGATTGAAACTTGCAAGGAAAGAGCAGAGTCAGGCCAGAGAAAAAAGCAGATGCATTTGATTACAAAAACAAAGCACGGCAAATAATTGAACTCAAATTTTGCAGCCGACTTGCACAAAAGACCAAGCACCCGAGCTAAACTGTCGCTTTGATGGATCAACCTTGAGCAAAAAGTTACCACACGATAACCTCATATTTATATATTTGACATAATTCAGCAAACCTGAATTACAACTAATGGTTTAACATTATAATTTGCCGAATAATGCTTTGATGTTAATTTATGGTTATGGTGTAAGTGTAACAAGTGATCCATGTTCAATTAGACATAGCATTACCATGGTGCCAGAAAGCAATTGCGGGATGTGACTAGCAAACACTCACCCGTAAATCTGCCCTCAACCAAGGATCCAACTAATCGAGAGAAAATCAGACTTTTATACTAGATGGATTGAATCGGCACCGTTATTCCTAAGAGAAACATAGACTACGTCTAGCAATTTTTGCCATAGCATACGAGACAAATCAAACGCTACCAGCGCTGATGGAATAGCCATAGCGCAATAGCCATCGCCGTAGGGTCAATCACCAGACCAGGCCATAACTAATAATGTCAAGGAGGGGCGTCGGCAGGTCGTGGCTCCACGGAGGGGCTGCGGGCGGCGACCGGAAGAGCCGGCGCGCGACGATAGTTTTCACGGAGTGCGATATTTACCACGGAATTATCATGTGAGACCACAATTTCTCATTTTTAGGAAATAGAAATAGGGAACTATTGGAGATTGATTTTTTTTTTGTCTGTCCATATCTATTTGGGGAGTTGGTAAACAACAAGATTTGGGAAGAAAATATGAAAAACTCTTGGAGGTGCTCTAATGGTGCATCTTCCATGACCATTGTATAGCTATACCTAAGATAATATGGGAGTATGCATATATGGGGCTATATTAATGGGTGATTGAAGGACAAAGAAAATAAAGTATATTTTTACTTTTAGCACAAAATACCTAAATATTTTTATAAAAATCTAGAGATAATTTATCATGCACATTAACTAAAACATTTTACTCATGTCAAAAGTGTTTGCTAGCTTGGTCTTCAAAGATGCTCATAAGAGCAGGGTTTACATTCGTGCATACATAAGGGTGAGTGTACACGAGTTTGTGAGTGTCTGAATTGTATTATTTAATCTCGAAAAAGTAAATATTTAGTTACTTTTAGTAAATACCCAAAAGACATATTTCTGTATATAAGATTCATTTCTCTCTTAAGTCATGTAAAAACACCACACCTATGTCTGTAATTTTAGTACAAAGGAATTATAATTATATATCTAAACAAACTATTTGCATATATATATATATATAACTTAAAAATTCTAAGGCCATGTTTAGTTCACGAAATTTTTTTGGGTTCGGCTACTGTAGCACTTTTATTTTTATTTGATAATTAGTGTCCAATCATGGACTAATTAGGTTCAAAAGATTCATCTCATCATTTACGGCTGAATTGTGCAATTAGTTATTTTTTAAATTACATTTAATGCTTCATGCATGTGTCTAAAAATTCGATGTGAAGGTGAATCTTGAAAATTTTTGGGAACTAAATATGGCCTAAATATTGAAAGCAAGAACTAGGTACCCACGCTATTTGCGCGGACCACCTTGCTAGTTATACAAACCTCAAGGCGTTTTGCTCCATCGATGAAAACAAACTCCTGCAGTAGTGCAAAAGAGAATAATGGAGCTGAGTAACCTGAAAATTCCACCACAACACTACTGATGAGGAAACTCAACCTTGATAATGGAAGCAGCAGCTTGAAATGCAGCTGAAGCTATCATTACTGCTGGCCAGAAAAAATTGAGTTCAGATACAAATGGACCACCATTGGCTCCACTGCATTCATAAAGAAAAAATCATGACAAAGAGACACACAAAAGTTAATCAAATCATGAGCACAATACCACTAAAAAATTCATGAGAATACAACTGATCCAACATAAATATTTCTCAGTTTGTATTTTTCCAAGCTCTTGGTTTAGCATATATATTATGTCTTGTGGGAATATCAGGTTTATTCTCAGTACTATGCTACTGAAAACTAAGAATACACAAGCAACCTGTTAAATATCTATGTACTGGCCAATATTTATGTCACTAATTTTATGAGAAAATTAGTGTCATTGTGATTACTTATTGCAAAGTGGAACGGCACATGCAAATTCTCTTATTGCCTGCACATCCTACAATCAACCAGTAGTATCAAGGATGAACCAAGGTGCTTTAATAATATCCAGAAGTATTTAGTGCACAATATGGAAGTACAACAGAAGAGTAAGCAAGAATAGAAGGCTAACTATTTCAATACACACCTAGCCACTGCTAAAATTACTCCAGCGGTGACAAGCATGCAGCCAAGAATTTGGTTTGCTCTATATTTCCTTCCCAAGATGAGGACAGATAAGATAAGCTGCCAAACCAGAAAAGACTACAAAAAGATGACAGTGCATGTTAGAGTATTCACAGGAAGATATAATGGAAAGTGGTCGTGAAAAAGGTCGATATACTTGATATGATCACTAAAAATGAATATACAGGCGAGCATGCTGATATGAACCCAACATTTTGTCAGAACAATTATAGAAGTGTTGATCTAGCACTTATAATGAATACAGCAATCTAAAGAGAAATGCTGGGGGGGGGGGGGGGGGGGGGGGGGGGGGGGGGGGATAGCAAAAACAGCATACATGTGTCCTGCATTTTTTACAGGGTTATACATAAACAATGCATCCATACATTCCGCAATCAAAGCTTTATCTATGTAGACACTTTACCTGTGACAATACTGGAATAGATGGCCCAGGCAACATAGCTGCGAGAATAGACAACATCGATACAATTCCATTTAGTTATGGTTTGAAGAAACCATACCTGAACTACTGAAAATGTTAAAAATGCACACACTTGTAACAGCAAAGTAGGATCATTATACCAGCAGAAGCCATGCCTGAAGCAACACCAAGTGCTTCTAGCAAGCCAATTAGCATGAACTGTGCCTTTGGAAGTGCTAACATTTCTTTAGTGACAATTCCAGCGCGAAATCTTATGAAGAGAATAGAGAAATACACTAGGACATACCTGCAAAGAACAAACGAGTAGTTCATTGCTCGTAGAAATCAGTATGCGAAAAGCAAACATTGAGGCATATAAAGAACACGTGCATTCTACCAATACTAAATTCAATGGAAGCATTGCACATCGTAAGTCGTTGGAAAATTAATTTTGACAAGACAGAACCATCAATGTACGGCTATGTTTGATCAGTCCAGGAAACCACAAAGGCAGAACTAGAGCAGTACGTATTCCGTAGCACAAACTATTTACAATTCCGCGGCAGTAATTGCGAAGTTATTAAAGTATTTCAATTACCCAAATGTGGCGAATTGGGCGAGGAAGAAGGGGTAATCCTTCATTGGCACGAGCGCCAGCTTGTACAGCACCCGGTTCATCACCGCGAATACCACAGTTGCCGCCGCTGCCGCCGCGATCCCCGAACCACCAGCAACGGGACCGCCGTCTCCGGGGACCGCAGAAACCCTAACCGCCCGCGCTCTACTGGCGCCCAGCGTCCCGCCATCGCCACGGGCCGCGGCGAGCCCCAGGTGGCGCGGGGGCGGGAGCGCTAGGGCGGCACGGAGTGGCGTCGAGCACCTTAGTGGCGCTCCGTTGCGGAGGAGACGCGGCGGCGGGGATGGGAGGGAAGGCGGCGAGAGGAGTTGCGAGATGGGCATGGCGCAATGGCGTGTTGGTTCGCTTCGCTTCCGTGGACGGGGTTATTTACGTTTTTACCATTATAGGGAAGGTCACTCGCTGGTTTAGCACCCTTAAACGAGCTTCTACAGATTTAGCACTACTGTAGTTGGAAATCTTACGTTTTTACCATTTTTGCCTACGTGGCAGGACACGGCGGCAGGCCATGTTGGCGTCCGGTCAGCAAAGCGAGGCGAAATGTCCTTTGTGCCCTGCTCGTGACCTGCACCTCTCTTCTCCATCTCCGACAGCTGGGCCCTACAGATCCTCTCACCACCAAGTGGGCCTCACTTGTCAGATTCATCTCCTACCTCTGGCAGGTGCGCACGGACGCCGCCCGCCTCATCCGGACCCCTGCGCGCTGCCGCCGGCGCCGTCCCTCACCGTGGCTCTCGGTCCGCGGCGACCGTGACCCAGACGACGTGGCGTGGCGTGCTGCGCTCCCGCACACCTTCTCCGCCAACGCGCTCTTCACCACGCTCGCCAGGCTCCCCTCGCTCGCACGCCTCTAGCTCGTCGGGCTCGGTGCCTGGGGTCCGCTCCCGGGCGCAAGCTCCGCCGCCTCCCGGCCAGCGTTCCTGGAGGTGGGGAAGACAGTGGCGCGACTGGTCCTCACCGACAACAACTTCACTGGAAAGATTCCGGCGGGGTAAGAAGCACCAATAATTTGAATGGATCTTGGCATTGCTTTGCTTGCATTTCGATGAATTGAATGCATTTCTCCTATTATCTATCTTCCGCGAGTAACTAACGAAAGCACTAGCTTGCTAGCTCTCGCTCCTCTGTTCCTTGCTTGTCCTGCTCTGTTCTGTTCCCCAAGCCCTGCGCCCCTGCCCCTGCTGATGGAGCTAGCAAACCGGGCAAGTTACAGCACGCACACGTGCAGCGACGCAGGCACGAGCGGGCGTAGGCCGGGGCGAGCAGACGGCACCAGACGGCAGCCCAAATCAAGCAGGAGCAAGTCAGCTGTAGCAGCACCAGGAGCAGCGCTGGTCCGAGGGCCAGTGGCCAAGGGGCGCGCCGCGTGCGGCCAGCGAGTAGGGCGGGCAGATGCCCGCCTGGCCGTGGCGCGGGGCCAGGGCCCAGGGGCGACGTGCTCACGCGTCTTCCCGCCATGGCCTGCTCCCGAGCGTGCGCCTGGAGAGGATGGCGCTCCCGAGCCATGGCCACCAGCTGCGCGCCGCTCCCAATGTCCCCGGGGCTAGGGCCCAGCGGCACGGGGAGCGGAGGCCGGAGAGGAGGGGGGAGCTCGGTGACCGGGCTGGTGACAGAGGTAGAAGACGAATATGACAAGTGGGTCATGGGCACATGAACAAATGGCAGGGGCACAAAGAACATTTCGCCTCGCCTTACTGACCGGGTGCCAACGTGGCCTGCCGCCGTGTCTTGTCACGTAGGCAAAAGTGGTAAAAACGTAAGATTTCCAGCTACAGTAGTGCTAAATCTGTAGAAGCTCGTTTAAGAGTGCTAAACCAGCGAGTGACCTTCCCTATAATGATAAAAATGTAAATAACCCGGATTTCCCCCGTGGACGGCGCGGCGACCACCGGTGCGGCTGATGTGCCGAGAGGCGCGTTCCGGTTCACGTTTCGCTGGTCTGTGACTGGTGGGACCCGCTTCATAGTTGAACCCAACCTACCTCCACACACGCGCTCGCTCCCGGCCTGGGGGCGATAATTTGGCGGAGAGATATATCTGGTGCAATCACGGAACTGGTGAAATTACCATGCAATCCGACTAAAAAGGTCTTCAAAAAATTCTGAAAAAAAATCATGAATGTACATCTCGGTCTACCCCATCTACATATAAATTTCCACGATCAAATTCATCTTACACTTGCAGTTACAAAAAAGACAAATTTTCTGACAATCAGTAACGTTCAAATGCAGCCCAAATTTGTCTTTTTTGTAACTGCTAGAGTAAGATGAATTTGACCATGAAATTTTATATGTAGATGGGGTAGACCGAGATGTACATTCATGATTTTTTTCAGAATTTTTTGAAGACCTTTTTAGTCGAATTGCACGGTAATTTCACCAGTTCCGTGATTGCACCAGAGATGTCTCCACCGCTTACCTGAGGTGGAGGGAGGCTGCCCGCGCACTCCCGCAGCGGCGGCGGCGGCGCGACGCTCGGCCGTTCTGCGCAGGCCCGAAGGAAGACCCAGCGCTTCAGAGATCGGATTGAGGGTAACGAACGCCCTCCCAAAACCCATATGTGTGTATGAAACGTGGATCCGATGGCAAAACTGCAAAGACCAATGTTTGCAGACTCATTTTTGCAAATTTCTCAAACCCTTGCCCCTGCCGCCGCAGATGGAAATCTCCGACGAGCTGCGGTCGTTCGAGGCCACCGGCGTCTACCGCCTCAACGTCACCGGCACCAGCACCGGAGCCGCCTTCCTCGATCCGGTCCGCATCCTCAACGGGTCCTACCAGCGCTTCCGCATCGTTCCTCCTGCCTACTACTCCAGAAGCTTCGAGCCGCCGCGTCAGGTAGGCGACCCAGAGACCGAGCCGCTCGAGAAACGGAGGAAGCGCAAGCGCAACCAGAAGCCGAAACCCAGGGAGCTCAATGCCATGGAGCGGATCGCTGAAGCGCGGCACCAGGTGAAGTGTAATACTAATGCTTTGCTGCGGCTGCGGCATCGTTGAAACATTAGTTTAAACTGTTAGGATTGATCCAGTGCAGTTACTAGGATTATTAGCCGGCTTTGACTGCGTGCCATATGATTTTGAACTTTAGGTAGTCGAAAATGGAGACAGAGTGTTTGTTTGGAGGCTGTAGAGAATTCTGAAGTGTGTTTTACAGGTTTAGTAATAGTGTTTTAATTACTGAATAGTTTGTTGTTACGTCTTACTAGGAAGCAAGGCCTTTACTCTTGAGTGCACATGAATCACTCATTAAGGATAAATATCTACTAGAGCACCTTTCCAAGAAGATGGAGGGCAAGGAGCACAAACTTGATGTAGGAAGTGGTTCTGAGAATAATTTCGTCGAGCTTGGAAGCTCATGGCGATCACCTTTCTATGAGATCATTATTTGCTTTCGGAAACCCCATGTTCTGGGCAATGGGGAAGGTAAAATAATGTTACATGTGATTTATTTCCTGATGACCATGTTTGGAGGTACATGATGGAATACTGAAGCAGTATTATGTTCATTCTGATTTCTGATGTCTTAGGTTCCTTTGATGCCCAAAAGACATCCTTTCCACTATTTAATAGCATAATCAGTGTTGAAGCGATTGACGAGGTGGAGGGAGACTTCCAGAACAGGCACTACATTTTACCACGAGGAAGTTGCTTCTTGATGGTAAGTAAATATTCTTCTTTGTTACATATAGCTTCAGCTAACTGAATGATCCGCCCTTAATTTTGAAATGCCTTTTCATGCTCTGGGTGACCATCGACATAAAGAGCGACTTCAAACGTGTTCGAGATCTCATTCCTGGTATGCTAGAATGTACCATCAAAATGGCTAAATATGCACACATCTTTCAATGCTTATGAAGGATTCCTTATTTTGTTGTTTGCTGCCCTTTTTTCTCCAGGTAGTTCAAATCAACGGTATAATCTTATAGTTGTTGACCCACCTTGGGAGAATGGATGTGTTCGTCAGAAAGAAGCGTAAGTTCACTGTTTTTTGGATTTGATTTGTCTATGAATTGAGCAAGTATTTAATAACAATTTCCATACATTTTTTTCCTTGTCAAGTAAATGAAGCTTGAGTGCGTAGAGCCCTACATGGACCTTATGACTTAATCCTGGTCCACATTATGCAGGATGGGTCCATAGCTGTTGACCCAACTTGCATTTTCTCAGTCCTTAGCAAGCAGTCTCATCAGATATTGCTTTATCCTTTACATCTGTCAGTTTCATGTCTGAACACAAAATTCTATTTTTGCTTCCAATACGTGCCCTTAAAAAAACAAACAAATATATGCCCTTGGTTTTAACTTCTTCGTTTTAGGTACACTCTTTAGCTGATATTCAAAATGTGGTCTCCAATAGTCCAATGTAGTCGGGATATTATTACCCTTAGCTGACCATATAGTGTTTAGGTTGTCTTCTTTTTATTTTCTGTAAAATAGTAAAGTATGAGTTGGCTGTGTCCTTTGTCTGCAAAACTAAACCATCTGTGGTTAAAATGAGGTCATGCTTGTCACTATCCGCCATCTCCTTAATTGTAATTTCAATATCAGCAGATTGTGTGTTAGGAACCTTGTAGAGTGAAAGATCATTCATTCAATAATTTATGCCGCAGGTATCCTACACTTCCCAACAGACATTTATTGTATCTTCCGGTGCAAGAACTTGCCCATCCAGCCGGAGCCCTTCTCATTTTATGGATTACAAATCGGGAGAAATTGCGGATGTTTGTTGAGAAAGAGTTGCTTCCTTCTTGGGGGGTGAAAGATCCCACTGTATTTTATTGGCTGAAGGTTTATCTTATACTCATTTGGCACTTGCTGGCGCAGCATTTTCACTGTTAGATTCGCTAATCTTATAGTGATATCGTTTTCCCCCCTGCAATTTGATTCTAAAGTTCTCAGCAAATCATAGGTGAAACATGATGGTTCTCTAATTGGCGATCTAGACTTGTTCCATCACAGGCCTTATGAATGCCTCCTCCTTGGCTACATAAATGTCGTAAGTTTATCCTACCAGCTTACTTGTCCCTTGTCTTGACTGTGACTTTTTTAAGTTTTTTTCTGTAGGTGTATTCTAAATTTATATATATTTAATTATCCTGGTTCGTTGATGTAGGACACAGATGCTAAGCAAGGATCAAACTTCAAGTTGTTAGAAGGAAGCCAAGTAATTATGAGTGTTCCGGGTGCTCACTCAAGGAAACCTCCCCTTGAGAGTATCCTTCCCTGCAATACTTCGTTGTCTGTTCTCTTTATAGCTTGGAAAAGACATTGATGCAACGTGGTTCTTCTTAGCTGAATATAACAGGTGGTCAATCACTCAATCCTTAACCTGTAAAAGAATTACTTTCAGAATATATTCCAGGTCCTAAACCTCCAAGATGCATTGAGCTTTTTGCCAGAGAGTTGTTTCCTGGATGGACCTCTTGGGGAAATGAGCCGCTGCATTTTCAGGATTCCATGTACTTCTCAGAGAAGTAATTTGATTAGCAAGAGCATGATATGAGCGTCTGAATTGTTGATGCAACTGCTACATGTGACTACCACTATATCTTGTGTTTTTCAGTAAGTATTTATTTTCCCCTTCACGCCTGATGTATAAATTATTGTATAAAGCTTCTCTTGCTGACTGTTATTGACTTATAACACCATGCCATGATTTTCTTCAGCTGCTGGTGAACACTCCAGGTAAACTAGTCATCTGCAAGTCTGCCCTACTGTTTGACCTCTCGATTTCCAGCGATTGATTGGTAGCAGGTCCAATTATTTTGGTAAAAATCTGGTGGATTTGTTGAATGCAATTACATCCTTTGTTTGACACCATGCAGTTCCCTGCATTGGTGTAATCCGTGCTTCTGGGAAACTCTGAGCAAGCAGTAACAGGCAGTCCAAGAGATGCAGCAGAACCAGCATTGCCTGATAAAAGGTTAAGCTCACCATCTTCAGAGGATTCAGATATCACGGTGATGTAGTTAACCACTGAAATCAGTCTGATCTTTTTTTTTTATCTATGATAGTCATACCCCAACTTGCTTGGGAAAAAAAGGCTATGTTGTTGTTGTTGTTGTTGTATCTGTGATAGTCATAACTCGTAGCAGTTTGACAGCACATCATAGTAAGTCTGCAAGTGGCGTATACAGTGTATAAGATTGGGAGCTTTCTGGTGCGGTGTGTGTGCTCTCACATGTATCATATTGGTATTGCAGAATGTACACTGATTTGCCTTGATGTAAAGCGACTCATGTTGTGTTGTTTTCTGGTTGTACTGTGCCTAGGCTCCGGTGTGCATGTTCAATTGTACAGACATTGCAGTATGAGTTCACGACTTCATGGGTGTTGATGTTCTTTTGTTCCCCAAGAAAAGAACCTTGCATCTCATTACCCACCATTTTTTCTTTATCCGGAGAACAATTAGCGAGTGCTCTTAGTACAAGTCAATTACAATCTTGTTCAGCTCAAGATCCTTGATTATCGTTCTTGGTTGACAATAATTTTGTACTCAGATTTGAAATTGATCACAGAAAAGATTGGCTGGTCAAGATCCCACCTGGTAGGCTGGTAGTCAAGATAATGGCTGCAGCAAAACATTACAAATTTGTTGCACGTGTTCAGTATTGCAAATGCTGAATTGCTGAGTATCAAAACTTCTTTTGATTTCCAAAGGAAAAGAACATACAAAGCACAGCACCACTGTGATGCGAACAAGCATCGGTTGCTCCTATCGCATTCTTCAGTTGCGCTCCTATCGCATTCTTCAGTTGCTGAGTTCTGTGTTCTTTCGTCTTGTCGTATCCCTTGCATTTGCAAGGTGAATCTACATGGACTGCTCAGTACAGTACATCTGCAGTGTGCCTGTCGAATGTCATTGGGAGGACGATCTTTGCCGACGAGAAACCTGCCGGCTCCCGCAAGCAAACTCGCGGAAGCCCCGGACGTGTTGGGATTCGGCCATTCGGGCGGCGTATGGCGATGCTTGTGCGTAACGGCACGTGGCGTCGTGGCGACGCCAACCCTGGTGCCGAGGCCGTTGCACCCGCAGCCGACGGCGACGCCCAGCCTGACGCGGCCGCCCTGGCGGCCGCCTGTCTGACACCACCACGGCAGGGGCAAATGACGTTTGTGCCCCTGCACTCGGCGGCTAGGGCCGGCAACTCGCGTCAGGGTACCTCCGTCCTTCCGCACCCGTTTCAAACAGCGTTAATAAACCGCTCGTCCCTGCCGAACTGAATATTGAGCGACAACTGCAAAGCTCGACAAAAGCTTCGACTCTGCAACTGCAAATGCCGGGCGTCAGGTCGGCGTCCCCCTCGCCGGAGCTCCGCCGCGTCCGGACGGCCCTACCCGCCGCTTCCTCCAGGGTAGCCAGTGCAAGGGCCAAGCTAGCTGAGAGAGCCAAGTCGCCGGCCAATTCGAAGGCGAGGGGGCCGGATGATCATGAGAAGCGGGGCAGGAGTGGTAGAGGAGAGAATGGCAGGATTATCCCGTCAGCGAGGCGTAGGAGCTTGCCGCCGCCACCAGCCAGCCCGGACGGCGGGAGGATGAGGTGTTCCTGGATCACCGCAAACTCGGGTGAGTTCTTCACTGTTATCTGATTCCTCCTATATTTTATTTGATTTGCTTAACCAAGCAGTCTGGCTCTTAGGATAAGTGAAAGAAATCGCCTTCTGTTTATGCTACCGTTGAAACTTCTTCTTTTTGTGCTCTGCCTTTGCTGGATTGTCATTACATGCAAAAAAAAAACGACAAGGTCTTTGTGTTGACTACTGCACGTTAGTGAATGAGTACTACTAGATGTCTTGTGTTCTAACTTCTAACTCCGTAATTACTATCCATGAACATTATGGAATTACCGATCAGGCGATCATTGATCTTTAGTAAGGACTACAGATATCCATTCTGCTGCAAACAAGAAACACCTGAAGTTTCAGCTTTATGAAATCTTAAGCCCACAGTTGTCAGCTAATATTATTCTTTTGTGGTACCTCCTTCAGACCCCCTCTATGTTGCATTCCACGACGAAGAATGGGGGGTTCCAGTTCATGACGATCGTACGCTCTTCGAGCTGCTCACGCTATCACAAGCACTAGCTGAACTCACCTGGCCTGCTATTTTGAGTAAGAGGGAGGAATTCAGGTGTGTTTCCACAACTGAAACTCTGTTCATAAAAGATATATTTTTATGGCCACTGCCCACTGATACTACAGCTATGTAACAGGGAGCTGTTTGATGGCTTCAACTTTGCTTCCGTATCTGAATTTACGGAGAAGAAGATAAACATGTTGAGAGCAAATGTAAGTAGAGTGCTATCAGAGCAAAAGATACGAGCTGTTGTAACGAATGCCAAGCAAATGCAGAAGGTACAGAGTTTGTATACATGCAGTTATTCGCACTTGCATTGAATTTTTTTTGTTGACTCTGATGGACAAGGACACAGGATTGCGCTTCTGATCAGGCTGAATGCCAATATTTTGCTGTTTCCTATTTTTGCATTTAACAGTTGGGAAAAAAAGGCATCAATTATTTGTCAACATGAGAAATTCTGGCCATTGGTCAAATTCATAAAAGACCGGCTGACCAGCACTGCACTGCAGCCATTTCCTTCTATCCATACAGAGAAAGCCCAAGAGGCCGAGACCTTGTTTGCATGGGCCAAATCTTGTACCCTTTAAGAATCTGAACAATGTGATACATGGGCTTCCTTCTTCAGCACATGATTTCAAGTTCAGCACATATTTGATCAAACAGGTCATATGCTCCATAAAGTCTTTATTTGTTTTGTTAAACTTTGGAAATGCTCACCTGTCGGTAGTTCAGGAATTCGGATCATTCAGCAACTACTGCTGGAGCTTTGTGAACCACAAGCCCATCATGAACTGCTTCCGCTATGCTCGCCAAGTACCTACAAAGACGCCGAAAGCTGAAGCGATAAGCAAGGACTTGATGCGCCGGGGGTTCCAGTGTGTTGGCCCTACAACGATCTACTCCTTCATGCAGGTCGCCGGAATCGTTAACGACCATTTATCGTGTTGCTTCAGATTCAAGGCTTGCCGACACAAGGTCAGTGAAAATAATGTCAGAGCAGAACCAGCATTGCCTGAAAGTTTGAGTTCACCATCATCAGAAGATTCAGATATCAGGGTGGTGTAGTTAATCACTGAAGTTAGCCTGAATTATTTTATCTGTGATTGTCACGACGTACAGTTTGACAGTGCATTGGGATGCTACCGAGCAGCAAGTAGTAGTGTATATAGTGTGTGTATAAGATTGGGTGGCTTTATGGTGTGGTGTGCTTTCTCACATGTATCATATTGGTATTGCAGAATGCACTTTGATTGGCCTTGATGTAAAGCGGCTCCTGTTGTGTTCTTTTCTGTATGTACGGTGTCTGGTCTCTGGTGTGTGCATGTACAGACATGCATTGCGTTGCCGTATACAGCCCTGTTTAGTTCCGGCGCAAAATTTTTTTTGTTGGAATCTTACTAATTTGAAGTAATAAATGAAATCTATTTACAAAACTTTTTACACAGATGGGTTGTAAATCGCGAGACGAATCTAATGATGCTAATTAATCCATGATTGATCAATAATTAGCGGGTGGTACTGTAGCATCACTGTTGCAAATCATGGATTAAGTATGCTCGTTAGATTCGTCTCGCGATTTACAGCCCATCTATGCAAAAAAATTTATAAATAGACTTCATTTAGTACTACATGCATGTGTCGAAACATTCGATGTGACGGTTTTTTTGTGTTTACGGGGTTTATGGGGTGGGAACTAAACAGGGCCACAATGTTCTAGCAGTTCGCCATTTAATGTATGTTCTTTTATTCCCCAACAAAAGAGCCTTGCATCTGATTACCTACCATACGTATCTTTATTCCAAGAACAATTAGCAAGTGTCAATTAAAACGGTGAGTGGATATGATTGAGTATAGATGGGAATATCAAGTTACTACTAATCTTCCTCTCCTTTTCCTGCTAATCCAGGATTAGCTGACACTTTGCTAATCTTTATGATCGATGTTACACTTTCAGGCACAAGATGATCTTTGCATAAACCTAGCAATGCAAGTACCTAATGTTGTTTTCACCTTGCATTTGCAAGACCTATGAACACGCAACTCCAAAAGATTAACGCAGCATCGATCCTAGGATGATTACATCTACAAAAACATAGAGTGTTGTGTTGACATGGTTATGATGCGTCAGCCCTTATGTCACGTAGTTGCCTTGTATAGCAAATCGCACGATAAAGTTTTCCCTTGAGAAATGAGCCCCTAAAACAAAGTGATCGCAAGAAAGTTCTCGCACCTTTCAAGCGCGCGATACGGTTAATCCGACACCTAATTAAAACGGGCCCATAAACTAATGACGACACGATGGCCAAGTTTCGCCTCGCCATGGCCGCCTTCTCCTCATTTCCTCAAATCACACACTCGCAAAACCCTTTTGTTTAGTTTTACCACTTGGTCATATTTAAGCTTGGAATCCCATCATCATTTCCCCCCTTCACACACAATTCATACTATCACCCTCCTCGATGGCGCGCCTCGGAATCCGCACCGGGCCCTTTGCTCCGGCCACGCCGGCGCCCAAACCCGGCCCGCACGTGTCGCATCCGAGGAGGCGCCAAGTCAGCGAGGGCTCGTCCATGTCATGCCGGATCAGCACCCGTGTGAGCTTCGCCGTGTGGACGGAGCCTATGTCCGCAAAGGTTAGCGAGTTGTTTATTAGTGGCGATTAACGTTAGCCTTTCGCCTTTTAATTTGTCTGAATGTTCCAAGGTCCCCCAGGTCCGGAGGTCCCCCACCCACACCCTAACCCTAGGCTAGCAAAGCCAAGGCCACCCCTTTGCTTGTGTGGCTGGGTGGTTAAGCTTTACCGTGCAACTGGGGATTAGTTTAGGGATCGAGCAAGTGTGGCGAAGGTGGTGTTAGCATGGGAAAGAAGGATCCTAACAAACCCTGCAAAACCATGGACCGGGGCGCGCCAAGTGTGTGCAGCAGCCTTGGGGTTGAAGCTTGCTTGCCAGCCAATTAATCCGCCTCCTTAAAATGTGGCACGAAACTTGGCACCTTTCCGGGGAAAGCCGGGCCATGCATGATTCCGGTTTTACGTGGCATTAGTAAAAAAACAAAGCCTCGAGTTTACACTTGTTGCTACGATGGCGCAAGCCCTGCTGTTACTGTCATTGCTGAGCACGTGTTGCTCGGTGAGTGGAGGAGCTCGAAGGCAAAACGTAACGCCCTGGATGTTTCTTATCATGGCAGTAATCACCAATGAAATGATAAACAGTAAACAGGATGGATAAAAAAACATGATTACTTAACCCATGTATAGCTAACTTCTTCAACAGCATGGTCGACCAAAATGTGGCTAACATTTATGGACGAAGCAAATTACTTAACTTGAACTCTAAAATGCTTGCTTTTACAGACTGATGATGGTAGCCCTGCATGCAACAGCAAGAATGTTTTGCGGCATCCATTGTACACTCGATCGGTGAAGAAACACTTACTTAACTACAGGCGGCTCGGGATTAAATCAAAGAATGAAGGGCAGCTTGAGTTGTCCTCTGAATGCCTTGACCCATTGCATTGACCCACACGACAGTTTGAGGGCTACCCAACACGTCCGAAAGCTGACGATGGAGTCAGCTAAGGCAGGCGCGAAATTAGCTGCACCTGCACGCGCGCGTCACGACGAGGGCTGCTACCATCGGTATTAGCAGCAACCGGCGCTCCACCCTCCTCTAATCTTAACCTAGCTAGCCGTACGTGGTCGTGGTCGTGGTCGAGGTTGAGCTGATCACGCAAAGGCGCCGGCCGGGAGGCGAGCGAGCAGAGGGAGATCGCCGAATCTCCCAGTACGCACTTCGAGGCGTAGTCTCTTGCCGCTTTCCCCCTCCGTTTCGCGTGCGCGCGCGGCCGCTGTCGCCCTCCCCGGCGCCCACGACGACACCGCGCCGGGCTGCCGCCCAATCCGGGCGCGGCCGCGGCGAGATCCTCTCCCTCACTAAACATTTGATATACTAGCTTGACGGAGGCGTAGCTAGCTTGATTAGGTCGCTAACCAAAGGTAAAGGAGGCGTAGCCCCGCGGCCCGAGGAGATTGGGTTTGGTGGGTTGGCGGATTATGCTGCTGATTGGGGAGGGATTGTTAATTATTATTAACTAAATGGCGTCGGGATTCCACGAGTTGGAGATGGGGAAACAGGGCGGGGAGGTGTCTGAGATAAGGATGGCACTCCCTTAGTTTATGCGCCGGCTCTCTCCCGTAGTAGTACTAATCAACGCCCACTTGGGGGGTTGGTTTTTCAGACTGAATGACTAATCAATTGCCAAATTGTGCTGCGGGTGTGTGGTGCGTGAGGCGCCATGCCCCCGCGCCGTGCCAAAGGGGGGCCTCAGACTCACTTGCTAGTACTAGGCATGTGACAGGGAATCACACACACACTCTCTCTCTCAGCCCGGGGTGATGTGCTCTACAATTGGCATCTTATTCCAGCCCCCTCTTTTTTTACTACTGCCAAACTTTTGTTTACTAGCACCAAGCCCCTGCAGGAAAAGAAAACCTAGATTTTCGCGTGATGCCGGGCAGATTCCAGGCCAGGGAAGAATAGTCAGCAGATGAAAAGAGCAACAGGCAAGAAAAGGACAGCACGCAGGGCCGGCCAAGGAGGCGAAACTGCATTCGAGTCAAAAGCTGGACACATGCTTAAGAGCTCATTAAGCTCGCTGGGGTTTGTAAAAGATGTTGTTGGTAGCTTACCATGCGGTTTACCGTGCCCTAAACAAAAGCGACGATCCTTATCCGGTCTCCACGGCCGCGGGGCGCCCGATTGGCCGGTCCCGGCGAGGTTGGTGACTACAGGGGTTGCAGGTTTGGATCATGGACGCACGTGGAGGGCCGGCGAGTCGTACGCGCTGGTCAGGCCAGCCCGGACAAGGTCCAGAGCTACTCGTACCACGGCGCCATTTGTTTAGACTGATTATTATTAGCGCCTTAACCTTGGTGTGTTAAAGCGAGGATGCCTAGATCTGCGCTACTAGTGTGTGTGTGTGGCGCGTCCCAGCCCTCTCTTTTAATCCGAGTGCGCGTCGTCGTCCTGTACCTGAGTTGAAGGCAAAGAGCCAAAGAGTGTTTTGCTGGTGATCAATCTACACGCTGATGATCAATCTACATTCAGCATTTTCTCTTCCATGCACGGGGTGATCGAGTGGCTGGATCAGTTGCCCGTGCAGCACGTATCTACGCCTTATCCTCTTGCCAAAACAGGGGCGCGAGGAGTTACAGTTGTGGACGTGATCGAGTTCCAAAAATAAGCAAGTGCGGTAGAACACGCTCGGATGGAGATTCATTCCACATTCCAACGATAAGCTTGTCTTTTATGCAGGCGATGACTCATCAATAGTACTAGCTACTTGCTAATTCAACTAGAGCAAATAAAGAATGCTCATGGACTTCATTCCGTACATGTGCAGTAATAGTAGTAGTAATATATCTGTTGGGTATGCAGGGAGTACTTGAAGGTTTTGTCTAGTTTAAGAGGCCTATATATAGGTACAAGTCATTGCAGGGGTGAATCTTGGATATTTTGTTCTCCACTGGACAATCTAATAGGTACATTTCCATCTACTCAATAGTATATACCTTCATCCTTTTTATCCCGCCCCATGAGATGGGAAATTATTAAGGAGTGCATATATATATATATATATATGGGATGGATGTTTCGAACTTTTGGAGCACCTGTTCAACATGGCTATAAATCTATAGGTACTGGCCCCAAAGTCAAGCCTGCCACTGGTCGACTGTTTACCGGCCGGATGACGGAAAGGCGCCGGCCGCCCACTCGGCGGATCGGAGCAGCTACGACGAGGCCACGGCATCGCCACATGCAACCTCAGCACAGGAGCCCAACCCCAACCAGGCAACCACCCCCAGCCGTTCAGTTCTCCCTGCCCTGACGCAACAGCTTCGTCTACCACCAGCCAGCCAGAGGCAGGCAGGCAGCAGGGCTACCTCTCCCTAGGGTAGCCACGCTTGTTCTTTCCGGGAAATAGAAAGAGCGGGCGGCTGCGGGCTGCGGCAACGGCATGGATGCTGTTCACCCGCCCAAATCAAAACGTGCCACGCTCCGCGTATAGCCCCTGTAGGCCTGTAGCTAGGTGTCCGGCCGGCTGGCTCTGCTGGTAGTCTCTCGGTCACGTACGCCATGCATGGGTGATGTCGTGATGACTGATGGGAGAGAGAAAGGGAGAGGGTCAGAGGGAGGGGCTAGAGAGAGGAGCAGCACGGCGGCTGGCCGGCCAATGGATCGAGCAGCGCGGCCGGGCCGGGGCCCGGGTCACGGCCATTTGGCTGGCGCACTCGTCGCCGTCGCACGTACGACGGGTCAGTTATCCCTCCATCACCCACGACACGACGCGCCCGCCCCGCGCTTACTTTTCTTCCCCGCGATGCATCCGAGTTGCTCCACTCCCGGTCCAGATGCAGCGTACGCGCGCGCGCTGTCGGGGCAGGCAGGCGCCAGAGCACCTCCACCGGCGCCAGCGCCCGGCCCTCCGGCCCCGCGCAGCCCTCGGCGCCGGCCGCGTGACAGCATGTCCTGTGGCTCTGGCTGGTGGTGCCACCGAGCTCAGCGGCGCGCCGGGGCGTCACCCATGGCCATGGGCAGCGAGCGAGCATCATCCACTCCGCTCGCCGCGTGTAGGGTGGGGCGCGCCCGCGCCTGCCGCCCCGCGCGGTCGCTTTCCCCCGAAAGCCTGGCGGGGATAGGATAGGTCTGGCCTGGCCCTGGTCCTGGTGCGCGGCGCAGGCTTTCCATCTCATCGGCTTTGGACGCGCACAGGAGGGGGAAGGGGAGGGGGACGCGTGGCGGCGCGGCGGGCGCACGGCCCCCGGGCGCCGGGCTCGAGCGGGGGCCGCGACACGTTCGAGGCGTCCCATGTGCGCGCGACGAGACAGCGAGACCGATCGGAGGCGAGAGGCTGGGTCCGCAGTTCCGCACCACCTGGTTGCTCTTGAGTCCGGATGCTGCTGCTTTGCTCCTCCTCCTCGTCGTCTCTCATCTTTCCGCGGCCTGCCCCACCGCCGTGCACGACCGGGCAGCACCACCAGGCCGGCCTGCAGGGCATCCTCGTGCAGGTGTAGCCCCCTTCGGCCTCCCATCCATGCACGACGCATCACCGGTTCTTCTCTCCTCTCTCTGACTCTCTCGTCACCCACGCCACGCACGGCACTTATGGAGTTATTATGGGTAGTTTCCTTTCTTCCCTGGCCGGCCGGGCCGGCGGTCACTAGCACGCTGAGTACAAGGGTTTCCGGGCCACCAGGGACCCCTGTCAAGGCGTCAAATCTTGCGGATGCTAGAAATGGGGATGGGGCGATTACGGTTCCCGGAAGGTGCAGGTTTACATGATTGGATCCAACGGATCCCTTCAGATTTCACGTTACCAAAATTTTTTCTAAGCTACAGCAATTTCGAACGTTTGATCACTAATAAAAAGTGTTAAATGTCCATTCCATAACTTCGGGTGAAATCACGAGACAAATTTAATAAACCTAATTATGTAATGATTAGACAATGTCGTGCTATAATAAATAATATCTAATGATAAATTAATTAGGCTTAATAGATTCGCCTTGCGATTTTCTGTCCATCCGTGTAATTAGTTTTATAATTAATCTATATTTAATACTCCTAACTAGTGTTGTAAAAGTTGCCAAAAATTTTTGCCCAAAATTTTTGGCAACTAAACACGTCCTAAATAGAGGCATCAATTGGCTCAGTACGATTGGGTTGTCAGCCAACCAATCAGCAATACTTTTCTATCACACAAAATCAGCACTAGCCACCAGCCAACAACTAACCAGCAGTACTTTTCTCTCACAACAAATCAACATCAACCACCAGTCATAGCTAGCCGAACAGAGTCAAGTAATGTTTAATTACTTGGCTGGAATCATGGTTTAATAATGCAAGATTTCAGACTACACTGCGTGTCGTTGTCGTCCACCACCCTGGCCACTTGATGCGCGCTCGAATGTCCGCACGTCCAAATCTGTCACTCAACCAAAAGAGGATAACAGTGAAGTAAAGGCTGACTAGAGAACTGATCGTCGAGCAATAAGCATCTGTAAAGAGAGAACCTCACATCATCGATACGACATTTAGCAAGGAGACTTTGATGATGTTGGTCGTTATGTATAGCAAGGGTCTCAAATGCCTAGGTCTTGTTCGATTTGTGAGGGGATTGGAGGGAATTGAGGGGAATAATTATTTCCCTACGGATGTGAAGGGAATCGGAATTGGTTCCTCTCCCAACCTACTGCAAACAGATTAACGGAACAGGATCTTAGAGGGGGAAACAATACTCTCTTCGTCCTAAAAAACAAGTCACTTTATGATTCAAAATTTATCCCAAAAATTAGTCATTTTATTCTTTTTAGAAAGTGTATGTGCATGCAAAAATCAATTAATACTAAATATGAGTAATAAATAAAGACAAACATGATCATCTTAACTTCTTGCTAATTTGTCCCAGAATCCCTAATATGACTTGCTTTTTTGGATGGAGAGAGTAGGAATGATGTGTTTGTCTCTTTCTCGAACACACGGCTAGAGCAGCATATGCTACTAAGCACATACACATGCTACAAATGCAGGCTACCACGAGACACGTATATGTTGGCTATCCAGTTTATTTCCTATTGATATTGTTTTTGCGACTAATTTGCTTGTTGCTTGCAACCTAGGTAAATGTACAAATTTCTTGAGAAAGATAATCTCGTTTGCCCGCGAGACGTACATAAATTCTATTTTTACTCATTGGTGGCTCGGTGCAAGCATGGAACATATATCACGAATAATGTTTTCTTTATTAACCCACACTACGCATGTGTTAATCGTCGTGTATCTTTCTTTCTAACAACAGGTTGGATTATTAACACTAGCTCCGGTCCTCACGTGCGTCCTGCATGCTTCTAACGTCGTCAGTACAATGTTGACCGGTCACCCGTGTGGACGACGGAGCCTTGACGAGCAACTCATCCCCATTTTTTTTCTTGAAAAAAAAACGATCAAACTGCTGCACACGGAAGAGCAGTCGCACGTACGAGCAGTGTGGACGCAGGCACGCAGCCGCACTGGCACGGTACTCGCGCGCTGGCGGCCATGCCTGCCTGCAAGGTAAGGATGGCAAGAACTTTCTCCGATCCCTCGGCATCTGTGTGGTAGCTGCAAGGTAAACAGTGCACGTCTCTCTCCCTTGCAGACGCGCTGCGAGATGGGGAACTAGCTAACCGGCCCTCTCAAATCATGAGCCGTATATGCCGTAGCCTAGCTATGCTACTGCTACACCCACGCCACGCACACAGTTGATGCTCGTACCTAACCTAGCCAGCGGCTTTTGGGGAGGACGGACGACGAGCTGCTAGTCTGCTACAGTAGCTCTTTTCGAGTCGTTCAGCCGGTTGCTGAGGCCGACGACGACTAACGAGATCATCAGGACCGAGCTAGCTAGCTACTAGTCGAGGCTGCGGCCGGCTCTCCGATCCCCTTTGGTTCGTCGTCGTCCTTGCAGTGAGCCGGTTGCTCTCTCCTCCCGCCTCTCGCTACCGGCCGGCGCCCGCCCGCTCCTGTTCAACCCCGACCAGGGAGTGGTTGTGCTAGCTGCTCGTAGGTGCAGCTCCGATCCGATCCCCGCGCATAAATAGTATTTGACCACATGCGCGCCGACGCCGCGGATAAGCTAGGATCCAGCAGTGTGTGTGTCCGATCCCCAACCGCTTTCGTAGGGGTACGGACGCATCAAGCAGTGCACGGCGACCAGAGTGTTCGTGCTGTTGGCGATCCCACACAAACACCTCTTGCAGGTGGAGGAAGAAGATTTGAGAAAAAAGAACTCAGGAAGAGCACACGAAGTGGAGCTGCTTAATCTGTGAGCTGCAGTTGCTCTCTCCTTTTATAGACACAAATAGTCAAGATGAGCATTTATAAGGTAAGACGCTATAGTGTTATGCAGCCTCTACCACTACTATCTACTGCTGCTACTACTAGTCACTACTGCTACCATGCTGCCGACTGCAGCTGTTACTATACACAATAGTGTTTGCCGCCCAACATTGAAGATGCAGCCTTGACTGAGCAGGAGCAAGAGCCCCTACCAGCGTAGAATCTAGACAAGTTAGTGCATGAGTAATTATCTAACAATTCTTCCCCTAATTGCACTGCTCTTGCTTGATCTCCTCAACTCCAATCTTTATCCTCAACTCTGTGAGTCGAATGCGCCCAAGTAGTTTGGTGAGGATGTCTCCGAGCTGTCGAGCTGTCTCGACATACTCGAGCCTGATCTGTCCACCATCGACGCAATCACGGATGAAGTGATACTTGGTGTCGATGTGCTTGCTCTTGTCGTGGTGGACGGGGTTCTTTGCTAAGGCGATGGCGGACTGGTTGTCCACCATCAGGACGGGTGCCCGAGCTTCTTCTCCGATGAGCTCTGCCAGCAGCCGCCCCAGCCAAACTCCCTGGCAACATGCCGTCGCCGCCACAATGTACTCTGCCTCGCAAGTGCTCAGCGCAATGACCTTCTATTTCATCGATTGCCAGGAGATCGGGCACGCTCCAAGGAAGAAGAGCACAACAGTCGTGCTCCTTCGTCCGTCAACGTTGCCCGCCATGTCACTGTCGCTGAACCCAATCAGCTCCAGTTCTCCTTTGCTCCTCTTTGGGTAGACGAGCCCGTAGTCGCGCGTCCCTGCCACATAGCGGAGCAACTGCTTGAAAGCGGCGAGGTGATCCTCCCGCGGCTCCGCCATGAACCGGCTCATGTACCCCACGGCGAACCCAATGTCCGGCCGTGTGTGAGTAAGATAACGCAGTGCGCCGACGATGCTCCGGTAGCTCGTGGTGTCCACCAAGGGGGCAGTGCTGTCATTTGACAGCTTCACCTTCTCCTCCATGGGCGTCTGGCACGCCCTGCACACGCCCAATCCACTCCGCTCCAGCAGCTTCCTCGCGTAGGCGCTCTGGCGGAGCGTGAAGGCATTCCCGGTCTGCTCCACCTCAATGCCGAGGTAGTAGGTGAGCAGACCAAGGCCTGACATGCGGAACATCGACTTCATCTTCTCCTTGAACGCATCGATGTCCCGCTACTCAGCTTCGGTGACGATGAGGTCGTCGACGTACACGCCGACGATCACCAGGCCTCCCTTCGACCGCCGTGTGTAGAGGGCGTGCTCGGTGGCGCACTTGGTGAAGCCGAGCAACACGAGGCTGGCGTCGAGCTTGATGTTCCACGCTCGCGGTGCCTGATGCAGCCCATACAGTGCCTTGCGCAGGCGGAGCACCCTGTGCTCCTCGCCAGCGATGACAAATCCCGGCGGCTGCTGCACGTACACCTCCTCGGCGAGCTCTCCGTTGAGGAATGCCGATTTCACGTCCGGGTGATGGACCTTCCAGCACCTCACCGCCGCCAGCAAGCGCACGGGCTCCATGCGCGCCACCGGCGCAAAGACTTCCTCGAAATCGATGCCCTCGCGTTGCACGAATCCCTTGGCGACGAGCCGCGTCTTGTGCCGCACCACATCGCCGCTGTCGTTTCGCTTCACCTTGAACACCCACTTGAGCCCAATTGGCCGGCAACTGGCCGGCGGATCCACCAGCTCCCACGTGCAGTTCTCTTCCACCGCCGCCATCTCCTCCAGCATCGCCGCCCGCCAACGTGCCTCTTGTTCTGCTACGGCAAAGTTTGGTGGCTCCTCTGCGCTACCCAGATGCATTTCGAGGTCGTCCAGCACATGGGCCGCCTGCCCGGGCAGACTCCCCATGCCAACGATGTCATCCACCAGACGGAATCGGAGTGACTCGCCGGAGTAATCGGCGTCGATGTTCGGGGAGGCGCTCAGCGGAGGCGTGACACAGCGAATCGACGAAACAGTGCTCGTTGCGGCGGAGATCGGAGTTCCGTGTCCCGCTCTCCAGGGTGTCACCTGCGCCTCGCTCGAGGGTGTCACCTGTGCTGCTCTCGAGGGTGCCCCCTGCGCCTCACTCGAGGGTGCCCCCTGCGCCTCGCTCGAGGGTGCCCCTTGTGCCGCTCTCGAGGGTGTCCCCTGCGACTCGCTCGAGGGTGCCCCCTGTGTCGCACTCAAGGGTGTCCCCTGCGACTCGCTCGAGGGTGTTGTTTCCCCTTCGTTGTGAGCCAGCTCTCCCGCATCGGAGTACATCATGTACTCGACGGTAAAAGAGCTGCTCAAGCCGCCTTGCGCCGCTTCCCCATCGCCGGACTCCCAGCCCCAGCACGTCGCCTCGTCGAAGACTACGTCGCGGGACATGACCACCTTGCTGCTGGCCGGATCGTAGAGCCGATAAGACTTGCTCCCTCGCTCGTACCCTAGGAACACCATGGGAGTGCTCCTGTCTTCCTGCTTTACGAGGTTGGGCTTCGTCTTCTTCACGTGCCCGACGCCGCCGAATGTCCTGAGAAAGGACACGTCCGGCTTTCTCCAGTGCCAAGCCTCGAATGGCGTCGTGCCCTTCAGGATCTTGGTGGGCGCACGGTTCAGGATGATCACCGCCATGCTTACCGCCTCGCCCCAGAACGCCACCGGCATCTTCTTGGCCTTTAGCATGCTCCTAGCCATGCCGACCACCGTCTGATTCCTCCTCTCCACGACGTCGTTCTGCTGCGGCGAGTACGGCGCAGTGAGGTGGCGTTCAATGCCCTGTCCTGCGCAGTAGAAGCCGAACTCGGCCGAGGTGAACTCGCCGCCGCGATCCGTCCGCAGCACACGTAGCTTCTTCCCCGTCTCCGTCTCCACCTTTGCCTGGAACTCCTTGATCACCGCTGGCGTCTCGTCCTTACTCGACAGCAGGTGCAGCCACATATAGCGGCTGCAGTCGTCCACTAGGAGCAGGAAATAGCGATGTCCGCCGTGTGTTGCCGGCGTGATTGGCCCACAGAGGTCGCCGTGGATGAGATCGAGGGTGTCACCAGCGCGGTAGCTGGCCTTCTTGGGGAACGGCAACCTCCTCTGCTTCCCAGCAAGGCAGCTGTCGCACAGCTCGTCGGCATGCTCGATCAGTGGCAGCCCTCGCACCATGATTTGCCGCGCCATCCTGGCCAGATCATCGAAGCTCAAATGGCCGAAGCGCGCGTGCCAGCGCCACGCCGCATCGTCGCACGTTGCCGCCAAGCACACCGGGCGCGCAATGCGCAGCGCCAAGGTGTAGAGGTGATTCCTGCCGCGCTCGACCTTGGCGAGCAGCTTCCGCTCGCGGTCCCTGATCCGGAGCACGCCGCCGTCGATCAGCACCTGGCAGCCTCACTCGTCGAGCTGGCCAATGCTGACGATATTGCTCCGCAACTTGGGGATGTAGTACACATCCGTCAGCGTCTTGTGCTCGCCATTTTTGCACTGGAACACGACCGTGCCGCGTCCCTGGATGTTGACACCGGAGTTGTCCCCGAACTTCACGGTGCCGACGACTCCGGTGTCGAGCTCGGAGAAGGCCGCGCGGTTCCCGGTCATGTGGAGGAAGAAGATGAGAGGAAGAAGAAGGACTCAGGAAGAGCACACGAAGTGGAGCTGCTTAATCTGTGAGCTGCAGCTGCTCTCTCCTTTTATAGACACAAATAGTCAAGGTGAGCATTTACAAGGTAAGGCGCTATAGTGTTATGCAGCCTCTACCACTACTAGCTACTGCTGCTACTATTAGTCACTACTACTACCATGCTGTCAACTGCAGCTGATACTATACACAAAAGTGTTTGCCGCCCAACATTGAAAAGACAGTCTTGACTGAGCAGGAGCAAGAGCCCATACCAGTGTAAAATCTAAACAAGCTAGAGTATGAGTAATTATAACAGGTGCACGAGTTGGTCTCCTCGTTATCTCAACAGGAGAATCCGTCCTGCGCGCCCAACCACGCGTACGTAGCTACTACTCCCGCTTGGCGCTTGGCACTTGGCACTGTTCAGACGATCTCTGTGATGCAGGCACTGGCGTGGTGTGCGTGCACCCAAGCAATGCAACTCTCGATGAGAGAGCTAGCTAGGGGGAAAGCGACGCGTCAGCTAGCTGCAGCGATCGAGTAAGCTGCTGGTTACGTTGAGAGGGAGGGAGAGAGCAGTGGCCGCAAGGAACTCACCCTCCTCGCTAGCTCGTCCCTGCTGCGTGCGTGTCCATCCGATCCGTCTGAGAACACGGCGACGTCGCGGTCAAACGTTTACACGTACGGGCGGGTTGCCGATCGATCCATCCATCGGAATCGCAATGCTTCAATTCACGTGCTCGCTCAGCTAGCTCAGTAGCTCCCTCTGCTTTTCTATGCCCATCTGCACTTGTTTATTGTCGTGCTAGTACTTTGTTTGTGCAACGTAAGCTTGCATAAACAACCATCAATTTCGGAAGAAGAATAATAACGGATGACGTGGCTATCTAGGCGTGTGTTTGTAAGAAAGGTCCGGCGAGGGCGTGCGTGCATGCGGCGGTTGGCGTCAGCTGGGCTTTTGGAGCTGCTAGGCGGGTCGCTTGTATTTGTATGCATGTGTCGCCCTCCCTCCCGGGTATAGATGGCCATTTGGCTCGATACCTATGGGGGCTGAAGCCCGGCCCATATTAGCCCGACCCGAGCACGGCACGGGCCCAAATATTATTGGGCTCAGGCCGGTACGGGCATGATAGCCGGGCCGTGCCTGGGCCTCAATTCCGGCCCATGGACATGTCCAAGCACGACCCGAAAAAGCCGGTCCGATCGGCCCGATGGGTGGCACGGTGGCCCAGGCACAGCCCACGGCCCGCTCCCCAGGCTAGGCCAGCAAAAGAGTCGTTGGAGGCCTGCTGCCGGCCCAGCCCAGCGGAGCAGGTATGTAAGGGGGCGCCGGCCGCTGCCCCCGGCCACCCCCCGGCCTCCATTCGCTCGCCCCGCCCCCGACCCCTCTCCGCTCCCCTCGCGGCCTCGCCTAACCCTAACCCTAGATCGAGCCTCGACCCCTCTACACTGTCTACAGCTCCGCTCTCCTCTCATCTCCGTCTCGATCTGACCGTCTTCTCCAACTCCGGTCGCCGGCTCGCCGCCGTTGGCTGTCCACTCTACCCTCTTCTCTTTGTTTTCCTCCCTACGTTTGCATCTTCACCGGTCGACTCGCTTCCTCAACTCAAATCCGTCCCCAAACCCGGTCATCCCTCTATAAATCTCGTAGATCCGGCCGTCCTCGATCTCGCCGGCGTCCTTGGTGCTCCGGATCTGGTAAGTCCCTAAACCCTAACGTCTTTTTTTCAATTTTTTTTATTTCTTTCTCCTATTCTGATCTTTTTGACCTCTCTGTGCAGTTGCTCGGCCGATGCAAAGCCATTGGGGTACCTGAGGGGGCTGGATCTGGGGTCTTTGGACCCTAACCGGCAGCTCGGTTCCCTCGGTTTTGCCGGCCGACGCGAAGCCGTGACGCGCCGAAGGCCTGGCCTGCCCTCCAAGGCTCCAAGCCATGGACGACGACGAGGGCCAAACCATCAACGATGAGTTGCGGATGATGGGCCTGGAGGGGGACGACGAGGACGGTATGGAGGAGGAACGGGAGGAGCTTTTTGGTCGGCGTGGTAATGTGGAAGTAATCATGCCCCCTCCCCCTCCCGTTGGTGTTGGTGGTGCCGGTGCGGGTGCTGATGTTGGTGTAGGTGCCGGTGCTGGTGCGGGTGCTGATACTGGCGCTGGTGGTGCAGCTGACGGTGCCGTGCCGGACTCTGTCAGCCACGCCGGCGAGAAGCGGGGACGGCCCTGCACCTCCAAGGTGTGGGACGTGTACGAGAAGCTCTTCAAGCAGATCAATGGTAAGACCGTCAGGTATGGAGCCAAGTGCCTTCACTGCAAATCCGTCCTTTCTGGCTTTTCCAATAGCGGCACTGGCCATCTTAGTCAGCATCTTCTAACTTGCCGTAGTAAGAAAAAGAAGTCTGGTGCGGAGTCAATCCTTAGTTTTGATGCTGACGGTAGTGTGGTTTCCTGGGAGTACAGTCCTGATGTGGCTCGTACTCAATTGTGCCGTTTGATTGCAAAGCTTGATCTGCCTCTAGGGTTTGGTGAAACAAATGAGTTTAATGAGTACATTCAGATTGCTCATAACCCTAGATTTACTCCTGTTAGTAGGCAGACCACTACTAGAGATATTGCCAAGTACTTTAGTGAACACCGTGATGACCTTGTGAAGTACTTAAGCTCTAATTCTGTTAACTCTGTTGGTCTTACCTCTGATATATGGTCTGGTAATGCTAAGGAAGATTACCTTAGTGTGGTTTGTCATTATGTTAATTCTGATTGGCAACTTAAGAAGAGAGTGTCACATCCCGAAAAATGCACCAAAATAAAACACACGCTAATTATAATTTTTCGAAATCTTTCATCGTTGAGCTCAATCCTTTCCTGTCCAAGAGTCGTTTCCCGCCTGATCTCCCGAACCCCCGATTACCAATCACTGTCGCGGCCTCTCTTTTTCCTGTGCCGCGCATCACGAACCACTACGCCACCTCCCGCCAAAGCCGCGGCACGCGGACACGACAGTCGCGCGTGCCCGACCGGCGTCGTGGTCGCTGCCGAAATTTCCGTCGCGAATCTCTCTCCCTCTCTCCCCTTTCTTGTTTTCTCTTCTTTTTTTCCCTTTATCATTTTCCATTTTTTTCCTTTTTCTTTTTTTTTATTTTTCTCTCTCCCTCTCTCCTTCCTTCTCCTTCACCCTCCTCTGCTCCGCGCCCGCGCGCGCCCCGTCCCTGCTCACTTGCCCCGCACGCGCCTCTCCGCACGCCCGCGCGCTGCACGCCGCTCGCCGCACCGCTGCTCGGCCGCACGCGACGCGCGCCGCCCTGCACCTCGCCGCGAACGTGAGCCGCCGCTACCTCCATGTGCTCCACGCGCACGCCCCCCCCCCCCCCCGCGCGCTCGCTGCGCCGCTCCGCTCAGCGCCGCTCACGCGCAAGCGCTGCGCACAGCACCCGCCATCACCACGCGAGCCGCCGCTGCCATGCGCGCTCCCCGCTCCGCCCACGCGCACACGCAAGCGGAGCGTTGAGCCGTGACAAATACGCCGAGCCGCGACGCCGCGAGCTCCGCCGAGCCCACGTGCGCGCCTGGCCACGCCGCGCGTCGCCCGTCGCTGCCCCATCCGGCCGCACAGCGCGGCACTGCTCGCCCCACCTCGACGCCCACGCTACCGCCGCACGCCACCCCGCGACGAGCGAACACGGCCGGAGCGCCATTACTCCGCCCCGCACTGCTCGCCGGCCGCCTCACCCGCCTTCACCTACCCCGCTCCGCCCACCGACCTAGTGCGCCTATAAAAGGCCCCCAGCACCGCCCTCTCGCTCCACGACCGCCATCCCGAACTCCCAGCACCACCACTCACCATCACCGCCGCCCCGAGCACCGGCCACCGCGGAGCTCCCCTCCCCGCAGCGCCGCAGCCCAAACCAAGGTGGGCATCGGGACCCCCAAGACCCTCTCCTCCTTTTTCCCTCGGATCCGGGCCGCCTACAAGCTCTGCAGCGCCGCCCCATGACCGCCGCCGCACCCCGTCGCGGCCAGGCCGACCCAGGCCACCTCCGCCCGAGCTGCGGCCGGGAATCGACCTCGCGGGCCTCTCTCTCCCTTCTCCCCCACTCCGGAGCCACCCCCGAGCCCCTAGCCGCCGAGATTGGCGCCGCCGACGCCCCGCCGTTCCCTTCCTCTGTTCTGGTCGAGAGGGAGGAGGAAGAAGGGAGGGCTTTTTGCCCAAAAGATCCTCCACTTCCCTTTATTTCTTAAAGAAACCTCCCACCTTTGGTCCTTTTTGCAAAAGAGACCTTGCCTAAGTTTCTTTTCGCAAGTAAACCCTTTTTCCATATAAACATAATTCTAATTTAGTCCTTAACCTTTTAGAATAATCCAGATATTTCCAAAAATTACAAACAGGCCCCTGCCTTCTCAAGATTAATTACAACTAGGCCCCTTATCTAGCCCCTGACCCTTTATAAAACTTATCATTTCATGCGCCAAAACAACTCCGATCGACTCGAAATTTTACCACGCCCCTCGTGACATAATGTTGTCCATGCCATTAGGAAACCGCCCCAAAATATTGCTCCGAACTCTATATCTTCATTATTTCCGATTCGAGCTCAACGATAAAACTCCTATTTCTTTTTCTTGATTGTGTGTTTGTTTGTACGTGTCGTAGGCCCTCAAGGTATGTTTCGGTGATTAATGACAACCATTATTGTGACTAATGAGTTTGTGCAGCTTAATGGATCATTATCGCTCATTTGGTCATATGTCAAAAGAGGCCCCTCAATTTCGGTTATTCTAAAAGGCGATCTCGGTTTTTCAACTTATATATGTCAAGGCTAAGGATCTTTCTAGTCCTAAGTGTCACAAGGTTGAGAAGGACACTTAGGTTAGTATAGGTTTTATAGTTTTATAGTGATCGCACTATTAAGAGGGGTTAAGGCTTAGTAACTTGAGCATGGACATGGTCATTTGAAAATGGATGCACACTATGGTCACTCAGGTTTCTAGAAGTTCAAATAAGTGGTTCTCAAACTATATCTCAAGAATATTTGGATTTCATTCAAGACTCAAATCAGAAAAGACAAAATCAGAAAAAGTCTATACACCGGTTTAACCGACGCTCTCAATTTTCTATACGTCGGTTAAACGAAGTCAGCAGAGTCTGGACAAATTCAATACACCGGTTAAACCGACGTGTTTGAATCTAACGTCGGTGCATTGGTCCAGAGTTGGTTTTTCCAGGGAAATTCAAGTTCTATTCACCGGATTAACCGACGCTGTTTGAATCAAGACGTCGGTGCAATTGACCAGTGAGATGGTTTTTTCAGAGGAATTCAAAAGTTGTACTCACCGGTTAAACCGACGATAGGTTTGAGTTAACGTCGGTGCAGTTGTCCAGAGACTTGATTTTTCAGTGGTTCAGTGGACAACTACACTCACCGGTTAAACCGATGCTACGTCGGTTAATCTGCCCCAGTTGTAACGGCTAGTTTTCAGAAGAGGCAGTTTACATTCACCGGTTAAACCGACGATGACAATGGGGGGTACGTCGGATTAACCGGCGCTACGCAGTTTTCTGGCAGCTTTTCTCCAACGGCTCTATTTGTGTGAGCTGCCTATATATACCCCTCCAATGGGTCATTTCGCCCACTCTTGACACCAGGCAACATCCAAACACTCATACCATAGTCAAGAGCCACCTTGAGCTTCATCATTCACATACTTGTGCATTCAATCAATCAAGAAGCAAGATTAAGGACTTGAGTAGAGAGAAGCTAGTGTGCATCCGTTCTTGGTGATCGGTTCTTGCTCAAGTGAAGGCCTTAGCTTGTTACTCTTGGTGATTGGCATCACCTAGGCGATCTTGGTGATCGAGGTGTTTCTCGCGGAGCTTGCCAAGGATTGTGGGAGCCCGGAGAAGAAGATTGTACGTGGCTTGATCTCCACCACGCCGGGATGGTGAACGGAGACTCTTAGTGAGCGCCCTCGTCTCGGTGACTTGGGAGGTGACAATACTCTTTGTGAGTGTCACAACGTGGATTAGGGGTGTGTGCCAACACATCGATACCACGGGAAAAAATCCGGTTGTCTCTTGTCCATTCCTTTTATTCAAGCATTTTCTTTCATGCAATTTACTCATGTGCTTGACTTAGAGATCATAACTTAGCTCTACCTTGCTAGGCTTTACTTTGTTTTAGCTCTCTTAGCTTGTGTTAGAAGCTTAGTTATCCGGTTGGTGAATTGGTGCCCTACTAGCATTGCATAGGTTAAGGTTGCTTTACTTTGTTTTAGAATTTGAAAAAGGCCCAATTCACCCCCCCTCTTGGTCCATCGATCCTTACAATTGGTATCAGAGCCTCGTTGCTCATTTGGATCATTAGGCTTCACCGCCTAGAGCTATGGCCAAGATGGGTGGTTCGCCGCCTCACTTCGAGGGCAAGAACTTTGCCTATTGGAAAGTTCGCATGGCCGCATACCTTGATGCGATTGCCCCCGAAGTATGGTTGGCGACTAAGACCGGGTTCACCGGAACTCCCACCACCGAACAATTAAAATGGAATGCTAAGGCTAGAAATGCAATTTTCGAAGCCATTAGTGAGGAAGTCTTTGCTAGAGTTAATGGCATGGACTTAGCAAGTGATATATGGAAAGAACTAATTGAAATTCATGAAGGCTCCACAAAAGTCCGTGAACAAAAATATCACTTGTTTAGAGCTAAGTATGATTCTTTTAAAATGCTAGCTCATGAAAATTGCAATGATATGTACTCTCGCTTGAATGTCATTGTCAAGGACATTAATGCACTTGAAATATCCAAAATTGACAGTGCCTCCATCAATCGCAAGATTCTCATGCTCCTCCCGAAGCCCAAGTATAACATCATCAATGCTATGCTTCAAAAGGAGAATCTTGACACAATGGAAGTAGGAGAACTTGTGGGCGAAATTCGCGCTCATGAGATGAGTATCCTTGGTATGTCCGAAGAGCCAACTTCAAGCAAATCAATTGCTCTAAAGACCAAGGCAAACAAAGCTCGCAAGCTCAAGATGATCAAGCAAGATTCTAGCTCAAGCAATGAAGAAGATGATCATCATGAAAGCTCATCCGATGTTGAAGATGATGGAGAGCTTGCTCTTATGATGAGAAAGTTCACCCGCTTGAATGACAAGATCAACAAGAAGGGGTTCAACTTTGACTCTAAGAAGGGAATGTTCCGGCCAATGGATGTCAAGAACAAAATTTGCTACAATTGTGGAGAAAAAGGTCACATCCGTCCAAATTGCCCCAAGCCGGACAAAAGAAACAAGGATCACAAGAGCAAGCATCGCCATGATTCAAGCGATGATGAAGAAGAAGAAAGGAAGAATAAAAACAAGAGACTTGGGAAGAAAAAGAGCCATGACAAGAAGACCAAGCTCTTCCCAAAGAAGAAAGGGCACACCAAGAGAAGCTTCTTGGTGGAAAAACAAGAGTGGGTGACCGATGTCTCATCAAGCGAAGATTCAAGTGATGAAGAAGACATAGTCACCATCGCCCTCACAAATGAAGAACCATCACTACCTCCACCTCCAATGTGCCTCATGGCCAAAGGTAACTCTAAGGTATGTGAGAGTGAAGATGATAGTGATGATGAGCTTGACCCTAATGAGTTTGCTAACCTCATTAATGAGTATACATCCGTCATCAAGAGGGAAAAGGGCAAAGTCAAGATTCTTGAGAGCACTCGTGCAAAGTTAGAGCTTGCCCACTCCGATTTGCTTGGCAAGTACAATGACTTGCTCAAAAAGCACAATGAGTCACTTGTACTTGCTAAGCAAGTTGAAGAGAGCCACAAAAAGCTTAAACAAGAGCATAGGGAGTTGGCTCACAAGTATCAAGAACTTGAATTTGCCTATGAAGTAATTGACCCAAGTCTTGAGAACTTTGCTCATGAAACTATTGAGAAGGTCAATGCTTCTACTTCATGTGATGACCTACTCATTAATGCAAATGCTACTAATGCTTTGCCCGAGCTTGCACCTTCTAGGGAAAAGGAATTGATGGATCAAGTTGCAAGCCTCAAGAGTAGTGTGGAGAAGCTCTCAAGAGGAGAATACATCCACAAGGAAATTCTCTTCAACAATGCACGTGACTATGGCAAGAGAGGTCTTGGTTCATTTCCGGAGCCAAATCAAGGCACTACTCCTTCTCCGGAGATCAAGATTAGCTTCATCAAGGAAGTTGGATCATATTGCCAACATTGCCAAGTCACCGGGCACCACACTAGGGAGTGCACCCTACCATCACGTCCTCTTCCCACTTTACCTAAGAATTACTCATCAATGTTTGAAAATAACCATTTTCTCTTGAGTAAAGTGAAGGGCAAGGTGAAGGCCAAATTCATTGGCAAACTCACTAAGGAGTCGAAGAAGAAGCTCCCCAAGCAACTTTGGGTCCCAAAAGCTCTTGTCACACATGTGCAAGGCCCAAAGCTTGTTTGGGTTCCTAAAACTCAAAAGTGAATTCTCATGTGTGTAGGTGAACTACAAAGCCGGTGGAAAACATTGGGTACTTGATAGCGGTTGCTCTCAACATATGACCGGCAATGATAGCATGTTCACCTCCCTTGAAGACCCCGGCGATCATGAACATGTCACCTATGGTGATAACTCAAGGGGAAAAGTTTTAGGTTTGGGTAGAATAGCAATCTCTAAAGATTTATCTATTTCTAATGTTTTGTTTGTAGAAGCACTTAGTTTTAATCTTATTTCAATTGCTCAATTGTGTGATCTTGGACTAACGTGTGCCTTTGACAAGAATGGTGTTGTAGTAACTCATGAAAAAGACAAGTCATTGGTATTCACGGGGTTTAGGCATGGCAACATTTACTTGGTGGATTTCTCTTCAAAGCAAACAAGCACCATGACATGCCTCTTCACCAAGTCTTCTCTTGGGTGGCTTTGGCATAGAAGAATTGCTCATATTGGCATGAGCAACCTCAAGAAAGCCCACAAGAGAGGGATGATCACCGGCTTGAAGGACGTCACCTTTGACAAGAACAAGCTATGTAAAGCATGTCAAGCCGGGAAGCAAGTTGCAACACATCATCCCATCAAGACGATGTTGTCTACCTCCAAGCCGCTCGAGCTACTTCACATGGATCTCTTTGGTCCAACTACATACAAGAGCATTGGTGGTAACCTCTATTGCCTAGTAATTGTTGATGATTTTTCACGTTACACTTGGGTTATGTTTCTAGGCGATAAGGGTGAAACTCCGGAACTCTTCAAGACATTTGCAAGAAGAGCTCAAAGGGAGTACAACTCCCCAATTGTGAAGATCCGGAGTGACAACGGCACCGAGTTCAAGAACATGAAGATTGAAGAATGGTGCGATGAAGAGGGCATCAAGCATGAGTTTTCCGCCACCTACACGCCTCAACAAAATGGAGTGGTGGAAAGAAAGAACAAGACTCTCATCACCCTAGCTAGAGCAATGTTGGATGATTATGGCACGTCCGAGAAGTTTTGGGCGGAAGCAATCAACACGGCGTGTCATGCATCCAACCGAGTATATCCTCACCGACTCCTCAAGAAAACTCCATATGAGCTCATCACCGGGAAGAAACCAAATATATCATACTTTCGAGTCTTTGGTTGTAAATGCTTCATCTATAAGAAGAAAAGGCTCGGTAAGTTTGAAAGTAGATGTGATGAAGGTTTCTTTCTTGGTTATGCATCAAACTCCAAAGCATATAGAGTATTCAATCAAACCTCCGGGTTAGTTGAAGAAACATGTGATGTGGAGTTTGATGAATCTAATGGCTCCCAAGAGGAGGTTGTTGGCTATGAGAATGTAGGTGATGAGGAGATTGATGAAGCTTTGAAGAATATGTCCATTGGGGATATCAAGCCGGAAGAGGTGCATGAAGACAATGATCAAGGGGGAGGACCTTCCTCATCTACACCAAGCACCTCCACGGCGCCCCAAGTGGATGAAGATCAAGAAAAAGATGATACACAACCTCAAGAAGATGTGCCAACACCAACACCCCAAGTTCAAGAACAAGAAGAGCAAAGTGTTCCACCACAAGCACAAGTCACTCATGATCCACCCCAACAAGCATCAACGCAAGTACCGCTAGTGAAGCATGGTCGCATCTCCAAGGATCATCCAATTGGTCAAATCATTGGTAGTCCTTCCAAGGGAGTAAGAACTCGCTCTAAACATGCTTCATTTTGCGAACATCACTCGTTTGTTTCTTGTATTGAACCCACTAGCATAGAGGAAGCGCTTGAGGACTCGGATTGGGTGATGGCCATGCAAGATGAGTTGAACAACTTCACCCGCAATGAAGTTTGGGTCCTCGAAGCTCCTCCAAAAGACAAGAACATCATCGGCACCAAGTGGGTCTTCCGGAACAAGCAAGATGAACATGGGGTGGTGGTACGCAACAAAGCAAGACTTGTGGCAAAAGGGTTTTCTCAAGTCGAAGGTTTGGATTTTGGTGAAACTTTTGCTCCGGTCGCAAGACTTGAAGCTATCCGTATCCTTCTTGCTTACTCTTCACATCATAACATTAAGTTGTATCAAATGGATGTGAAAAGTGCATTCTTAAATGGCGTTATTAACGAACTTGTTTATGTTGAGCAACCTCCCGGGTTTGAAGATCCGAGGAATCCTAACCATGTTTATAGGTTGCACAAGGCACTCTATGGGCTCAAACAAGCTCCAAGGGCTTGGTATGAGAGGCTTCGTGACTTCCTAATCATGCAAGGCTTCAAGATCGGGAGGGTGGACACCACGTTGTTCACAAAAGACGTCAACGGGGATCTTTTCATTTGTCAAATTTATGTTGACGATATTATCTTTGGCTCAACTAATGATTTGCTAAGCCATGAGTTTGCTACCATGATGTCTAGGGAATTCGAGATGTCCATGATTGGCGAATTGACCTTCTTCCTTGGTTTTCAAGTCAAACAAATGAAGGAAGGGACATTCATCCATCAAGAAAAGTATACCAAAGATATCTTGAAGAAGTTCAAGATGGATGAGTGCAAGCCAATCAAGACACCCATGGCAACCAATGGGCATCTCGACTTGGATGTGGACGGTAAACCGATTGATCAATCCCTCTATCGTTCTATGATAGGGTCTTTGCTTTACCTTACCGCATCTAGGCCCGATATAATGTTTAGTGTGTGCTTGTGTGCCCGCTTTCAAGCTAACCCAAAGGAGTCACACCTTTCGGCTGTGAATAGGATCCTTCGGTATCTCAAGCACACTCCTAGCATAGGCTTGTGGTACCCCAAAGGCGCTAGTTTAGATCTCTTGGGATACTCGGATTCGGATTTTGCCGGAAGCCGTGTGGATCGCAAGAGTACCTCCGGGGGTTGCCACTTGCTTGGGCGTTCTCTAGTTTCTTGGTCGAGTAAGAAGCAAAATTCCGTGGCTTTGTCCACCGCGGAAGCGGAATATATAGCGGCCGGTGCATGTTGTGCCCAAATCCTATATATGAAGCAAACCCTTTTGGACTTTGGTGTGAAACTAGATAGGATCCCACTCCTTTGTGACAATGAAAGTGCCGTAAAAATTGCCAAGAATCCAGTTCAACACTCTCGCACAAAGCACATTGATATTCGCCATCACTTCTTGCGTGATCACGAAGCCAAGGGGGACATTTCCCTTCAAGGTGTGAGATCCGAGGAGCAATTGGCGGATATATTCACAAAACCTCTAGACGAGAGTACCTTTGTTAGGCTAAGAAATGAGCTCAATGTGTTAGATGCGGCAAACGTCATGTAAGTTGCCATGTCATATAGAAAAATGCATACATATAGGACACTTGTCTAACCATGGTAAGATAGTGATGAGCAAGGGTTTAGCTAGAGGTGGTGGTCCACTTGTTTTCCTCTAGGCTTGTAGAAAGGCTCATCATGAAGAAGCTTCCCGTGGGTTCAAACTTGACAAGTAGATCTTAATTTCTTGTTATGCATTTCTTGTCATATAGGTGTGCACTTCATGTTTACTATACTTTCGCATGTGGTTATAGTTTGCATCATCATTGCATGCGTTAGGGTCACAAAGGAGATCACTTGATGAAAATGAGACTTGTTTTCATATACAAGATCTTAATTCATGAAAAGTGAAAAGAGCAAAGTGTTAGGTGCGTTATTGCCTAGTGAGCAATGTCATGATGAGTTTGAAGCTTTCTATCTTCAATATTCCTATGACATGGCTCATACATTTTATTTGGCGCTTTGTTTCTCTTGCGGCTTTTCCTTGTGTTTAAAAAGAAATTTATTTAAGCAAGTGTGCTATCCTATTTATTTTGAGGGGTAAAGTCGCCTATGCAAGTCCATTAACTTGAGTTTATTTGAATTTTATAAGTTTATTGGACTTAGCATAGAAGAGTGAGCTGAGTGTGGTTTTTGGCTTCACCGGTTAAACCGACGTTCAATGGAGCATCATCATCGGTTCAACCGGCGTTACTAAAGTTTGTCTCAGCTCAGTCAAGTTTCAGGCGTTCAACCGGCGTATACAAAAGTCACATCATCGGATCAACCGGTGATCATAAATGCAAAACAGACCTAGCAATCAACCGGTGCTTTGATCAATCAACCGACGAGTTCATTTTTGACAGCATCGGTTCAACCGGCGTTCAAAAACAGATCTGGTAGAGCCTCGGGTGAACTACACCGACGCAATCAACCGGCGTTCAAACCCTACGCGTCGGATCAACCGGTGTAAAGGAAAATCGCGGGTCCCACCTGTCATATATGAGTCGTGCTCGAGCCGCCGCCTCTCTTTCCTCTGTTTCGCCCGCATTCATCTCGAGCCGCCGCCGCCTTCCCTTCTCGCCGCCGCCGTCTCTCCACACCGCCGCCGTGCGCCCGCGCCGCCACCACTCGCCGCCGCTCGCCTGCACGTCAAGCCGCCGCCGCCGCGCCCTCGCGCTCGCCCAGCGCCGCCCGTGCGCGCCTGCGCCGCCGCCTGCGCTCGCCGCCGCCGCCGCTTGCTTTTCACCCTCACCGCCGCACGAGTCTCCCTCGCCAAGCGCCGCCGTACTCCACGCCATCCTCGTGCTCAGAGCCGCAGCCCCGCGCCGCAGCCACATCCGCAGCACCTTTTCACCCAGTGCTCGCCAGGTGCTCGACGTTTTGCCTGAGCTGTTTCTTTCGCGCCGCGTTCGTGTTCCGCACACCGTCAGTCAAGATGGGTCGCGAGAAGAGGAAGGGTAAGGAAGTTGTGGTCGAGAAGCCCGCTCGCAAGCGGACTCGTGCAGAGAAGGAGGCCGAGAAGGCCGAGATGGTGGCCAAGGCCGCCGAGGAGCAGGCATCAGGCCGCGCTCGTCCGTTCCAGATCAGGGAGGACCCCAGAGGCAGAGGCAGAGGCAGGGGCATGGGCAGAGTGAGAGGTGCCAGGGCCACCAGAGCCGCGACAGCAGCAGCAGCAGAGTCAGATCAGTCAGATACAGCTGCAGATTCAGATTCAGAGGCAGAGCAGTCCGAGCAGTCTCAGGGGCAGAGCACACAGGAGTCACCGACTCCACGACGGTCTGGCCGCACTCGGCAGACATCCCCAGCAGCAGAGACTTCACCAGCGACTGAGCGTCGCACTGGACCGAGGACGCGAGGAGGTCACCAGCCACAGGAGCCTCGCAGGTCCACAGCTGCAGCAGCAGCAGCTCGTAGAGCCGAGGCCCTAGAGGCCGAGCGCGCAGTGTTCCGTATGGACACTGTTGTGCGTCTGGAGCCAGGTGTGCTGCTCCAGAACTTGACCCGAGCCAATGCGGCCAAGGTCAAGAGGCTCAGGTGGAGTGTTGACGAGGAGGTCTGGTTCCCGGTGACCCGAGACAGCAGAGTCGACAGGAGGTTCTGGACTTTGCTACAGGCCAGCTTCTACGAGACCTACCAGAGGCGGGGCCACCGGATCTTTCAGCACAGGGTTCTTGACTGGGTCTCACTGAGGACAGCCGCAGGGGGAGCAGATGTGAGAGCACACTTTGCTCACTTCAGAGGTCTGCCTAGACTGCTAGAGATGGAGCAGAACCGTTATATCGAGGACTGGGTCAGAGTGTTCTACGCTACAGCTTGGATAGCCCCCGAGCGCAGAGCTGTACACTTCATGTTTGGAGGGCAGGACTTTGGTTTGTCGAGGGCGACCATTGCTGGTATTCTTGGAGTTGACCTGGTCGACGTCTCGCTGCACGAGAGGGTTTACGGGGACTCAGATCCACCCCGCAGGGCGATGGTTGGCGGGATTGCTCCTTCTCACGAGGCGATCACTCAGTGCTTCCGCCAGCCGTTCCCAGCCTCTTACGCCAGAGTGCCGAGCTTGCTGACCCCAGAGGCTTACGCAGTACACATGGCCCTCCGGAGGACTCTGTTACCGAGGAGTGGCTACCCAGAGGGGTTTACGGGACTGCAGCAGCTCCTGCTTCTACACATCCTCACTCACGAGCCGTTTGACATAGTTGACTTTATTCTGGCTGAGATAGAGGATGTGATCACAGACGGGATGGGTGTGGTGCGACAGTTTCCCTATGCGCACTGGATCAGTTACATATGCTCTATGATAGTGCCAGCAGAGTCACCCATCAGTGCTCCTTACCGTCACGACGAGGCTCCCAGGTTCCCTGTCTACCGACCCACAGCTCCACAGGACAGGAGGAGGGGCAGACACGCAGACAGAGCAGCGATGGCTCGACTGTCACCGGAGGTTCAGGCACGAGTGGCAGAGGAGGATGAGGCACTCCTAGCAGCAGAGGCACAGCTTCCCGGGGGAGATGATGAGATACACTGGTCTGAGCTTGAGTCAGACTCCTCCGAGGACGTAGAGTACTTCCCTGCAGCAGCCCCAGCTAGTCACGACCACGAGGCAGGGGGGTCTAGAGAGCCAGCTCCAGAGTCACCAGCAGCTGCTACAGTCTCTGAGTCTCAGGTGACTCAGCCGTCCGAGCTCACTTCACTTCTACAGCAGCTCGTGACCCAGCAGAGGGAGGACAGACTTGCTCAGGAGGAGGCCAGGAGAGCCCATGAGGCTCAGATTGCTGCTATTCAGAGAGAGGCAGCCCGAGAGCGTGCAGCGACAGAGGAGCGTTTTGTCGGCCTCATTGACAGAGTTTCACAGAGGACAGACGCTCAGTTCCAGCAGATGCAGCAGGGCATGATGGCGATGTTCGGGATGATCTCACAGCTTTACTCCCACACCGGACTCGCCCCGCAGCAGCCAGGACAGCCAGGCCTTCAGGGTGTTGGAGCACCTCAGCTTGCCGTCACACCAGCTCCTCCTCCTCCAGCTCCTACTGCAGCTCCAGCTACCTCAGCGACACCGGAGACCACATTCTCGATGTCAGCACTCTTTGGGTCTGCCGGTCGTCCGCTCTTTTCACCACTGCCGGCGACCACACTCTTTCAGGACTCACCGTCAGCGGTTCAGTCGGTCGCCCTCCCCTCCTCACTTCAGGCAGCACCTTCAGGGGGAGGAGCAGTAGAGGAGTCCCTGCTTCCACAGTCGACGCAGCCGGCAGCCTCAGCAGTCACCTCTTCAGATATTGATACTTCTTCTGCTGACCCGGTTACGACTTCTACGGATCCTCTACTAGGCAGTGCCAGCACGAGAGCCTCCACGACAGTTACTCCCCCAGTGAGCTCAGACCCAGACCAGCAGCTTCCGTCTGTCACCGAGGGTGAGAGTTCTCCGTCCAACGACGACGACCCGGACCGCTTCGTCGCCGTACCACGACAGCACGACCCGTAGCTCGCCTTTTGGTGCTTTGATGCCAAAGGGGGAGAGGTGTTAGGGGGAGCACCAGAGTTAGGGGGAGGGTAGAGCTAGAGAGAGCTCGTAGTTATCAGGACTTTGATTCTTTCAGAGTTAGGGGGAGGGTAGAGCTAGAGAGAGCTCGTAGTTATCAGGACTTTGATTCTTTGTATCACATTTGGTGTTAATTCATGGATATGTACATTTGTCGCTTGAGTATGCCGTTCTTTGAGACATATCTATGGATTTCGTTTGAGCCTTTGAGCTCTTTGGTCCTTCTTTTCGAGTTTGCTTGTGTTTATTCTGCTTTATCTTTCTCGCTCTCTCGTTACTTATGTTTGTGTTGTCATCAATCACCAAAAAGGGGGAGATTGTAAGCATCTAGGCCCTCAAGGTATGTTTCGGTGATTAATGACAACCATTATTGTGACTAATGAGTTTGTGCAGCTTAATGGATCATTATCGCTCATTTGGTCATATGTCAAAAGAGGCCCCTCAATTTCGGTTATTCTAAAAGGCGATCTCGGTTTTTCAACTTATATATGTCAAGGCTAAGGATCTTTCTAGTCCTAAGTGTCACAAGGTTGAGAAGGACACTTAGGTTAGTATAGGTTTTATAGTTTTATAGTGATCGCACTATTAAGAGGGGTTAAGGCTTAGTAACTTGAGCATGGACATGGTCATTTGAAAATGGATGCACACTATGGTCACTCAGGTTTCTAGAAGTTCAAATAAGTGGTTCTCAAACTATATCTCAAGAATATTTGGATTTCATTCAAGACTCAAATCAGAAAAGACAAAATCAGAAAAAGTCTATACACCGGTTTAACCGACGCTCTCAATTTTCTATACGTCGGTTAAACGAAGTCAGCAGAGTCTGGACAAATTCAATACACCGGTTAAACCGACGTGTTTGAATCTAACGTCGGTGCATTGGTCCAGAGTTGGTTTTTCCAGGGAAATTCAAGTTCTATTCACCGGATTAACCGACGCTGTTTGAATCAAGACGTCGGTGCAATTGACCAGTGAGATGGTTTTTTCAGAGGAATTCAAAAGTTGTACTCACCGGTTAAACCGACGATAGGTTTGAGTTAACGTCGGTGCAGTTGTCCAGAGACTTGATTTTTCAGTGGTTCAGTGGACAACTACACTCACCGGTTAAACCGATGCTACGTCGGTTAATCTGCCCCAGTTGTAACGGCTAGTTTTCAGAAGAGGCAGTTTACATTCACCGGTTAAACCGACGATGACAATGGGGGGTACGTCGGATTAACCGGCGCTACGCAGTTTTCTGGCAGCTTTTCTCCAACGGCTCTATTTGTGTGAGCTGCCTATATATACCCCTCCAATGGGTCATTTCGCCCACTCTTGACACCAGGCAACATCCAAACACTCATACCATAGTCAAGAGCCACCTTGAGCTTCATCATTCACATACTTGTGCATTCAATCAATCAAGAAGCAAGATTAAGGACTTGAGTAGAGAGAAGCTAGTGTGCATCCGTTCTTGGTGATCGGTTCTTGCTCAAGTGAAGGCCTTAGCTTGTTACTCTTGGTGATTGGCATCACCTAGGCGATCTTGGTGATCGAGGTGTTTCTCGCGGAGCTTGCCAAGGATTGTGGGAGCCCGGAGAAGAAGATTGTACGTGGCTTGATCTCCACCACGCCGGGATGGTGAACGGAGACTCTTAGTGAGCGCCCTCGTCTCGGTGACTTGGGAGGTGACAATACTCTTTGTGAGTGTCACAACGTGGATTAGGGGTGTGTGCCAACACATCGATACCACGGGAAAAAATCCGGTTGTCTCTTGTCCATTCCTTTTATTCAAGCATTTTCTTTCATGCAATTTACTCATGTGCTTGACTTAGAGATCATAACTTAGCTCTACCTTGCTAGGCTTTACTTTGTTTTAGCTCTCTTAGCTTGTGTTAGAAGCTTAGTTATCCGGTTGGTGAATTGGTGCCCTACTAGCATTGCATAGGTTAAGGTTGCTTTACTTTGTTTTAGAATTTGAAAAAGGCCCAATTCACCCCCCCTCTTGGTCCATCGATCCTTACAAATGGCTTTGTTGGGATCTGCACCGACACTAAGGTGATCGTGTTGTGGTACCCCGCTTGTGGGTAAAGTTGCACACCTCTACAGAGTTAAGAATCTATTTGAATAGTCGTGCCCACGGTATTGGGCGAGTTACGGTGTGGTCTCACAACTAGTGTTTACTATGGGATGGGTTGGCGTGAGTTGTTTTGGAAATGTGTCCAGCAGTTGTGCCGTGTGCTACGGTGGACGAGAAGTCCGGTAGCAGCCTTAAAATTTGAATCCTGTGAGGATCAACCCTTGGTGTTACTCAGTATGAGAAAACTGGTTTTAAAAATGTTTTCTTTCAAACGAACTCCTGCATAAAATATTGCTTTCCGCAAATCGAACCCTAGCCTTATCCTTGATTTACCCTGTGCATTATACTCTGTTTATATCCCCTCCGTGGGTGTGGTTGGACTTGTTGAGTACGTTTGTACTCACCCCATTATTTATTTTTACAGAGGAAGATCCAGACTTTGTACCTGACGACGTTGAGTAGGGGTACCGTCCTGCACCCAGCCTTGCCTGTGGATTTGGGTCACCCGCAGGAGTTACCACATGACGCAAGACTCTGATGACTTTCTTTTTGTATTTAATAGCATTGTGTGTGTGGATTGTAATCCTCGCGATAGTGGCGCTTCTCTGCTCACTACCGCGTAGAGTTGTACGATAATGAACCATCTGATGTAATAAATGTGTCATCAGCCTCCTGAGACTGATGTTTGTAACACATTTTAGTCTTCTCTTATGAGGGGACGCTTCAGAGAGTGTTGGGTCTCAGCTTTATTGATGTCAGTCACAGTGGTGACAACATTGCTGAGCGTGTGCACACTGTGATCTCAGACTTTGGCTTGACTAATAAGGTGTTCTCTATCACTCTAGATAATGCTTCTGCTAATGCCTCTGCTATGGAAGCACTGACACCTTTAATTAGAGGTTATATTGGTGATGAATACTTGCATCAGAGATGTGCATGCCATATAATTAATTTGATTGTTAAGTCTGGCTTGAAAAGGCTTAAACCTTACTTGGAAGCATTTAGGACTGCTATTTCATTTGTGCACTCTTCTAACCAGCGCATTGCTGCTTATAAGTCCTACTGTATTGCTGTGGGTCTGAGGCCTAGGAAATTTCAATTAGACATGGATGTGAGGTGGAACTCCACCTATCTCATGCTTAAGCATCTTGTTCCTCACAAGCAAACATTTGGTGTGTTCATCCAAACCCAGTACCCCAGAGCAGAAGGTACTCATTATCTCTTAACTGATGGACATTGGTATGTTGCTGAAAAAATTCTAGAGTTCCTTGAACTATTTTATGATTCTACTGTTGTCTTGTCTGGTGTTTACTATCCCACTGCTCCACTTATATTGCATAATCTCATTGAAATTGTTGGACAACTTAAAAATTATGAAAATGACAGAATACTTAGAGAGGTGGTAATTCCTATGAAATCTAAGTACCTTAAGTACTGGAATGACATACCTCTGCTTTATTCCATTGCATTCATCATGGATCCTAGAGCTAAAATAAAAGGTTTTAGCAATGCTCTCAGGCTGCTCTCTAGTTTAACTGGTACTGACTATTCTGCTTATTTTACCTCTGTGAGAGCTGCTCTGTTTGACATGTTTGGCAAGTATGAAAGCAAGTTTGGTTCTATTAGATTGGCAAGGCCTACACATAAACCTTCTACCGGTAAGAAAAAAGCTCAATGGGGGTAAGATCTTTGGTGATTGTTCTACTTCTACTACTTCTCATGGGTCTGGTCTTGGCAGTGTTGGTACTGGTGACTCTTTTACTGTTCCTCTTAGTAGAAGGACATCTGCAAGTGCTTTGCTGCAAGCAGCAAGCACTGGTGGTGCATATGGTATTTCTTCTGAACTTACTGCCTACCTAGATAGTGACACTGTCAACCAGTTTGATGATGATTTCAACATCTTGACCTGGTGGCATAAGCACAAACAGTCTTATCCAGTACTTTCTATCTTAGCTAAGGATGTTTTAACTGTGCCTGTTTCTACCATCTCTTCAGAATCTACCTTTAGTCTAACTGGCAGGATCATAGAGGAGAGGAGGCGTCAGTTGAAGCCAGAGATGGTAGAAATGCTCACATGCATCAAAGACTGGGAGGCTACAGATGTTAGAGCTCAGCACATGGTGGAGGATGGAGACCTGGAGGCAGCTTATGAACATCAGTACCTTGATGAAACTCCAGCACAAGCTGCTGTGTAATAGGATAGTTTATTTGCACTGTATGACTATGAGGTTAACTTAACATTGGAACTCGAACTTAATGAGCTGTGTTGTACTCTTTTTTCCTATCTAGGGTTTTCTCACGAGGTGTGAGTTTTTACCTAGATAGGTTTTTTATGAGGCAGTCATTGCACAAAACAGCTCATCCTTGATATTTTGTTGATTTCTGTCATTTTTTGTTACTCAAGATGAATCGATCTAATGAGCCATGTTGGGATTTTAGTGCTTAGCCTCGTGCCTGGGCACTTTGGCGACACGAGCACGGCGGGCGGCACGGCACGGCCCGAAAGGTTTTAGTGCCGTGCCTGGGCCTCAAGTCCGGCACGCTGGGCGGCATGGCACGGCACGAAAGTCTTTTCGTGCCCAGACGTGCCGTGCCTAGTCGTGCCGTGGCTAGGCGTGTCTGGGTTGGGTCGTGCTGTGCCGCCCATTTGACCATTTATACTCCCGGGCCCCGGAGGCCGACAAACTAAGCTCGTCGCGGTCACACGCGCGCTGCGAAAGTGCGATGCTAACTTGTGCATCTGAAACACTGAGAGAGAACTACCGCACAGTTCCAGTTTGACATCACACAAACCCATCGTACGAAAACCGCCTGTTTTAGTTTTTTTAAACATTAAAGAGCAGACCGATCTCCCCCGGCTTCACTTCACTTTTGCAGCGCGTTTCAACGGGCAGAGAGCTGTCCCTGTCGGCGAAAGGCGGCCACTCCTCTCCGGCTGCTGTTATCCTAATCGCGAGACGGCGACGGGGGTTAACTGCTGATTGGCGATTAAGCCGCAGCTCGCTTCGCCGAGCCATCCATCACCAAACTCCCTCCCGTCTCCCTCCCTTTCCACTATCCTAACTCCTAAACCACTCCGCCGCCGAGTGATGACACGCCCGGCCGGGCCTTGCTGCTCTCCGCACCAAATTTTTTATCGGCTCCCAGAAAGCACACAGGACAGCAGGGCTCCCCTCCCCTTCAGCTCGGTTGCTCCGGCCCGTCCGGCCGCCTATAACATCCCGGGGCCGGACTCCGAGCTCACGGACTCGGACGACACAGCTAGCTAGGTGCTCACACTGGGCAAGGGCAACCCAACCCACCAGCGCAGCCAGCTCCTAGAGAAATATCCACGCTACTGCTACGGAGAGAGCGGGCACAAAAGCCCTCTAGCTAGCTAGCAAAGCAGCCATTTCTGAAAGGCGATCGATCGGAGTAGTGAGCATTAGTCGACCTACGCACGGCCGGGGAACAGCTAGCTGGTGCAGCAGCTCCATCTCCCTGCTGTTTCTGCGGCGGCTGTAGAGTGTGATCTGCTTGTTGGGGCTTGGGGTAGCTGGAGGATGGGCTGCGAGGAGGACGAGAGGCTGCTGTTCCCGTCCTTCGCATTCCCGGCGGAGAGCTTCGCGGAGGCCGACACCCCCGGCTCCGGTGAGTCGCAGTTCGTTTTCATCCCCTTCTCCTGTGTACCAACTAGTAGTAGCGAGCTTCGATCTGCCTGAACCGTGCCAGAGAGCGGTTCACGGTCAGCAGCAATAATTAATATAATGTGCATGTGATGTGTGGCAGGCCGCGAGCAGAAGAAGGCGCGGCAGCGGCGGAGGCGGAAGCCGCGGCCGGCGGGGGAGGGCGACGGCGGCGACGAGCAGTCCAAGAAGCGCCGGCTCAGCGACGAGCAGGCGCGGTTCCTGGAGCTCAGCTTCCGGAAGGAGCGGAAGCTCGAGACGCCCCGCAAGGTGCAGCTCGCCGCCGAGCTCGGCCTCGACGCCAAGCAGGTGGCCGTCTGGTTCCAGAACCGCCGCGCCCGCCACAAGAGCAAGCTCATGGAGGAGGAGTTCTCCAAGCTCCGCGCCGCGAACGACGCCGTCGTCCTCCAGAACTGCCACCTCGAGACCGAGGTAACTACTAACTAACCGTGCCTACAGGCCTGGCTGCCTGCTGCTGACGACTCGATCGATGCTACGGTGATGAATGATTTTTCTTGAAATCTTGTTTCTGATGCTAACTCCATGCATGCGCGTCGTCGTGCAGCTGCTGAGGATGAAGGATAGGCTGGCGGAGGCGGAGGAGGAGAAGCGGAAGCTCATCGCGGCAGCAGCAGCAGCAGCAGGCGCCGGCAGCAGCAGCCCGAGCTCGTCGTCATTCTCGACGGTGACGCACCACCCGGCGGCGCTGGTGGGGCAGTTTGGGATGGAGGCGGAGGAGGCCGCCGACCTCGCCTACATGAGCGAGTACGCGTACAACAGCTACATGAACATGATGGACCTCGCCCCCGGCTACTTCGGCGGCGTCTACGATCACATCAACTGAGCGTGCAGGAGATCAGAAAGGATTAACTGGCTATCAGCTAGCTATTTTCGTGTTGATGAACCGATCGATTTGCAGGGCCCGTAGCAGCAGCAGCAGTAGCAACCAAGTCAGTAGTAGTGGTATAACTAGTATTAGTATGTTCTATCAGTCATCAATGTCCTGACGAGAATTAAGTCTATTTAGTAACTGGTTAAGCCATGTAGACTAGTAACTGGTCATCTATGTGAATATGTGTGGATTATCATGCAAGTGCTTATCATGAACTGGTGATCCCTGTGATGTAATATTGGGGACAATATCGGCATCAGAAAGAATGGCCGTGTTTGGATAGCCCTTGAGAAAGTTTTCATAAAAACTTTTGGATGCTTCGATCACTTATTAGGGGTATTAAATAAAATCTAATTATAAAACTACCTCCACGACTATGGTAATACAACTATAGTACTGTAGCAGTTATTGTAGCTAATGAGACCTTTGACCGTATGATTAGGGAATGATTAAGCGTGATTATTGTAGTATCACTGTAGCCAATCATGATGGAACTTGACTCATTAGATTGGTCTAGAAAAGTTACACTCATCTGTGAAAAAAATTTACAAATAAAATTCGTTTAGTACTTCATCCGTGAAATTTTTTTACAAATAAAATTTATTTAGTACTTCATGCATGCATTCGTCTTTTTGTGAAAAAAAAATTCATGGTGTAAATCAAACACGGCCAATGTTGCTTTGCACATGCTTGTTTGGACTCTTCTGCAGTTCTGCTACCTGTCTCTCTGATGAACTCTGAGATGTTGAGTTGGCCGTGGCCCAATTCTCTGGCCTTCATTTGAGTTTTGGGCTGTTTCAAAACGTCCCTGTCTGCATGCAGAAAACCGTTTGATCTTACCTGGACATCCCCGATCAATTCTCTACTACTTGTATTCCTCTCGAGCAAAATGGCAAATGCTATAAAAAATGGAAAAAATAAAATACGCCACTGTTGTTGACGTTGAGATACGGTAACAAAAAGTTTCACGCTTAATCTACCCGCAAAAAAAAAGTTTCACGCTTAATCCAACTCTCTGATAGAGGCGTCGTAACTGACTGCACTTAAACAAGTGAGGTGTCGTCTGGAAGAACTCAAAATCAGGCGAGCATTATCCGGTGCTAATGATTGCATCAAGGCCATGCATCTCTTGAAAAGTCTTCTCTCCGGAGATAAGCCTGATGCAAAGATGAGATGACCTGACCGAAAGCGTTCCCGGCTCCCGTCACACGGCACGACGACGACGACGACGACGACGCACGGAGCGAACAAAACCCAACCCAATCCGATCATCATCCGCAATCATCTGTTCCGCGACGGCGACGTCCCGTTTCGTCGGGAACCGGAGCAACCATATGTAACACCCTCGCGGACGGTCCGCGAGGGATCGGCGGACGGTCCGCCAAAGTAACGCCTAGATATTTATCCTGGTTGTTGGACCTGCCTGTCATATCCTCTTCGTCTTCTTCATTCTTCGACCAGTGACGAGCTCCCTTCCGTCGATCTCCCTCCCCCGGCCACTATACTTCGATTCCTCGCGCGAGAACCTTCCCCAGCACCTCCTCCACCTTCCCCAACCCCCAGCCCGGCTTCTTCCGGCCGGAATCGCCCCAACCGCCACCGGTCACCATTGGAGCCGCTTGAAGCTTGCTCCACCGTCGATCCGCTTCTCCGGTCATCCTCCGCCCGAATCGACCGCGGGAATGGATTCGTGGTGAGTTCCTTGTGCTTCCCGGCCTTTTTCCCCTTCCGTGGTGCGCCGCCGGTGCCGGTGAATGGCCAACGCCGCCGCCGCGCTTGCTGCCACCTGTCGGGCGATGTTAAAAAGACGAACCGCGGACGGTCCGCTCAGGGGGGCGGACAGCCGCAAGTTCGGATAGAGTTTGTCTAGAGGCGTTGTGTGTTCTGGTGATCTCGCGTAAATGAATCGCGGACGGTCCGCCTAGGAGGGCCGGACAGTCCTCAGATCAAGTTATAAGTTGTCCAGAGAAGATGTTGTCTCCGGTGTTTTCGTAGGATTGAACTGCGGACGGTCCGCTATTGGAGAGCGGACAGTCCGCCGTAGAGATCAAAATTTATCCAGAGACGATGTTGTCTCTGGTGGGGTTCGTAGGGTTGAACTGCGGACGGTCCACTATTGGAGAGCGGACAGTCCGCCGTATAGTCTAGAATTTTGTCCAGAGACGTTATCGCCTCTGGTGGAATTGGCAGAGTGAACTGCGGACGGTCCGCCAAGGAGGGCCGGACGGTTCGCAGTAGAGATTAAAATTTCGTCCAGAGGCGTCGTTGCCTCTAGTGGTATTGAATAGTTAAACTGCGGACAGTCCGCTATGTTGGAGCGGACGGTCCGCCGTATAGATTGAAATTTGTCCAGAGAGGTAGTTGGTTCTGGTGGGTCGGCAGAGTTGTACTGCGGACGGTCCGCCACTTGGGGGCGGACAGTCCGCAGGGCATTCCAGTTGAAGTATAATAGTTGCATCATTGAGCTGCACTCAATTATTTCATATGCATTCGTGTAGCATCCACCGTTGAGGACGTCGTGTTCGAGGTGATTGCGGCGCCACAGGAGCAGCCGGAGCAAGCCCAGGAGGCGAGGCATGAGAACCCGGCCCAAGGCCCGTCTGACTCTAGCTCTGAGCAGCAACACGAAGGTAAGCCCCGGTACACATCCGATTATTTCAAATTATGATACCTTTATATGTCTCTATTATTTGTGCATTAGGTTTAGGAATTGTTTGAAACTCTAGTTGCATGATCCCTAGGTCTACTTGAGTTATACTAAAAATGTATAGGACGATAGAGGTGCTATGCTTAATGGGTTTCGGTAGAAGACGAGTGCTCTACTGCCACTCGCGAGATATAAGATGATTAGAAGTCGAGTACTGTCTCACCTCGAAAGTACAAGACTACATCTCACCTCCTAGGGTAGTCGAGTAGTCGCGGAGAAATAGGGATGCATATAGTTTACTTTTGGTGGTCTCACGTTGAGCTCGGCTGACCATATGATGGTGGGGCAGTTCTGTAGTTCGAGGCGGGGAGGGGAAAGGTCGGTGCGTGGGGTCCGACGGGGCTTTTACGTGTCGTGTTGGTTAGATCCACCTTGCAAGGTTAAATCAGATCGATTCGCCGTGTCTCGCGGTTATGAGGGCCTTGATCTCTTTGTCGCCTCGTAGAAATGAATTAGAAATGTTAGTGATAAATGATGGAACTACTTTGAATTATTATTGTAATGCTCCAACATGATTGTTGTAGATAGGCCAACATTAGATGAGAGTCTTTCTATATAGAATATGTGGCTAAAATATTGAAAGTAAGGATGCAACTATAAATGCTTTTCTGCAAAACAACTCACTTGCCAGAAAGCCGTGCATGTCTAGATAGGGGTTATGTATACCCGTGGTTGGTAAGTCTTGCTGAGTATTAGTATACTCATGGTTTTTTTTGCCACAATTACTTCAGGACACCCGGATGTCGACTTATATCTCTACTGCGTTAAGTTCATCCGTCGTGATGCAGAGGGATGGGAGGTTGTGGAGCCCGACGCTTAGTTAGGGATCTCCTCGGGTACTCTTTGGTAGTTGTAGATCATTTCCTCTATTCGAATCTTATTTTCAGTATTGTAAAGTTTATAGGTTATGTATGTATTCAAACTTGGTTTGTAAAACTCAAGGTCGAATCTTATATATATTGTTGTATTTTCGAATGTATATCGTGTTTGTACCATCTGCGCCCACTTTCGCGTGGGACTATCGGTGTTGTTTCGATCGAGATGTGGGTTGAGAAAGGATCGTTAAATTAAGACATTAAGTTAATGCACTCGATATATTCAAATAACAACTATTACGTTTAATTAGAGTTTTAATTTGTCGATTCCGTCACCATTCGAAAGGAGCACGCACGTCCCCCGCGTCCGCCGCCGCGCGAGCACGACGAGCCGTCGCGGTCGGCCGCTAGATGGGCCGGCGCCTCCGCCCCGGTGCAGTGGCTCTGTGGCTGACAGGGGACAGGTGCGGGCGGACGCCAGCCAAAGCCCAAAGGGACCGTCACCACCACACCAGGCGACCAGTACCACTGCCACTGCTACCTTTGCTTACTCCTGGAGGCATTCTTATCCGGTGTGCTTCCCTCCTGGAATTGAACTATGGGATTGGAACAGGCATCAGAATTTTCGGCACCCATTTCGGTGCTACCGTCCACTCCAACCTGGTCCCGCCGTCGCAGAATTATGCACTTGTATGATTGGGGTGGAGAACCGGAACTGAATTACTTTTACACTGCACAAATGATGCCACTCTGTAAAGCAAAGCAATGGTAAAACAAGCTGGGTGAGAATTCTAGGGTTGAACATGACAGGGTGTTTTTTTTTTCTTCAACAGCTGAAAGAATAATGGATTAACTAGGCATATGGCCTGCGCATTTGCGCGGCTCGTATTGGAAATTCAAAAATTTACATGTCGTTGTATCATTACTGTTTTTAAAAAATTGTACGATTTGTTACCATATATCACCATGTTCATGATCGTAAATTATGTCTTATTGTTGGTTAAAACAATTCAATATGATCCATCTATAATAACAATATAATTTTTTGAGCTTCAATAATATTATGCATATAATTAATCTTATTTTTTTATTTTGATTGATTGTTGTTAGCTTTAGTTTTTATTAGTGGTATATGTTTACAACCGATACATAGCTAAATGGTATTTCATATTTAATTTTTCATAATGGCATTGGTGGGTGATTTTTAATTAGACACATGGGTATTTTAGGCTAATTTTATTGTAATGGCAGTGGTGAGTAATTTTATTTTTTTCTTCCTTTTTTCTCCGATTAACGTGAGAATTTCTAAACCTTGAAAGCGAACGTAGAGGCTCCGTTTGTTGGTTAAATAATAAAATAATAGATATACAAATCACTGAGTACATAGGCGGGTAGAATCGAGTGGCATTCACCCCTCAACAGATCTTCCCTGGGGATTCAACACACGTCGCTTGGGTTTTACACGATACAGCAACATCAGGCATCAGAGACTTTTACGGACCAAAATGAAGTACCTGACAGCGAGCTACAAGCACGGGACGCACCGTGCAATCCGGATGCTGACACTGCACGAATTAGCACACCTTGGTATCAGAAGTTACACGGGGGACCAGGCCACAGGCCAGGCTACCTATTTCTCAAGGAGGCGGTGCTGGATTTCCTCGACGAGCAGTGGGCGAGATGCTCCTTCACAGGGGACGGTGGGAAAGGAGAAGGTGACGGCAGCTGTCTGTGGCTGGAGATTGAAGAGAAACAGCTGAATGGGTTCCTCAACCGCCTTTTCTCTGAATCTTCAGATTGACTATTCGGATCATGGCCGACTGGAGAGATCTTGAGCGACTCTGGCAGGAGGCAGTTGCAAATGGCACCTGCAAGGAAAAGATGCACATGATCATCATAACATGAACCCCAAATACCAGAAAGTTCACATCAAAATGTCACAACAAGAACTCCATGAACATATTGAACAGTCCTACTTAGTGAAGTACAAACACAAAGCCTGGAATAAAACTATATGGTCAAAACCGCCACTGTCCCCTTACTTGGCATGCTGCTGAATGCAACAACCTGCTGAAAACATATAGCAAAATTTCCTAGTGCTCTTTGTGGATGCACATGTCAGGTGCCCAGTTACAGAGTACATTGTTTGTTATATGGTGTCACAGAAAAAGTACTTCGCTTTGCAGAATGACCACATGACATTCATAAAGTCTGTAACCAGGGTAAACCACATTCCAGAAAGTAAAGTGGAAACAATTATATATACCAAAACATGGTGCCACTGACTGTTAAAATTGCTCAATGCATTCTGACTATGCACAATAAGTAGCACTAAAATCAACTATCACCTTTGCTACATCGAATTGTTAAACTAGTATAATCATTAGCATGTGTATAAAGCTGTAGTACCTATTCTGGCAAGACGGTTCACCCACTTGGGGATTTTGTTACCAGTCAACTTGTAACACATATCCTTGCAAAAATGGTTGCAGTTCTTCGTGATAAGATGGTAAGTATCTCCATTATAGTTTACTGACTGTAGCTCCATGAACTGCCTAACTTGGATAGGATCCAAGCATGTTGTACCAAGAAATATTGATTTCCTGAATCTGAAACCAGGGCATTGACGAGGTTCTACCTCAAATACTCCACTTGTAGGAAAGTCATGAGCTCCAAATGCATATTCAACACCATGTACTGCAAACAAAAAAATAGAGGCCATCAAAAACAGTGACCTAAGAAATAAGATCTAAAATCTTATATTGGGGAAAACATCTACAATATAGGCACAGCAGCTACAATACTTAAGTAGCAGTTTTTTTTTTATGGAAAAAGTCTAAATTACTCCCCTCAACTATAACTAAAGTCTGAATAACCCCCTAAACTATTGTTTGGTTCATTTTACCCCTCAAACTATTCCATTTGGTTCAAATTACTCCCTACTGTAATTCGTCTTTTTCATTTCTCCATGTATAGGTGGAGTTTTAAGTTGAAATTTTATAAGACGATAGTACACACCATAACACATGTTAGAAAAATTAATCATAATTTTTATCATTATTTTGATAGATCGGGATATTTAATAATAGATTAATCGTTGGAGTTCAAAATTATATGAAAACTAATGGAGGAAAATTATAAAACTTTTTCTAAATATGTATTGTGATGTCCACTACTGCCCTGCAAAATTTAAAATTAAAATTCAACTTGTGTAAGGAGAAACAAAAAAGATAAATTGTGTTATGGGGTAAAATAAACTAAATGACATAGTTTAGAGGGTAAATTGAACCAAGTTATAGTTTAGGGAGTTTTTCAGACTTTGGCTATAGTTGAGGGGAGTAAATTGATATTCTCCTTTTTTTATTATGTCTGTGTGTGTGTGTTGGGGGTGGGGGGAGGGCACTCTGGACTGGATGCTACTCAGTATACACCATTTTGGAAGCAGATGCTTGAGGTGGTCAGCAAGGTAACTACAGAAATCACTCTCTGTCCAGAATTCTTCGAAAATTTCAGTTGGCAAGCATTCACAGTCCAAAACTCAACGCTGCTACTTCATTTAGATGTGACAGTTTCAGGGGCACAAAGACAGCTGAACCTGAAGAAAGATCTATGCTAGTCCCAAAAACCTGCTCGTTGCGAAAAAATGGCTTGCAGGATTAGACAAGACCTAAAACCCCTCCTCATCCATATGGATCATGTGGATGTAAGTTTATTAATAGGTAGCTGGTAGTGTCTTATAGAGAATTAAACAAACTTCTAAATCATTTCCTCTCCTCATCCATATCTGGCCGACACAACTCTACCTCCTCCTAACAAAACTGGATTCTAGATCTGGAAAGATATCTACTCAAAAGGTCCATGAGATGCAGCCATGGTATTAATCTAACAATATCAGCTGAACACATTTAATGTCTAGCTCATCTAGGCAAAGCGAAATAATGCATACAAAATTCCCTTTCAGCGATAATTGGATTTAATACTTTCAGGCAGGTTAATACTGTGAACCATCTAAATGGACATAAATTAATTTATGGAACACAGCAAATCGATGTGCAGGTATGGATCATTGATGTAGTAAAAGAGTTGTCTTCTCAATACATATAGTTGAGTAAGTAACAACTTCATAGAATGAAATAGCATAGGTCACAGTGCTAGATAGCAATCATGTAAAAAAAGAATAATGGATAGCCGTGTTATTATATTTCTAGCCCTATAGTTTCTCAAAGAACAAGCTAAAACTACATGAACAACGAAACACCAGAAAACAAACCAGCATTTGGTTATATGTTGAGTGGGAGGGAAAAAAAAGATAGACACAAGTGGCAAAGAGAAGAACCTTCGATTCCCGAGTGAAATATGCCAAGGCCTGCCCAATATATATAACCATTCATGGGTGTCAGATCGTACACGTTAAGATAAACTGGAGTATCATCTGGTGATTGACCAGTCGACTGAACCTTGGGGAACAAAAAGAAACGCATGGCAGATTTCCTGCTTAGTTGTAGAGGCATGAGGGACTTCCATTCAGGCCGTTTTGTCCTTAGCTTCATAGTCCTCCCTTCACACAATCAAGTGAGATATCAAACATATGAACAACCTACTTGAACAACCACTAGAAATGGTAGCATTGCAACAAAATGAAATAAGGCAATGCTGCTACACTCTATTCTGTTGGCTGCGGCTGATGGTAGGTACTGGTTTGTTGTGAGAGAAAATTACTGCTGGCTGGCTAGTGGCTGGTGCTGATTTGGTGTGAAAGAAAAACACTGTTGACTGCCAGCAGAACAGAGTGGTTGTTATCTGAAATTGATTTCCAAAGAAGCAGTTTAAAACGGTTATACATAACAATAGTGAAAATAGCAAGGTTCTAAAAAACGCTAGACGCTAGGCGAACGCTTGCCTATGGTTTAGAGTTTTTTGTGATTAAACGTAGATTGAACATGATTAAACGTGTGTTGTTATTGAACAACACTGTGATTAAACGCAACGCTTGGCCACCGTTCAGCGTTTAATCAAGATCAAACGACGTTTAAAAACGTTTTTTAGAACACTGGAAAATAGCAATGATTTTGGTAGAATTTTGTAGACCAAAGAATGAGGTCTTGCTAATTTATACCTTTTAAGAAACAAAAGCAAATTACTTCACCATCTCCAGCTATTAATTAACTCATTAACTACACTGTATGCATCGCATCGTGTGAAATACCAAAAGTATTACGACATGCTAAGAGCCTATGAGTTCTTCAGTTATCGCCCCAACGAGGACAATACGCTCCTTGCACACTCATGTGAACCTGTGAGCTTCAGTTTGTAATGAGCAATGGGCAGTAAAACCAATACGGGTAGGGTCACACTGCACTTGCAATTTTGAAATCCAGCACTGCAATGAGTCAATGTTGACAGAAGAGCTTGGAAAATTGCTGACATTCCTATGTTTGAAATTTGAAATTTCATAATGCTAACTAAAAGAGACTCGGTAGATCAGATCTGCTATTTCCACACATCTGCTAAACAATGCTTTGTTCTCTACATCTTTGTTGTGGACAATGCAGCATGTTTATTCAGTCTAGCAAACAACCAGGAGAAAAAAATGAGGGTATTCGGTTGCCCGGATGCAACTAACCAGAAGCCAGTAGGTACCAAATTGCCATTCATGCACCGTACCACCCCAGTACCACGAACAAAAGCTTGCAGAGAACCTTAAGACATGTACACACATCATGGCACCACCTAAACTTGAACAACTGTTTCAGTACAAGCAGGTAAGCCGCACTATTGCTACGAAAGCAACGTCTGGTACCGCTACCGAACTGAACCCCCGGAAATAATTCCACGGCCGTACTCGTTCCAGATGGGGAGACGGAGCACAGCCGACGTTGACACGAGAGACAAAGCCAAATTCCACCGCCGGACCCAATCCACAGAACCAAGAAGCAAGCAGCTGCCCGAGAAATCGAACAGGCCAAGAAACCCAAGAAAGGAGGCGAGCGCAGATCCAAGTCAAGATCTTGCGGCATTGGTGTTGCCAAGAAAGCCAGCAGCGACTTACCGCGGAAGCGGAGTCCGCCGGAGCTCGGAAGACGAACGGCGCTGAAACCGGCAGCACAGTGCAGGCGGCAGCGGGAGGACGGCAGCTGGGGGCCGGGAGCTGGGGAGGGGAAGGAATCCGAGGAGGCTGGAGGGATTCCCCTTCCAGGAGGGAGGCGAGGCGCAGGGAGGTAGCAGTAGTAACTGGTGGTGGTGGCGTTGGTTGGTTTCGGCGAGCGTGGGGGAGGTCTCGTGATGGCTGGGGAAAAGCACCGCGGAAACAGGGGGGCCCGTTGGGGGTGGGGTTGTTTTGTAATTTATCACCTTGTCTTTTTATTTTATCTTTTTCTCTCCTTTTTTGAAATCTCTGCAGCATTTTATTTTTTGTATACATCGAGGGGGGAGAGAGAGTAGTGGCTTGTGAGAGAAAGGACAAGTGGTCAAGGTTCATGGGCATGGAGAGCTGTGCTTGGGCGGGTTTCAGGGGCAAAGTGCCAGAATCTCTTGACTCTTCTCTTTTGATTTACTGGCTTGTTTGAACGGAGATTTAAGAAAGTTTTGTCGAAAAGAGAGTGTGAACTTTTTATTT